>NC_073696.1:266286638-266601931 GCF_029784165.1 Wyeomyia smithii | reverse complement strand
TCGTGAGAATACTTTTTATTTAGAGATTAGACTCTACCAGTTAAATTCGTAACATTTTCACGAATCTGCTTAATCGTTACTTTTCAATAAAATAATTTTTAATCTGCATAACAAAATAAAAAAAATAATAAAATAAAATAATTGTATCGTGTATTTTTTTTATTAGCGGTGGATAGGAATTGTGTTCTTACGGATATTTAAGTTTTTTATTCCTGATTGTATGCGGCTATGTTAAATTAACCCTAAGTTAATCAAAGTCTTACGATCGTTCGGAATTGCAAGACATTATCTTACTGGAACTAATTTCCACTAAGTTGTAGATTAAAGATCGACAACGGATCGCGTATAGCTCGGAAAGTCCGGACCAAAGTTTGATCAGTTTGCCAGTTTTCGTTCAGATTTCGATCACTATTTTTAGATAGTTGGTCGTTCAGGTACAGCTATTTGATTAAAATGAGGCGGTTTACTTTATAACTACAACAGTTTTATTTAAATTTGCAAATTTCCATCAACGTCAAACAAGTTTTTCGATAATAATCCGGAAATAACGTAAGAAGCTTAAAATGCAGAGCAACTGGATATAATTAAAGCACGGTGATTTTGCTGATAGAATCCGGTAGTTTTTCAGTCTCGTAATATAAATTTCTCGAGTGGATAACCGTTACTATAATAATGTTTTAATTGTTACGCACGTGACCCTTCATGCGAACAGGTCGTACACCGCAGCGATAGACAGATCGCGCGCGCGCGCCTTCTGCAGAACCCCCGTGATTGACAGTTGGAGAAATAATCACGTTCGGTTTTTACGAGAAAAGCACGTTTACGAGTGACTGCCCTTGCTATCGCTGGTATCGCACCTGTACGCTGCTCGGTGATCTACGATGCGGTTGCATACCAATAGTCATATTTTAACAATCTGTCTGTCTTTCTACTCGTTTGACAGTCACATTTCTCTGATGTTATTTTACGTTGACTTGCGATAATGGGCCTTACCTAGCAATCAGCGACAGCGAAACTGGAATCACGCTCATCTGGCGGCCACCGACCAAGTAATCGGCCTCTGCACCACCTTTTTTCACCTTTTTCTTGATGAAACCGAAGTAGATGCCGATGATCATACAGCTGAGCAGCATCAGCAGAAACACCACATAATCGTACAGGCCAAACTTCTGCAGGGACACCTTAATATCGTCTACACTGGGACCCACCATTTTCGTATCGATTCTTAGAACTCCCTGGTAACTGAATTATTTGAAATTCTTATCAGATATCGAAATTTCCACCATACACCATCATCCCATCAGGGATGACCAGCTAGAAATGAACCACTCCAAATTGCACTGTTATATTCTAAAATTCCCCCACAGCACACGAGCACAAAAATTAAACCACTTCTAAGCTGAGTATGTTACGACTAGTGATGATCTGCAATGCCCAAGATCCAACGCTCAACTGACCGCATTGATACTAGATAACAATGCATTATAGTAATGCAAAATTACGTCTTGTTTAGGCCCGAACTGCCATCTGAGGGATTTGCCCGTCTGTTTGTGCACGGGCGACGATCGTTTTCGAGCACGTGCCCGCGTGCTGTTCGCATTCCAGCCGGAAAAATTCCCACCGTGCTTGCGGGGCGGTACTTCACTGCTTGACCGTCGTCACTAACCGGTAAGTAGGGCAGATTATTCAATTTCGGACTTCGGTACAAGACAAGTGATAAATTGTCTTTACCCGTGGAACTGAAGATGACCTGCCCGTGGTTGGGGTTAAAACCTAGCTGCAGGAGGCTACTAGTGTCTTGAAGTGATAACTGTGTGATCTTCAGTCAATTGGTGTTTATTTTAAGCATCGGAAATTTAGCGCATCCAGCCAGCACCAAGCATCACCGAGGACAACAGATGTGGCAATCTTCGCTAAGTTCATGATCGGTTTACTAGCGAGGTTGTGGCAATTTGCGAAACCCTCGAGCTGGGAGTGTAAATTGATTGTAATGAGAAACTTCATTGAGAAGAAAATGATGAAATTTTAATAGAAAGTGCAATTCTATGTCTGTGAAAAATGTGAAATCGGTTGAATTTTTCAGTTTCACGAAAACAAAAACGACTACGCAAAAAGTAATAGTAATTAGGCACATTTTATCCTTCAATTATGTTCGATTTTAGATTCGGTTCGAAATCGCGGTGGCTGCTAGTGACAGCAACAACTGCAGCAGCAACAGTAGCGGAGGGGCTTTGGGGCGTGGTTTAATCACCGTCTCCCCTTGCCGATGATGGTGATCGCTGTCAGAATGGGATAGCCATAGCAGTGTGGTACACTCCTGGAACCCGGAGCCTTTCCGAGCCTCTCAGAGTCTGCTATAGAAGCTCTCCTCTCCGCGTGCAGCAGTTGGTAACCCTATCATCTAGCGGCGGCGGTGGCGACTGGGACTCTCGCGAATTTAATTACGTGGAGCAGCAGCAGCAGCAGTTTGGAAGGGTTGTATGTCATCACCTTCTGCATGTTCGGCCGGCTTTGCTGCACTATCACCCGGTCCGTATTGGCAGCGAAACAGGATCGATAATTAATGAGAGTGAGCGCTGCCCGGCGCTAGAACGCAGGAGAGTGCAGAGTAGAAAAGGATATCAACATCAACATCGCGCCGTTGTGCTGAGTTTTGTTTTGCCACGTGAGATTTAAAATTGAGTTAATTAAAATGAGGGAGAGACGCGTAAACAGTGGACATTGAGGAGGACACGGGAAATCTCCGCAGGTGGAAAGGGAAGTTTATGTTTTGAGCAGCGAGCACTGCAAATTGGGACATGGCAAGTGGCCTACATACCTGTTTGCTGATGTATTGGTTGAGTGACTTGTACGATATTTTAATGACTCCCTTTGTAAGGCAACTCCCAAGTTTGGGTGCCGGTAGAAACCATATGGCAGTTCATAGTAATGACAGTTGTTGTTTGATAAATATGTCATTATATAATGAGATGTTGACACACACAGGGGCTAACGAAGACATAACGCATAATTTCGGAAATCAGAAAATACAATGCTAGTGCATTGCCGGAACAAATCAACTGTCAGATTGTGAAGCGCAGTTGTATTCAGTAATAGTCAAATACGTTTTTTTTAAATTACATAACGCGAAGATTAGAAAAGAGTTGAAAGCTAGTAGCGTTGTTGTGAGAAATAAAGTAAATAATTTGAGTCGGATTGTGAAGTTTTTGAAGCCAAATTGACATACTAAATTTTATATGTTTAACCTTATTTTATTACTTTGAGTTTATGGAAAATCTCCATCGATTTCTAATTAGAAAAATTTATTAAAAGAATGGTTTCCATTCCACATGGTCATATTTACAGGTATCTTTTTTATTATTGAGAAGCAAATCAGAATTATGTTAAACATGGTTACTGTTTTGTTTCTAAATAGGTACAAAAAAAAAGATTTTCAAAACGATTTATTTAGATCTTATTGCTAACGTCGTTGCCAACTATAAGAGTAAACTTAATATATTTTCTATAACAATTTAAACTTATTCAAATTATTTTTTTTTCGTTTTTGTTCACATATTTTTTTCTTTTAAAAGAATATTGAATCACGTTACTTTAATAGGATTTGCTACTTTTATGGTTTATGAAAATTAGTTTGTCATTTTGTGGCTTAGCTAATTTTGAAAAGTTCCGGGGGAAAATAATGAATAATCAAAAATTTTGTAACAACCAAAATATAAGCAAATTTTTTCCGAATTAGACCTCCAGCTGATCTTTCTAATTTCTGTGCATATCTGAGATTTGTTAATATCGTTTTCGTGTATATTGTCTTTGTCTTTTTCTGTGTTTATTTATTTTTATCAAAGAAAGGTCTTCTGTATTGTTATTTTTCCATGCGTTTTAGTATACACTTTAAATTAAAAAGTGATTTAAACACCGTTAGCTGCAGCAAAACTTACAAAAAATCTTGGGATTGAAATAAAAAAGCGGACATTTGCTTTTGTGAAGAAACTATTGGATTCGTTCCTTGTGTCTTTTCAAAAATATCATAATTCTTGAAGTAGTTTCATACTCTAGTATAACAATTGGGATTAAGGGCTAGATACAAATTCAAGGTAATATTTTTTTATATAGAATAATATATAAATACATCTTTCGCACTAGAAAGTATAGTTCTAGCTATTTTTAATTTATTGCAGTTTATGTTTTTTGTTTATTTAAGATTCAACTAACTTTCAGTAATGTGGTTCAGTATCTATTCTTCCAAATTCGTACCGCAGTGAATCATCATGAAACTTTTGAGAAAACTATAAATATCAGCTTCTAATATTCCAAACACCTGACAAGTGATAAAATAAGGTAAATAATGGTTCTAACGATGCTAAATTTATTTACCAAATATGCTGTTGTAAGAAAATACCTAATGAATTGTGGATCTTCTGTGAAGACGGGACGAAAACAGTTCCTTTGCAAAAGCTAAGGTTCACCTTTTTTTAATCCTTCCCACTGTGCCACTTTTGAATTAAAAATTGATATAATTTTTCAATTAAATTATTGCTAATTTTGAAGAATACCTCAGATAAGAAAATGAGTGATAAACGAAAACTACGCTCTTTTCATTGCTGTTTCATCTTGCCAATTTGGATGGTATTTGGCCAGGCTGGTTTTCAGGATCGGAGGTCACCATCTTGGATTTCAAAATAGGATTTGGGGTTTGACCTCTTTTCCAGAGAACAGAAGTCGCCAGTTTAAATTCTAAATGGCGTCTTGAGTTGATTTACGACACTTGAGCACTATCCCGGTTGTTGTTTTATTGTTACATCTAAAAATTCCATCTGACAAGGTTTTGTCTTAATAAGCGGTTCTCAACCATTTTTTGTCCACGTACCCCTTGGCGATACTTTCCAAATCAATTGTACCGTCTGGTTTGGAACGGTCTCGCAGAGTGGGAGAAAGTAGTGGTAGGTTATGTTGGGATAGTCTAGGTTTAAAACTGAACTTGGTTTATTTGATTACTACAATCATGTTTGAGGAGCAAGTTTGTACAACAAATGAAGTAATATAAAGAAAAAATATTTTATCTGCCGTTACTGATTTTTCTTTCGCGTATTTCCTGAAGGCTTCGCATACCCCTCTCCTCTGTGCTCTTTCTTGGATATTGAAGGTGCTTTTGATAATGCGTCCTATTCTTCAATGTCTAGTGCATTGAAGAACAAAGGATTTCACACGAGCATTGTTAACTGGATTCATACCATGCTTGCAAAAAGAGAAATTAATTTTGAGTTGGAAGGTTCGTCTATTACGGTAAGGGCAACGAAAGGATGTCCGCAAGGAGGTGTTCTTTCGCCACTTATGTGGTCTTTGGTGGTGGACGATCTTCTCAAAAGCTTAGAAGCAAAAGGTTTCGAAGTTGTGGGCTTTGCAGATGACATAGTCATCTTGGTGAGAGGAAAGTTCAACAACATAGTTTCGGAAAGAATGCAGGAGGCTCTGGAGTATTCCCAGTCTTGGCGTATAAAGGAGGGTCTCAGCATTAATCCGACAAAAGCTGTAATCGTACCTTTCACTAGAAAGAGGAAATTCAATCTGAAAACTCTCAAGCTTGGAGGAGTAGAAATTCCATTCTGTGAAAAGGTTAAATACTTAGGAGTTATCCTTGATACCAAGCTTAACTGTAATGCATATCTTGACTATGCAATCAACAAGGCGGTCAGTGCATTATGGTTGTGCTCCAAAACCGTTGGGAGAAAGTGGGGCTTGAATGGTGATGTGGATATTCACATCTATTATACGTCCAAAACTGACCTACGCTGCGTTAGTGTGGTGGCCAAAAACCAAAGAGTCCACCGCTAGAACGAAGCTAGATAAAGTTCAACGACTTGCGTGCATTGCTAAAACAGGAGCAATGAAAAGCACCCCGTCAAAAGCTCTTGATTCAATTCTTCATCTGCTGCCGTTGTACGAATACGTACAACTAGAAGCAGAAAAGAGTGCATTGAGGCTAAAAAGAACAAAAACTATCTTGTCAGGTGATCTTGTGGGTCACCTGACTATACTGGACTTTTTCAAAAGAGGGCCAGAGATGAGTATGAATGGAGACTGCATGGCACCTCAGGATAACCATGATATTCCCTACAAGGTATGCGAAACGTCGCGTACAGACCGGGAAGTCGGAGTTCCTGATGTCCGTCCCAGTTCAACGATATTTTTCACAGATGGCTCAAAAATAGGTACCAAAACTTGTGCAGGAATCTTCGGCCCTGGAATTAATATTTCAGTGGCAATGGGACACTGGCCAACAGTGTTTCAAGCAGAGATTTTAACAATCCTTGAATGTGCGAATGTGTGTCTGACTAGGAAATACAAACATGCAAATATTTGTATTTTCTCTGACAGTCAAACAGCACTGAAAGCACTTGATGCTTATAAATGTACATCCAAGATTGTCTGGGAATGTATTCTCACATTGCGACAGCTATGCCAAACAAACTCAGTAAATTTGTATTGGGCTCCAGGACATTGTGGCATTATTGGTGGGAATGAAAAGGCAGACGAACTTGCAAAACAAGGATCTAACTCACAGTTTATCGGCCCAGAACCTTTCTGCGGTATATCAAACTGTGCAGTGAAAATGGAGCTTAAACGCTGGGAGGAACAAAAGGTGATAACCAATTGGTTGGATGTCAAAAAGTGTTCCCAATCTAAAAGATTTATCACACCAAACGAGAATCATTCGAAAAAGCTCCTAGAGCTCAACAAAAGAGCTCTTTGTACATATGTCGGCCTAGTAATGGGGCACTGTCCAAGTAGATATCATTTAAAGAACATTGGCCGGGTTCAGGATGATATCTGTCGCTTTTGTAATATGGAAAGCGAGACATCGGAACATCTGCTGTGCAGTTGTGGTGCATTATTTAAACGCAGATCAAGGTTTCTTGGCAGTGGCTGTTTACAGCCCAAAGAGATTTGGTCTTTGAATCCTGGGAAGGTGATTGGCTTCATAAACCATATTTCACCTGACTGGGAGCGTGTCGGTGCAGGTACCTGATCACTCAACAATAGTGGTCATTGTATTTTGCAAGGGGACACGTATAGCAATTGACTGGGATATATTACAAAAGTTCACATCAATGGACAACGTAATTCTAATTCCCTAACAAAAAAAAAAACCCTCTCCACAGATTCCTTTCAGGAGCGTAAAGATTCAATTCTGCGAGAATAGCAAGTGGATCAATTTCATTCTTCAGGACCTTCGCAACGAAGATAACTTGTGCGTTAGATCTACTTCTCTCCAACGTCTCAATCCCTAATAACATGCAGCAGTGCTCATAGGAAGATAGTCTCGTAGCATCATGCCAAGGAAGATGCCTTTTTGCCATACGCACGATTTTTTTCTGGACAGCTTCCATGCGATCAATCCAGACCTTGTTGAATGGCCATCAAGCGATAACCGTTGATTCGAGCATCGATCGTACCAGGGCGCAGTACAAAGCTTTCATGCACAGTGGATCGCGGAATCCATCGGCAATCCTAAAAATGTACCCCGGCTACTTGTTTGCTCTCGAAGTGATATCTTCGTAATGTGCCAAGAAATATAAGCTGGCTATCCAAAATTTCGCCAAGATCATCGCTGGAGAGTTTGCCCAGACAAGCTGTATGGAAAGCTGATTGAATGAAGCTTTATGCTGAAGGTTCTACATTTTTCTAAACACAGGGTAAGAAAATTACGGTTGACCCAATAACTGAAAGCATCATGCAACTTTTGTAGTTCCAAACAGTCTCCAAGGCCGACTATAATCAAAAAGAGAAAAAAATTACATCGTCTGCGAAAAGCAGCCGTTTACCTCGAGGTAAAACAGTAGCAACGTCGTTAATGTATAGTGAAAATAAAAAGGAACTCAGATTGCTTCCTTGTGACACTCCAGAAGAAGTTATAAAGGGTCAGAATGTGACGACCCAAGACCGACACATACAACTCTGCCGGTCAGGTACGAACGAAGCCATCTCACGAGCATGTCAGAGAGCCCTAGTTTATCCAGCTTTCGTTGAAGAATGTTGCGATTTACACGATCGAACGCAGCCTTGAAGTCCGTGTACACAGCATCCACTTGCAATCCCGCATCCATTGAGCGAGAACACAACGAAAAGAACTGCAACAGATTAGTTGTGACGGAACTTTACGGATAAAAACATGTTGCAGAAATATCTCTATTAAAATACCATTCAATGGCTGGCAATGATGACTGGACCTTATCCCGGTTTCTGCGCATCTTTTTTGAAAATGTCCATGTTAAGTAATAACGTTTGTATTAAAACCGACTGTAAGGTAATTATATTAGCGTACTTGCGAAAAAAATTCTACGCTCTTGCGAGCGGCCTTCCAGCAGTTAACCGAAACATTCGTTATGGCGGATGAAAACATGTGGGATGCGTGTTTTTTAGTTCTTTTATTTATTTATTCATTTGTTTTATTTATCAATTCCTCCTCAGTTTTCGCAACAAAATGTTGTAGTAGATCTAATGCTTTAGGTTTGCCCTGAAACTTCTGATGAGACAGAGCTCAGGAACGATGGGAGGTTTTGCCGACTTGGATACCACATCGATTCAGCCGCTCCATTTCTTTCAACGATCGCTTCGAGTAGTGGGCCGACATCAGATCCGGGTCAGAACACTCCGTCTTCGCTCTTATGGTATTTCCACCTCAGAGCGCCTTTATGGGTGAAGTAAAATACGAAGTGCCCGGCCAGCCGTTGCCATCCAGGATGAGAGAGGTCTCGTCATCCATTACCCCCGCCACGTTGCAATTTGCCGGGAAAATTGACTTGACCATCTTTTTGAGGCACAGCCACTGCGTCATTGCCTGCAGCTCCGAGACCAGTGGACGAGATTACCGCTTCCTGACCAGAGGGGGGAATAAATGGTTCAATAGAGTGGGCGGATCACTCGCTTTTTTCGTTCTGAATATTTTTTTATTCAATCAGTATTACAGCTTATTATCAGACACCGCAAGCGAGAGCCATGTGAAAGTTTTTTCTAAGCTAGAGCTGCCCGTGGAATTGCAATAGAATTCCCAGCAACCAACTGCTTCCGGCTGTCTGCTCACCCATCCACCAGCCGCAAGAATAAGAAACAAAAAATAACTAGCCAAAGTTCACACACAGACCCACGGGTTGGCTAACACCGAGAACGCACACGAATGGATAACAAAAGTGGAATGGAAAGCGCGAAAGAACTGGTTCTCAGATCTTCTGAATCTGTATAGATGCAGACAATCTGCTCGCGAGCTGATCAGAAATGTCAGTTCTTTGAAAGAACGAAATCTTTTGATCGCTCTCAGAAGAACTAGCTCTTTTGGTCAGCTCGCAGGCAATCCACTTTCGAATTTTTGTTTTATATGTTTTGCTATCTGTTACCACTGGCAACTCTTCCCATGGTACACCAACCTAAAGGATACTGTGGTAAAATAATGACAAGCTACTTTAGACGTCAGATAATATAGATAAAATATTAAAAAACTAAGAATCATTAGAAGAAGAAAAAGGAAGTAAGAGAGATAAAGTTAATATTAGTGGTAGGAACATTCGCAACGTGTATGCGAAATTAATTACAAAATTCCATTTATGAAACTAAATCTTTGTTGCCTACTAGATAAAAAAGGTAAAACATATAAAATAATAATATCTAGTAATAAAAAATATACTATCCTTACAGAACTAAACTTAAAGTAGGAGGTAATCGCTAACCCTAACCTAGAGTTAACTTTGTTCGTGGGATAAGTAAACCGTAATCCACTGAATTTGTACGTATATTTCTGAAAAATCCTATTAATCGAATTAATAAAACAATATTTGCAGCTTAAAGCATTACGCTAAACAGAATTAGTGCGTTTTACCTATTCGTCCCGCAACAGCTATCCAATGGCACATTTGTTATTGAAATCGGTACAGTTGTTTGAGAGCAATTAGCATTTTAAAACTTCCATTCCGTCGACCAAAAACGTTACCTGTTCTTTTCAGTTTTCGTAGAATTTTTCCCAGTATACCGTAGAAAGACGTTACGACGACAGTTTACCGATTTTTTCAAAAAAATATGATGGTTTGACGAAAATTGAGAGATTTAGAACTGCTGTCTAGAAATTGTAAGAAAGAAAAAAAGGTTTTGCGCGAAAATGGCGTTATTTTGCAACAAGGAGGGTGGTTACACAGAACGGAGGGGATTTCGTTCGACAACAAAATCGTGATTTTTCCTAGGTGAGTCTAGACTAGCGATGTAATGTAATGTGTTTCAAATGACGATGCTGTGCATGCCGCAGCTAATGTCGTTTTCGTTTTCGCGGTGTACTACACTTAAATGACACTCAAATGACACTTTTGACACCGAAAATGTTTTATTTGATTTTCAGTGTTACCCTTTTTCTGTCTCTCCCTACACTTTTTCTGTCACTGATGACACCCGAAAAAAGCAGAGTGTGCTGTAGGAAGTTACCAACACATTCACACGTATGTGTCAAAACTGGTTTGTTTTGGTTTTCGTTCCACGTGGTAAAGTGTCAGGTAAATTTTTTCTCAGCACATTTGCGAAATGGACATATGAAACGGAAACGAGACGAATGCGATTATGACCAAAACAAAACGAATTGACAGCTATCCCATTATTACGCATACCAATGCAATGACACTGAAAATGTTTTATTTGAAGCTGCAAAGTATAGCACGGAAAAAGTGTAGTACACCGCGAAAACGAAAACGACATAATGTGCCAGGCGATCTTGCTGATCTTGGTATTTCTGAAGTCACGCATGATATGATTCTTAAAGCCGCTAAGGAACTTAAAAGTGCGTAGGCCCTGTTGGTCTCGACGGAATACCTGCAGTCCTTTGGTGCCGTTTTATTGATAATCTGGCTGCTCCACTTAGCACCATATTCAACCAATCTTTGGCTCAAGGTTTCCTGAGGTATGGAAGCCGTTATTTAAATGTGGCGTTCGACGAAATCTGTTGTGCTCTGTGAAATTGAATTGCTTAGGTAACTGCATTTCTTCGGACCAGCGTGGTTTGGTTCCTGGATGATTTGAGCCACAAATCCGATGGATTTCACGTTGAACTGCATTTCAGAACTTGAACGAAACGTACAGGTTTAATATTCAACATTTATTTATTAATCTCACAGGTTGACGTTATGTAATCGGACCTCGAAGCTGCCTTCGAGCGAATTGATCATCAAACACTGCTGCACAAAATTTCCCGTCTCGGTACTGCATCACAATTCGTTAAGTGGCTTAAATCATTCCTGTGCAATAGAATATTACAAAACTGAGATCTCTTCTTCTCAGGTTTCAATCTCACAAAGCTGGGATCTGGTGTATTGTCTGCATTCAAGATCATGTCTGGTGTACCACAGGGTAGTAATATAGAACCGCTTCTTTGCATAAGAGCGATTCTCGCTAAAACCATCCCACTGGTGACATAAGATCTTCAAAAAAGGATATTTCTGTGACTAAATGATTTTTTTTTTTATTCTCGCTTATTTTCCGTCGGTCTAGTTCCGCCACTGTTGTGGCCAATCACCGACGCCCAGGGAGGCGACTCCTCACCCAGGACCCTAACTCACGACCCGTTGATTAACGGACCGGCGCCAACGGCTTTACTTCCTCATGCGATGGAAGGCGTGATCCCAGAGATTTTTCGCCTCAGAAAATCTCCCGGTGTCGGCTAGGATTGAATCTAGACCAGTTGGGTTGGTTGTGAGTGGATCACGCCACCTCACAACCATCGACACCTATGTCGGCGGTGGGATTCGAACCCAGGCGTCGAGCGTGGTTGGCGGAGACGTTACCAACCACACTAGGCCCCCACTCTGTGACTAAATGATTGAAAGTAGTGAAAAAAAATCAGAAAACCACTTTGGTTAGTTCATATTGATGGACCTCTCGGGCACAAATCGGTTAAACGGTTTTTCCATAAATGGATTTTTGAGCAATTCTTGATCTTTTTATTGATTTATTTCTCTTGAATTTGTCATTGAAACCCCTGCAACCAACACATCGTTTTAAAGAGGAATGGTAAAGCTTTCATTTGAAGTAGAAAAAAATTGGCCGCTATCTTGGATCTCGCCGCCATCGTGGATTTTATCAGGAAAACAGTTTTTGAGTAAGTTCGCAACCACCGATTCCAAATTTGACATCACCATTGGAAAGCTGTGAAAAATGCTTCAAGAAACATCAAAAAAATAGGTGAGCATTGAGTTTACCTTGCCATTCAGATCACTTTTCGAAATCGAGCTTCGAACAGTTCAACGCGCGGCCAATATCAAATCAGCGCAATATGCTGAGCATTAAATAAATTTTATTAAGTCTTCAGAGAATCTTAGTTGAAATAATAATATCTTTGAAAATGTTCATTGTTTTGACCATTACAGACAAAATCATAGAAAAAAAAACTGATTTTAGGGAGGGGTGTTCTACAAAAAACTCTATTTTGTCGTGTCTAAAGTACAGTCAGGACAACGCAGTACTCAGAAATTGTTCATCTTTTGAAATTTTCCACCACTTCACTGAAGGAAGCTATCTGGTATATTGAAAATTAGAAAAATATTTATTTTATCTAACTGTTAGATGGATTGATCAAAAAACTAAAAACGCTTGAAGTAAGGCCTTGTGCTATCAAACAATTTCGCTGAAGACATTGAGTACATAATATCAATTTTTCACAGTCAAATCTATAACGATCACGATTTTTCGAGTTTAGACCACTGTGCACTGTGGGATTTTCAAAAAAATCTTTCTACCAATTGTTAATGTCTTGAAATATAATCCTTGGAATGTGTACAAACTATTTTGGAAGTCATTGCATAAAATGGTGGTTGAAAAACGTGCTTTACAAAAAGTATTTCGTCGTTTTTTTGTACTTAACGACCTTCAAAAGGACATTACTAAAAAATGTACCGTACGATGATTTTGAAATTTTGACCAGAGATTCTGGACGTCATAAGGAATCGAATGGTGTACTCAGATTCTTTGGTGCATTTATTTATAATGGCGGTCTGTGGGAGCACCGTGATTTGAATTAGCGAATTCGGTAGATTTTCCCTTTCTCAGAAAACAGCAAATGAGAACCTATTCGGTATTCGAGACCAGAACGATTCACTGCACTGGCCGCTGTCGAAAAATGAACACCAAGAGAAATATGCTGATTTGCAAGGCTTTCCTTGCTATCAGCAACGTTTTGTAAAAGAGAAAATTCAACGAGACACTTCAATTACAACAATTTGAGGCACCAAAAGGTGCCAGTTACCGATAATTCTTGTTCTCTGATTATGACGGCCAGAATTCCAGTTGTTTCAATACTTTTACAGTAGCCACCAGCATTACGAGTGAAACCTGGCACCGGTACTGTTTTGTCTTTCCTCCTTTCAATGGCTAGTACCTAGCGTCCGAACGTTAATGGTACGGTTTTAAAATGAAAATGATGGGGTGAAATGATCTAATGTACCTTTTCTATCAAGGTTTCGTCAGTTAGCTGGAAAGAGGGAGGAGTTAAGAAGAGAAGAGAATGGCAAGGGAAGTAAAAAGCATCGTAAACAGAAAGTGACAATAACAACAACAACAATTCGTTTACAAACTCAGATCGGTTGTATCCGTTAGTGTCGGCTGTACTTGGGAAGAGAGGTAGTGATTGGCTCCTCGGTATGATTTAGGCAATCGATGTTATTTACCAATTTTTCAATAGTGTATCTCAAACAATAGGTTGTTTTTGTCACATAAATTTAAGCGTAAAAAATTTCTGATTGATTGATGCCAGAACCTCGATAACCTGATTATAAATGACTGGAATATAAGCGCTCAAAACCTGACCACTTTTCCCTGGTTAAATTACTAGATTTTCAAATTCAGGTACCTAACTTACAGATAGACGAAGTCCTACGTCAAAAAATTATACACACCACTATTGACTACTATTCATTTCACAAACAAATTTATTTGCTTTATTTTATCAAGTGCGGCTCTAGGAGTACAATTTTTTTTACGATTCAGAACCGAGCTTGGATATTTTTATATTTCACGTTCACGTTTTGTCTTATTTGCATCTGCATTTCCAATGAATAGCTAATTTTTTAATTCTGGTTTTCAGTCGGTAGAGTTATGAAGAAAATTTGGAAATATTAATTTCCTGATACACTGTATATTTCGAAAAGATCATAAGTGAGCATCTTTAAAAAGTCAAAATGGAAGAAAGCAAAAAAAGTCTTAGTGACAATTCATCACAATTAAATTTTTTATTTATGTTTCTATTAATTTAAGTTATTTGGGAATGAACGTTACCATGAAACAATTTTTTTTTCTTCTGGGAATAGGTTGTAGTTAGGTCTTCTAAGCTTTCTTAGGAATTTAGCTAATTCAGAGTGCATACTATCAATATTCCATCTAAAATTTTGAGGGTCGGTAACACGAAATAGCTTTTTGCTTTATAAACATACATCTTTAACTTACTCTTATGGCATTCTTTGTTGATCCCCAAACCAAGTAATTTTCTTAAACTCTAAGAACTATTGAGATGAAATGAATAATTATTTGTGTACTTTTCAAGCCCAACTCTGAACGGATTCGGGTATATAAATGACCAAATAACTAACAGAAGCGGTCGTAATGTTGAGCCTTGAGGTACTCCATATTAAAAGTTAAATTCCAGATTACAGTTGAACTACCTGCGTCCAATACTGCAGAAGAGATTCAATGTGATCATGAGCATTGCCTGTATTCGTGTACATAAATAGATTCAATACTCTTCGAAAGAGGGGCGCAGGGGATTGTCAAAAAACAAGAAAAACCATGTGGGGAGTTTGGGTGGGAGAATGAACGAAAAGATCACGTGTTTATTTTTGACATTTAATTTATCATTGCCACCAAGTTAGAAATAAGGATTGTTGTTACAAAAAAAAAACTATTCATGGTCAATTTATTCTTGGAGAAGTGTATTATATTTCATTGAGAAGCGCTTGAAGCTTTTTTATTTGCTACAATAAAATATATTTGACATAGCCTAGTAATTTATAATTTTCACAGCAAGTTTGCGATTTGTCAGCGACCAGCTGATGTAAACAAATTTCTGAAGCAACACTGAGTACTTCAAACCAATAAAATTTATAAGGGCTAAGGTATATTAATATTTTGTAAGGTTTCGCTCAATGTGGTATTAACTTTTGAGAAACAATAATCGTATTTTGAAGTGTGTCGAAATTTGTGACATTATTTCTTCAATTCACTGGTTTTGCTTACATCTATTAAACAATAGTTGGAATCTAAACCTTAAAAGTGGGATAATGCAAACATTATCAGGATTTTTGTGAAAGAATATGATGTTGTTGTCAATAAATAAATTTTGATAAAATTGGTTCTTGAATTTAACAGCACTACAAAACTTACTATGCTCACGTATTTCAATCGCTTGATTATTGCTACCAAAACCTGCTGTCTAATTGTTAGGAACATTTATTGGGTTTTGAGTTTAATAGAAAACATGATTTGTTATTGGAATTTCCTGTAATAAACGTGATGACAATTACGTATGATTATTGCAATTAAATTATAACCAAAATAATTAATCACGCCACGCAACGTTTCGTTCATCGATAATTAAGTTCTTCAGCTACTCACATTCACAGAACACACAAACACAACCATGTGCTCACAGCAAACGATCCACAACCAATTTCCATTAGCGTTTCCAGCGTGAAACATTCGGAAAAATTTCCCTGCGTCAGCGCTCCATACCGGGGATCGAATGAACAATGACAGTTACGACCGTGAAGCATGAATTTTTCAGCTCATTGTTTATATATACCGCGCATAACTGTTTGATTTCGCTCGAACCCACTGCTGCCATATGCATAGGAGGCAACTTTTTCCATCTCCAATAATCAGAGAGTATCAACTGGCCGCAAGTCATCCTAACCCAGCAGAACCCGCACACATAACACACACACACACATATTGCAAACGTCACGATTTTTATTTACGATCCTTCCGTGTTCACCTCTCGTGAACACGGACGGGGACAATGATTTTCTCTGCGTTGCGTGCGTCTCTATCCGCCATCAGCACACGAGTCAACCGTATCGATTTCGAAACCGCGAAATGATACGCGGTTTTAACATTTTCAACACGCCACTTGACTTTTGTCCTTGGAACTAGTTTTTGTTCCTCCCCTTCCATATGTGGCGAACATGGCAGGCAGGCACTTGCCGAGTTAGAAAATTTCATACGTGATGACAACCAACGCAACGGCCGTCCCGCTTGGTGACGTCGTCTGGTTTCGGCTTTCAACCGCGATATGTTACGAGTTACAACTGCCGCCACCCCGCCCTGAGCTACCGGCCACTACCAGGGTCAGTGAGTCACCCCTTCCACGCGCTGCCAGGGGAGGGCGTGTTGATGGTCATCATCCATCAGCCGGACACGCAAATTCGCTGGGCAGCGTTGTCGGTAAAGCAAGCACAGGAGCTTCAACAGTAATACAACGGTTTTGTTTAGTCCTAGTGGAAATGAACCGGCTGGAATTAATTTTGTGAAATGTCATCGTCACACGTATGAGATTGTGGGTGTGTGTGTGTGTGGATAATAACGGGAGGTTCGAATGACCTCTGACCGGGGCACGTCGATTATTGAAAGTAAAAGTGGCCAGATGTGTTGTCGGATGCAGCTGGGAATTATAAAACATTTTCATTTCCACAAAAAAGTGTTCGACGTAGAGTAAATCGATAAAATATTTCTACAGCAAAAATAAAGTATGTTTTGGAAGGGGCATTAGGATTAGCATATTTTATTTTTTTTATTCCTCGTTAATTAAATTTTAAACTCATTTTAAATAATTTATTGTTGTTTGAAGAACCTATTTTATTTATACAAAAAGCACTAAATTAAAGCCTGTTTATTGCAACTCCATAAATGTGTCGATATCGGATAACCGAACACGAACACCGAAATTCACCGAACTCATCAAATCCCATAAAAGGGATCAACCGTCCGTTGGCGCCCCAAATGATTTACGCAACCTTTTAATTAGTCTACTTTCGGAAGTAGGCAATCAACGTCCGGTAATGAATGAGTTGTTGGCATTCGTAATTTATGACCCAAAGCCATTTTTGCCCGGCGAGCAGAAGAAAAATCTCTATATGGTAATGCACCGTCTAACTTCATAGCTGAAGCTTCTTAGCGAAAATCCATCCATGCCGGCACGGTTCTGGTTTCGGTTTTTGCTCCGGAAGAGTACATCTGACTGGCTTTTTGGCAACAACGTGCAGAAAAGCCATAAATTTCCCCATCGGAGCGGACTGAGACAAGAGAAAATCGGAAAGAAGCCCCATCCGCTTGATGCCACAGTTGCTTCCAGCCAACACCGCAGTGACTTAAGATTTTCCTCAGCCGAACGCCTTCTCCTGTCGCTGTCGTTCTTCGCCAGAGCCGTTCACCTAGTGCCTCATGGCAACTAACCAGAAAAGATAAACACGCAATTAATTCTTATATTTGTTGTGACAAGTAGACAAATTGATTTGAATCCTTCGGGGAAGCTGCAGCAATTCCGCTCCAGATGCAATAAATCCAAAGCGTTTCGAAGCTGCTCTGCAGACCGTGTGAATGTCCTGTCCAGCGGGCATGGCAGGAGACGTTGTATTACATTAGTGCAGAATTGCTTCTCGGTTGGCTCCCCAGGGACACCAGCATCAGCATCCAGCTGGTATTGATTTGTTCTCCTGGCTGGCTGCTGGTCGGAGTCTAGTTCGGAACTATAGCTAATTTATCAGCTCCTGCACGGTTTGACATTCGCATTCTTCACGACGAACGGACTCTCCATCCCTGCGGGGTCGGCGTGTTCTGCGATATCTCTCGTTCGGTCAAATCGAAGCGCATCTACGATTAAGCAACGCCGGGTACACATAGTTTCGTACGTGGAATGAATAAAATATTCTTCGGTTCAGTAAAGGACATTCAGGAAATTCAATCATTGGTTTCGTTTGTCAGGGCGAAAGTCCTCAAACGACTTCTCAAGTGACAGTTTGTGGCTGCTGATTGATGGAAATCGTGATGCTATCCAGTGACTGCAAATTGATTTGGTTTAATAATTCAGCTGGACTATCGGTTGATCTATTGTTTAGTTTTATTACTGGGTAAAAGTTCGACATTTCAATTTAGAAAATTGACATGAACACGCTTAACTGCCCATCATTAATGTGCGTCGTTCACGACGCTGAGTACAGTCAATTTACTCCAATACCCACATCAAACAAAACATATGCTCTAATTTTGCTCCGAAACAAAACAGATTAGTCATTTGCGAGCCGCCATCCGAGGGGTTGACCCTCCTTCGCCCTCATCGGTCAATAGAAGGAAAACAAAAAAGGCGACCCGGAGTTCATCAATCAATCCATTAGTAATAAATCTTCAACGTGAATAAGCTTATTTGCCACGGTGGTTTTCCCAGCCGGAATGCCTCTCGTACGTGCGGCAGGTTAACTCTTCCCCCGAGATAGGGCACGGAGAAAATGTCCGAAAACTGTGGACATTGAGAAAAGTGAGTGAAGAGAAGGAGGGAATGACAATTTTTCTTGTTCATAATTTCCCAAGCAGCTAGCAGCTGACCTAACCCATATTTCACCCATTCACTTGTCATCCATCAAACTCGAGGGGGTTAGAGAATGGGCTTTGGGATTCATTTATTTGTCGAACAAAATAGCATGATTGTGTTTTTTACAATATTATTATTATTGAATTTTTATGTGTTTTTTTTTTGAGCTAGGAAATTGAACGCATATGAAAAAAATTTATCATATCTAAATTTGTTAGTTATTCACGTGTCTCTCTGCGAAATAAATATTTTCTAAAATATTACTAATCACAATAATAATGTGTCATTTTTGACTTTCTTGATATGTTTGACATTTTCGACATATGTGACAAATTTTACGGTTTTGGCATTTTTGACTATTATAAAAATTTAGACTATATTGACATTTTTAATTGTTATGATGCTTATGATAGTGTAGTAATTTTTAACATATCTGACATTTTGACATATACGGCATTTATGCCAAGACGGAGAGATCAGTCAGAAACTGAGCTTACATTGAACTGTTACGTCTGCCGGTAACAATGATGTTTCCGTAGGTGTAGGTGTGAATAAATAAAGCATCGATTTGATTAGGGGCGTAGTATCTCTGGCTTCGACCAGACACATACTTGTATCTCACGTAGGATGAATCCTAGTGCAGAAAGTGCATCATTCTGTTCTCTATGCGTAGTTTCATTCTATCTTTGAACTTTCTACCGTTATGTTCAGATTTCTAGGCAGCTGGTAGAAAGTGCTGTTGTTAGCAGTGCAGATTCATTTGCTACGTTGTACAGATATAGAAAATATAGAAAACAGGTGGAGGTTTTGGTACACCAATTTTAGACTCCTGTTTTGCATAACTCGCAAAGGCCACAATCGTGTCTTTGTGATACATGGTTTCAGAGGGCTTTAACGGCAATTCAGTGATGTGCTGATTCTAAGATAAGGTGACATTTAAATTTAAGAGTATTTCACCTACTTTGGTTGAGGATACTATGACATCTGAGTGAGGTGGAACGCTCTGACGTGGAGAGTGCAAGCTATCGTACTTAGTTTGATCCATACCATCTGTGAGTGGACGAATGATTTTTTTGTCGCGATTCTCGTTTTTATGTGAGCGAATAACCTCGGTTTTCTACGCATGTTAATATTAGCTAGAACGTTGATGTGAAAAAGGAACAGTCCCAGATTACTACCTTGAGGAACATTCATTGTTAAAGGGTTTCGTAAACTAGAATTACCATTCACTCAAGTAAATTGAGTTCTTTAGCTTAGATAGCTTCGAATCGAATAATTTGCGATTCTCTCTATTGCACAAACGACTTCTGTTGTAGTATTTCATGATCAATAGTACTCATGGGCGTAACCAGAGTTTCTATTAGGGGGGGGGTCAAGTTCTTCAAAATTTTACAAGTAAAAAATGACAGGAGGGTTGTGTGCAAAGCCACGACCGCAAGGTGGAAGTAGAATACTTTTACAAGAAAGATCCGGCTGCTTGCGCGACAGTCATTTTTTCTAATAAATAAACGTTGACTAATCAGATCAATCGAATCGAATCAACAAGGATTGACCATTTCAAATAATATAGTAAGTTGCTTATTATGGTCGAGATGAATTTTTTTCGGATGTCGTGCTCATGACTGAAGGAAAAGATAATTCAGTACGTTTTGAGACACGGAGATGAAGTAAAATTTATAACTTTTACATATTTAAAAATGTGAATTACCTCATTAGAAAATATTTACTCTTCAATCAAGTTTTTATTTCATCCTGAAAAGGACAATTTGTTGTTCATTTTAGTATCGGATAAGATGCCGATCACATCTTTGCGTTATCACTGACAGGGCGAATAAAGTATTCCTTGTGATAAAGTAAACAATGAAATTCTAATACAACACTCAAAACTAGACGGCTAACGTGTTGTCAAAATGAGTCAACTGAATGTATTTACTTGTGCCCACTATCGCACAGAGACTGAATTTCACTAAAGTACCTCACTGCAACAGCCGCTATTGATGCTGAGAGCCGCTGCAACTAGTTCGCTATCCATAGCCATGCCACAGTTGTGGCCGATATAAGCTGCCATTGGTATCCAGCTGGCCCAGCTGGTATCGTTGCTGGAATCCGCTGCAACGCTGTGGCCACTTTCTGCCATCGCTGGTATCCACTGCACTGCTAGTGCTGCTGCTAAGGGAGGACGGCTGCTGTAGTCACTGTCTAGAACTATTATTAGCAGCTTCGGCTGAAACAGGCTTTTTATAGGCCAAATAGCATGTTTTAAATTGCAAGGTATATGATTCTGTCGACCGTGCTTGGGAAACAATCATATAACGACCAATCAGAGGTCGAATTTTTCGTTTTGACAAGGCTTGACTATTTTCAATAGCACAATAGTGTGAATAAGAAAATTACAATTATCTTCTTATCTGGCTGATACTTCACACAGATGTTTCAATGGGCTAAAAATGTCGTTTTGTGCTAACGTATGCTTTAAAAAATGGACTTTTTTCGGATGGTGGTAAAAAAATAACTAAGGGGCTGTTCAATAATTACGTAAGCATATTTTTCCATTTTTTCAACGGACACGCTGGTGGTAGAAATCTTTTAGGGAGAATATTTAATATATTACTCCGTATCGGTTTACAACAAGATTGATCAATACACTTCACTATCTGAAGAGCATATTGAGATTCTCGAACATGCACACTGTACCATTGGGGAGCAGGCTGTGATGGCAAAGCTTGTTATTCAGTTCAGCATTTGACGCTGAATGTTTTTGACTTCTCACTGCAATATATGTGGGTCCCGAGTAGGAGACAGCATCTGGTGAACCAAGACCCTGCTCTTTAATCATCATGGTACTATAAACCCATGGAGTAAGCATATGCTTGGGCGCAATAACCCAGTCGTGGTCTGGCAGTTTAACGCGATATTCTAAGTGCATCATGAGAGGTGCCAGTTTACTCGCTGCAGTGAGACCTATCGGAACTTTTGCCTTGTCGTCTTGACTCAAGAATATAACCTGGTCTGGACCCAAAACAGATGCTAACGATTTTACACTGCGGATTGTTGACGTACAAAAAATATTATCAACGTGAATCTTGTGCTCATCTGTTTGAGATTTACACAGTTTAACCTGAAGAAAAAACAAAGATGGATATCATGACACTGTCGTTTACAAACGGAAATATGCATATGTTTGGGAGGATTGGGATCTCAGGAATTATTTTTCTTACCGGAACAGTTCTCACATGCCTTCTTCCTTCGGTTGTGAAAAAGTTCCTAGGTAAAAGCCTCAAGTATAAGCCACTACGGGATATTTCGAATCCTTCATCTAAAACGGCACCATGCAGATCATTAAGTGTCCGATGACTATGTATCATTTCTGTTCTTCTTCTTCCGTCAGCTGCACTTTTTAGTAGCACTAAGTCCACAATAGTTTCCAGAAGCATACTCTCATTTTCTATTCCAGGACGACCAGGATCACCCTGAACATTGATCGAAGATGCTTCCTGAGAAACTGCAGCAAGTTTCTTCATCGTTTCCTGTCGCTTGGCTCTAAACTTCTTCTGGTACTCCGCGTTATCCCGCATTCGTTTTAAAGTTTGCTGTTTCAGTTCGATGTCCTTATTCAGTTTTTTTTTTAATTCATAAATTCGATCCATCATCGAGGCCAGCATCACGAGCAGTAATCAATGCATTTTGTTGAGCCATAAGCACTGCCACCTCGGATGCAATCTTATCCTGTGATGGTGTGGGAAATTTCTGTGATACGCTACATGCATCTGACTGTTGTCATTTGAATTTCCAGTCAGCGAATCTAGACCAAAAGAAGATTGAGCATCTGAAGACGTTGAAACAGCCTGATTGAAAGTAAACATTCAATATTCCGTTTCACCTGCCCTTATGTTGTAACCTATAAAAGTATGCTAACTCTACTGAAAAAGTGCATACTTGCTGCGTTTTTTCAACTCCATTGTTTAAAATTTTTGAATTTGAATGTTGACTGCATTTTGCAAGTCGTCAAATGATTTGTTAGTTCCTCTGATTTTGAACCAAACATCATTTGCTTGTTTTTGCGCAACAGCTGCTGTAAGTTCCGGATGAGCTTCTTCAAAGGCCCGGTGCAGCTTGATATGTAGATCGCCTTGCTTAGACTTATCGGATGCCAAAGGAAAAACGACAAACCTTTGTAAAAAACCACACAAATTAAACAAATCCAGAACTTTTCATTAGTCGAAAACAGCTTGTAACTCTCGACGACAACAACAATACACTCATTATCAATCTGTCAATTGCGCGCAAGATTTTAGAAAACAGAAACCAGGTGAGACAAAAGCCACTCTATGGTGGTATGTTTACACTGTGAAAAATCGACACGTTACACAGTGCGTTGAATGTAGGATAAGACGGGACAAAAATCAAAACTACACGATCTTGTCGATAAAACATGTTGATGTAACAAGGAATGTCATTCGTTACCTTCAGAGCTACTAAATGCATAAAGGTCTTATGTGATACACTAAATCACAAAACTGTCCCAAACGCCAACGCACTCATCCTATACCAGAAATCGTTAATCTCTTTGTAAAAATTGTACATTGTAACGAAAACTGCGGTTTCTATGTTTTACTTACTTTTACGTAATTGCAAAAGTGAAATATGCGCAATTATAACGAGAAAAAAAAACAGATTTTTTCGGTATTCTTTTACGTATTATTTTTATTATTTTTTATATATTTATTTACCAGAGTAACAAACAATTTAATATTCTTTATGATGCATATTATATTATCAAGTCAACTTTTGGGTCATCTTTAGATGAATTGGAATAGTTGTTTGAAACGGTAGCAGCAAATACTAATTTTTTTGGGGAGTTATTTTCAACGAGCTCTGCAACTCGCCCTTTTTTAATTCTGGTCTAACAGCTTTAAAAAAGTTTCTGAGGACGCCCACGAGAAGAAATGTGGTTGTATTCATAATTATTATTATCGCCGAATCGAGGAAGAGCAAGCGGTGACTCCTACCAAATTTCATGCTTTTTCATAAAATACTTTTTTATTCTATTGCATTTCTCCCATTTCGAGTGTCGTACCCCAATTTCGGACAATATACAGCAGAAAACTTGTGCAAATCTTCATAAACATGCTCAACTGTGTCTTCTGGTAGAGACAATATCGAAATACACATGATGTTTTTTTGCTTGCATTGCAGTTAAACCACTTTTCGAATATCTGCCGCTTCACGAGCGATCGTTATATATTTTGTAGAGGACACTTCAAGCAAACTTTTGATGTATGTTTTATAGAGGAACTCGGTGGAACTTTTTTTAAAACGCTAACGAAAGTTTGAGTTCGCGTTTTTTTAAGGATTAATACTTTCACCAAATCATCATACCGAATAATCATACACGCAATCGAAACCAGGTCTCTCTATCAATGAAATATATTGCACAAACCTTGATTGTTATTTCCCATTTTGTGTTATTGGAATACACGAAGTAATTAAGTTTTACCAACGTTTAGAAAACGCGCGACAATTTAGCACGAAATGTGAAACTAATGATTGCTCTGGACGCTGACGCTTGCTATGCTTGTATTAGTATTTGTGGTTCTTCCCAAAGCTCACCAATACTTGTTCACAACCCAGGAGATATCTGTGAACACTTTTGGGTACTTGGTGCATCCAAATTAAAAAGAAAGAAAAACGATTTTTGTCTATGGCTCAACGCACTGTGCGTTACTGCGAAGTGGATTTCACTTACATCTGCGAAATTTATTTTGTGCGACTTTTTTATGCGGTTTTTTTTCTGTGCGAAAAAGGAACACTTCCAACAATATTTTCAGCCATTTATTATATCCGATTCTTGGAATGAATTCCAACGCATTACATAAGTGTTGCGTCAAAAAACTACTATTTTAGCCAGTTTTACGTAGGGAAAGTCACGAATTGCTAGCCTACGAAGGAAAGCGATAGAAAGGATTAGTATGTTTAAAAAAGTTACGTTTATCAATCCGATGTTTTACAATTGTTCTCATAGGTATTCTAAATCAGAATCAACAACTTTTGAGTTATTTTTAATTGAGAATTTTTTTATGCGGTCCCTATCCACCGCATTAAAAAAGTTTTTTTTTAATAATGTTGTGGAAATATTGTTTTCTAGCTCCACGTGAAATTTCGAATGATATTTTTTATGCGATTTATTTTGTACGGTCCCTATCCCTCGCACAAAAACAGGTTTGACTGTACATATGTTGGTATTGTATATGGAGAAGTATTATAGCGAATTTCTTTATTTTACTGCGCCAGGGAAAATTTTCGAGGAATAAAGAAACGACATCGCTATATCCGACGTAAGTAAAAAAAAGATAATTGTTACGTGCGGTTGTGGGTTAAAACTGACGAATTTTGGCGTGCGCTTGAAGCAGCGCGCCAGGTCAATACTGGGTCAAAATCGAACTAATAAAGAAGGATTTTGACAGTAGTTAGGTAGGCTCCAGGTCAAAATGAGGTGAGATGGTGGAATAAAGAAATACACTATTAGTGACAGTGACATGGTTATTTGAACAACTGAAATAACAATGTTTTTCTTACGTAAGATAATAAATTTACCCCCTCTCCCCCCTTGTAAGATAACGTCAATTCCTCCTGAAATTTCGCGACAAAATTGTTGAAGTAGATCTTACGCTTCAGGCTTGCCAGAAATCCTCGATGAGACGCAACTTGGGAGCGTTGGGCGGGCTCGCCAACTTGGGTACCACATCGACATTTGGCCGTTCCATATCCTCAAACGATCGCCTCGAATAGTGAGCCGACTCCAGATCCGGCTAAAACACCGTGTCTTCGGCCTTTTCTTGTTTTCTTTTGGTGAACAATGTAACTACCGACAGGTACTTCGTACTAGTGCTGGGACTATCCGGATTAAAATATCCGCATCCGGATTTTCGGATAGTAGGATATCCGGATTTTGTATCCGAACATAGTTAAAAAAGAAAATTATGCAAATAATTACTTACGAGGGGATGGGGGAAAAAAGTCATTTTTCGTGTTACGTTCTGATTGACGGGGTTTCAAAACACAGAAAAAAATTACGGATATCCGAATAATAAATATCCGGATACCCGAATATCCGACTATACGATGATCCGTATCCGGATATCCGAGTATCCGGATAGTGTTCGTTTACCCATCCGTGATCCGAGCTTCGGATAACCGGATCTCGAGTATATCCGGTTAAAAGTCCCAGCACTACTTCGTACTATAAATTCCCCCGTTCACGGCCAGTCCGAAGCGGAAGAAGAGCAGCTTTGACATCCCCTTCTCGCTGATTGTCGGCCACAGCCGCACCGTTTTGGGGAACTTGGTGTGTGAAAGAAATTTCACCTTATATCTTACTTCTTTTGTGGTGGAAGTAAAATACAAAGTGCCCTACCAGTCGTTGCCATCTCACAGGTCTCGTCATCGATCACCACCGCCACGTCGTGAATTGCCGGGAAAATCGATTTGACCATCTTATTCAGGCGCAGCCGCTGCTTCATTGCCTGCAGCTCCGAAACTAGTCAACGGGTTTTGGCCGTCCGTGTTCGCCTGACATGTATGTCCATGTTCGCCAAGCACTGTTTGATCGGTTGCATAGACTCGGTCTTCCTCTTCAGTATCCTTTGGACCTTCTTGTCGCTCAGGGTCGGCGGCCGTCCGGAATCGGGCTTTCTTTCAATGCTCTGATTGGTGTCCAATAGTGCCATGATGTTGTAGATGTCGGAACGGGCGTATCCGGTGTCCACGAACTGCCGCACGATGTCCGTTTTCGACGCAGCGGGGTACCGTTATTTAAACGCGCAAATCAAATTTGTTCTGGTGAATAGGAACACATTTCTGTAATAAATTCCACATTTCTGGAATAAACACATTTCTGTAATAAACTCGCTCTTTGGGTTCAAAATATTGATGATGTAATTAAAGTGTAAAATATGAAATTTGACATAATGTTAGTGCTTAAGAAATAGCGAAATAAAAAAAATGAATTTCGAACAATTTAATCACGAGCGATACCGGGAACGTTCAGATAGTACGATTCCACATTTAAATCATGTTGAGGCCATATATATTGATCAAAGCAGGTATAGAGTTGAATAGTCTTTAAATTTCCTTTTCTTTTTAAAACTTTTGAACAGCATATCAAATTGTTATGAAGTTTGTTATTTGTTAGTTTGAGAGATGACTCGTTTGTATGACACTAGTTATGTTCAAGTAAGTCGTGTAATAATTGAGATAATAGACTTTCGTTTTTTTACAAATTGAAACATAACGGTTGCTTACGTTAGATTACAATCAAATGAAAAGGTAACGTATAGGGCAGCCAAACTTTGAAACCACGTGTTCAATCATAATACATCAGTTAACCCTTAACTAGCCCTTTCATCTGATATCAATATTGTTCAAATCGGTTGTGTAGTTTCTAAGATAATGAAGTTTCGTGATTTTCACATTTCGATACCTTACAGACGAAATTACAGTAGAATTCAATAGGGTGTTATGAGGCAGCTAGACCTTTCATTTGATACTAATTCTATGGAAATCGGGTCAACCATCTCTGAGAAAAGTGAGTGAGTCCAAGTAGTCTTCGGAATATGTTTCTTTTCATAGCTGGATTTCACATTTTTAAACGTAACAGACAAAGTAATAATCCGTTTGCAAAAAAAAATCATTAGGGTCTTATGGGGCAACAAGACCTTCCATTTTACCATTGATTTTATGAAAATCCAGCCATCTCTGAGAAACATGAGTGAGATTAAATAGTCTCCAGAACACGTTTCTTTCCATAACTTCTGAACCACAAGTTCAATCTTCATAAAATTCAAAAGTAAAGAGTTTTTTTAGGTAGCCCGTTCATTTGAAACCAATTTTGTTCAAATCGGTTGTTTAGTTTCTGAAATATTGATGTTTCGTGATATTTACATTTTAATACATAACTTTTAGAAATCAGATTACAATAAAATTCAATAGGATCTTATAGGGCAACTAGACCTTTCATTTGCAATTAATTTCATTCAAATCGGTTCAGCCATCTCTGAGAAAATCTAGTGAGATTGGGAGAGCGTTACACACACACATGCAGAAAATGCTCAGCTCGTCGAACTGAGTCGAGTGGTATACGACATTCGGCCCTTTTGAGCACATTTATACCTTTAGTTTTGCAGTGATTGCTCTACCTTTCTAGGAGAAAGGCAAAAAGTGAAATGATAGAAATGACTTATAATTTCAACTTCAATCCCGAGCAAGGCCGCAAACATTGAAATAGTACAATATCAAATTTAAATGATGTTGAGGCCACATATCATGATCGTAGCTATAGTTTTAAACAGTCTGCGGGTTACGTTTCTTTCTATAACTTTCAAATCACATGTTTAAACATTATAAAATTCGTTGTTTAAGGGTTTAAAAGCCCATTAATTTGAATTCAACTATGTTCATAGCTTCTGAGATATAAGAGCGATTTTCACATTCTGACGCAGCGCCAAAACTAAAAGTTTGATTACAATTATATTCAATAGCAACCTAGCGGCAAATAGACCCTTCATTTGACACCAAGATAGAAAGAATCGGTCAGACCATCTCTGAGAAAAGTGAGTGCGAAAAAAGGTGCACATACACACGTACACACCCACACACAAACATATACACCTATACATGCATAAATGCAGAAAATTCTCGATTCGTCGAACTGAGTCGAGTAGTATATGACATTCGGCCATTTGGATCACTTTTCTACCTTTTATTAGCCAGTGATCGTTAGGAGAAAGTCAATATGTTTGCTTTCATTATGTGATTTCACATTTTTATGAACAACGGACAAAGTTAGAATCCGATTGCAATAAAATTCAATAGCAATCTATAGGGAAACTAGACCTTTCATTTGACACTAACTTTGTGAAAATCGGTTCAGCCATCTCTGAGAAAAATGAGTGAGTTTAAACAACCTCAGGATAACTTTTCTTTACATAACTTTTGAACCATATGTTCAATCATTACGAAATTCAAAAGTTAAGGGTTCTGGAGACAGCCCGATCATTTGAAACCAATTTTATTAAAATCGGTTGTGTGGTTTCTGAGATATTGATGTTTCGTGATTTTTACATATTGATACATAACCTCTAAACTCAAAATTCGATAACAATGAAATTCAATAGCAACCTATGGCGCAACTAGACCTTTCATTTGCAATTAATTTTATGAAAATCGGTCCAGCCATCTCTGAGAAAAGTGAGTGAGAAAAGAAAGTTGCACATACACACACACACACACACACACATACACACATACACACAGACATACATACATACAGAAAATGCTCAGTTCGTCGAGAGGGGTCGTGTGGTATATGACATTCGGCCATCGGGACCACTTTTATACCTTTGGTTTTTCCAGTGATTGCTATACCTTTCTAGGAGAAAGGCAAAAATAAAGAAATCAAGAACTGCTCGAAATCTCGAAACACAACTTTTGCACCGAACCGTTCGACCTCTTTGTGACCGAGCTATTGAATTTTACGCTGTCGCCGATCTATTTTTTAAATACCTTTGGAAAGTAAAATTTGAAAGTTTTGTTTTTAATCTCGATGACAGAATAATTATTGGGTGTATCATATTCTTGAAAATGGTATTGGTTTGGTTTTTAGAAAAACGTGTGATTATGTGGGTTTACTTATTTACTTACTTACTTAAATGCCCGTACGTCCTAAGACATGGTCTGCAGCACAATTCCACCAACTTGATCGGTGCATGGCTGCCCAGCTCCAATACCGTGGGCACCTCGTACTTGTCAGATCATGCTCAACCACAACTCTTTCAATATTTCTATTCGAACGAAACCATAAGTAGGTAAAGACGGGCACCCTAAGGTTACAAATTGAAACTTAAGATCATTTGTTGTCATAATTTTTTTTGGTATCAGTAAACTTGCTTCAAGTTTTGTGTGTTTTGGGTCTTTAAAAATATTACTACAAATTGCTGTTTTTTGACATGGTTGGGAAAGACGGACACCTGGGGTAGGTAAGATGGACACTACGATGGTAAAGGTGGACACTCACTAAAAAGATGTAGTACGTTACGTATTCTTTTGTTTTATGATGGCAATACACTATTATACGTTATTAGAGTCCATCTATACATCACGTGAACAGTTTGGGAGGGTTGTTCATGATGAAGGTAAAAATCCACGGCCTGTATGGCCTAATCTAACTGCTAAGAGAATAATATCTGCTGCTTTTTCTCGCGGGTGTACTTTGTAAACATCTGTAGTACACAACCAATATTACACGTGAAAATTCTTGCAAAATTCGTGTGTCCATCTTTCCCTACTAGAATTTTTACTAGAAAACCGAGGAAGGACTAATTAAACACTTTACTATCGGGAATAAATGAAAACACATGTGTTTCACGAGTTTTCCACTATTTTCCGTGGAATGAAAATTACATCGAATAGCGCGTCTCGACAATGCATCTCAGAAGTATTAACACACTACAAAGAAGGTATTCGCATCACTCAACTATCGTAGTACATTCTAGTTTGTGAAATATTAAAAGTGTCCATCTTACCCCCCATCTTACCTACTTCCCTCTACTTGATGCTTTGTCACCTCAGTCCATGCACTGAGGCCACCTTTTATTTATGGCAAGCAGTTGGATCACTGCAGTCTGTTAGATACTATTGCTTGTTTTTCATAACAAGTATTTTCGTGCTTGCGTTCAAATAAAGCAAATTCATGCCCTTTGAAATAATTCGTCCACAGAAAACTTCTGTTACTCTTCAATCTATAACCTATACAATTGTTACAAGCTTATTTTCATGAAAGTCTCTAGTAAATTTTCACAAAAACAAAGCAATTGATGTTCTGAGGAGAGAATTATCACAAACTTTTAAAACAAGCTTAACTGCCAGGATATGTTATTGGTTTAAAATCATGGTTGGGACGGCCGATTTTTTATCAACCAGGAATTAAGGACTAAACAGTGTTCGATTTGGAAACCTTTCGTTTATATTCACTGCAGAGTAATCAAGTAATAATAATAACCAACATACCATAAAATTTTCTTTACGTTATCCATCCTACGACATGAAGACAATTGCAATCCATTAGGGGGTTAAAACTTTATGACATTTCGAAGTCTGATGTTATTACAACCGTGGAGGCTTGATTTTTGCTTTCGCTGGTTTTTTAAACGGAATCAAAGATTTAGAGCTATGCCAAAATTCTCGTCCAATTCGAATAGTATGGAGAATAATCAAGAAGTAAGTTAAAACATTGAGTAACTTGGACAACGTAATGAAGCACATCACTTATCATAACTTAATCATTTCTCTCCATGAAATGAAAAAATAATGACCTAAATTTTGAAAAACAGATAAGCTAGCTCTTCAAATTATTTTCAACTCTGAATACCAGTGTAGCCCGTTACACCAGGGAAATACCAATCGATGATAACCGTATTTCATCGCTTCCATACAGTTGAAACTTTGTCACCAGAATTTTGTCTGTTCGTTCAGTATCCATAAAGTGAAACTGGACTGCCTGGTATGTCCGAGCAGGTCACATGCACTGGACAACAACAGTGAGTGACGGGGGCACTGCTGCTAAGGGAGTGTTCGGAATGCAATTTTTGTACGATTGGCAAATGGAGCGAGGAAAATAACTCTTCCGTCCAGTCCGATGTCGTTTCGCTGACCAGAGCTCTCAGGCAAGGCCGCTTTCCAAACAGGCCTACCACTTTCGACAGAGTGTCAGGCTTCGGTCCAAGTACGGGTATGCATTTCAGGCGCTGGATGGAACCACACTGGCGTCACAGAAGTTCGATTCATTGTCCGGCATTGCGAATCGTCGCACTTGAAGAACGAGTGTACTAGCTCCGACGGAACGGTTGATTTACGGAGCCAAACGTAATAAATAATGCCGGATGACGACCGGCTGCTACTGCCGGTGTCTTTATTAGATTTCAATTTGAAACTGATTCTTTTCCGGAACCATGATTCTGCGGCCTTGAAGATTAAGAACCAGCCGGTTTCCACCGCCGCCGCTGCTAGCGACAGATGCAAATCGAATCGAAATTGGGGCCAGACCAGGCTCATAAATCAGTGCCCGACTTTGTCGAAGGCGAACGTTGGCAATCGTTCAACGACGACTGAAGGAACCGCCATTGGATTGGAGTCTATTTGTTCCATTTGCAGTTGGCGACTTCCTTCTAGCTTGAGTTTTTTTTCCTCATGTGTACAGACTATCGACGATTCAGGTGGAATCTTTCCTGGCATGAAGATAAACGGCAAAAGAATGAACTTTTATCCTCCCATAAATGTCGTAATCGAGAGCAACAAACGAATACTTCCTCGAGGATGATTTATTGATGGGAGGAACATCTTGTCCTTCGTTGTAGCAGAATAATCGAAGTCGTAAAAGTAGTATGAAACATTGTACCGTTTCTTGCTTCCAGACTGTTCTAACCATAAGGAGCGAAAACAAAAATAGCAAAGTAATAATCTGTTTTTATTACGCCACTAAGAGTGTCCTCTAGAAAACTATCAAAACTGCAGAACAATAGATTGAGTGGAATTCATTAATCAAACGAAACAATAAACTGCTAGCTGGAAATCCTAAGCCCTGATCCAATATTCATTAATTTCGTTGCTGGATGTGTAACTCGGCTCCTAATCACACCTCGACCACGCACGTACAGCCGAAGAAACAACCGGAAATTTGATGTGTCCCGAATTGACAGTAATGGGTCGAATCGCAATCCCATCAGACCCCGTTCCCAGAGATACGGAAGCAAAGACACAGAGAGACATAACCGCCGGAACAGAAATCATTTATTATCGGCAAACCAACAACTTCGAACTGTCACTGTTTGTTTACATTTGAGTGGCACCGGCGCTCTCTGGTCACATGCGAGGCGCACCAGAATTGCACGGCCAGCGAACCCGGAGGAGGCTGCTTCTGCTGTTGCTACTACTACTGATCCATATATCATTTTGAGAAAGGACAAATGTAATTTTGATATCAAATAAGATTAATGATTGGTGTGGCATTGTCGCATTTTCTTTTCCAACTGATGGCCATCAAGCTATTTAATGTCGAAGTGGTTGCCGTCCATCCCCGGCGGCTAGCGAATGCGGTCGATGCCTATTAGGGACACATATGTGCCAGGGCGATTGGGTTCTCGCAGTAGGTGCGGACAACGACCGGTAGGTGAGGAAGTTTTTTCGCTCTCTTTTTCCCTAATACGCTTGGAATGGGGGAGCGGCAAACGGTGACTGTCACATATATGTTTTCGCATGTAAATATGCTGTACGATATCGTTTATTAATTACTGTTTGATGATATTTCATTCCATGTTGGATCGACTGGAAAGAAACTGAATCATTTGTCAGCGTTGTATTTGTTTCTAGAACTTCTTGTCTATTCGCAAAAGGTTACCTCATAACCATAAATTTTTCTTTCCGTGGACCGATTTAGTATGTTTGAATATTTACTGCGTGTAATTATTGAATAATGAATCCATAAAAGCATTTTAATACGATTTTGCACCATTATGAATATTTTTCTCATTGTTTGTTTTTCCGAAAGGTTAAATATTTCTTCTTAATCGTCGTATCTAATAAAAGGTATACCATTTCAGCCCAATCGAAAATCGGTTTAGTCTGTTTGCTATTGCGTTTGAAAATGATTATATTTCGCAGTTTGCCCTTCAAGTCTTCCTGGAAAATAACAATTGTTCTGTGCCATGTAAAAACCTTAAAATGCCTCTGTTCGTTAGATGGAATCAGAGAATTCTTGATTATTTTTACAATATATTTGGCTAAATATTAGATACGCAACTAAGTTCTCGCTGTTTGTTTTTATGAAAATGCAGCCTTATTTTGAAAAACCTAAATTAATCCACCTAGTGTTCAGACCCAACCTTTCTCATTCAAACTTATTATTTGTAAAAATAGATTTACATGGACGCTTCAATCCAATAAAAGTATATTCACTCTTTGGGTTCTAAAATATTGATGTTGTAATTGAAGTATAAAATATGAAATTTGACGTTAGTGCTTAAGAAATAGCGAAATGAAAGAAATGACCCTTAGTTTCGAACGTTCAAATAATACGAAACCACATTTGAATTATGTTGAGCCCACGTATATTGATCAAAGCAGGTTTAGTTTTAAATAGTCTTTGAATTTCTTTTCGTTCCATAACTTTTGAACCACATATCAAGTTGTTATGAAGTTAGTTATTTGTAAGTTTAAGAGATAACTCGGTCGTATGACGCTAGTTATGTTGAAAAAGTCGTGTTATCTTTGAGATAATAGACTTTCGTTGTTTTAACAATTTAATACATAACGGTTGCTTAACCCTCTAGTGCCCAAGTTTATTTCTAGACGGGCTTCGGTAAAATCACAATGAATCATTATAAACAATTTTTAGGTATCTATTGAAGGTTTTTAGAGGTTTGACTGAAGCCCGCCAAATGGCGGCATTGGGCACTAGAGGGTTAAATTCGATTATAATCGAATGAAATGGGAACGTATAGAGCAGCCGAATTATGAAACCACTTGTTCAATCATAATTCATCAGTTACCCTTAACTAGCCCGTTCATCTAATATCAATATTGTTCAAATCGGTTGTGTAGTTTCTAAGATAATGATGTTTCGTGATTTTCACATTTCGATACATTACAGACGAAGTTACAGTCCGATTACAGTTCAATTCAATAGGGTGTTATGAGTTAGATGGACCTCTCATTTGACACTACTTTAGTGAAAATCGGTTCAGCCATCTCTGAGAAAAGTGAGTGAGTTTAAGTAGTCTTGTGAATCTTCTATTTTTCATAGCTGGATTTCACATTTTTAAACATGACAGGCAAAGTAATAGTCTGATTGCAAAAAAAATCAATCGGGTCTTATGGGGCAACTAGACTTTCCATTTGACTCGAGAACACGTTTCTTTCTATAACTTTTGAACCACATGTCCAGTCCTAATGAAATTCAAAAGTTAAGGGTTTTTTAGATAGCCCGTTCATTTGAAATCAATTTCGTTCAAATCGGTTGCGTAGTTTCAGAGATATTGATGTTTCGTGATATTTACATTTTGATACATAACCTCTATGTAACGACCAAGCCCCTCGTTACGGTGGCGCCGTCGATGAACGTCGACGCACAGTGGCGGGTCTCCGAACAAAAGTCGGACAAAACTCAAATTGTTCATTGAAAAAGCAGAAAAATCCATATTAGGTTGTTTTTTTATGAAAAATTCAATTCTGCTATCAAAAATTCAAAAAGTTGGGAAAATATCTCCCTAAAGGGCAATTAAAATTTTCTTATGGCTAAAATTACGTCGTAGTGTTTTTATGTATATCATTATTCATTTATATTTCCATCTTTTGTTATGTTTGAGGATCCAGTAGTCATCAGCGAAACTGAGGATAGTATATATAATATTAAATTTTAAATAATAATGGATTATTTTAAAATTATAATTTAAAATTTTAATTATAAATATGATTGAAATAAGTACGGTGTCAGTATAGTTAGTTTCTGGTGAAGCGAATATAGGAAACCAGTATAAACTGTCAAAATGTGAACTAGCCGATTGTGTGCCAAATTTCGCAGTATCATGTAGTATTGTAGATCATGTAGTATTGAAATAGATATCATTTTTTGGCTCAATTAATACATCGCATTAATTTATGAAACAAAATGTTAAATACGTTAAACTAAAATACGTGAGTAGAAAACAAAAAAATATTCATTCATATTAAATCAATGTTGTGTGTAATTAGCTTTAAAAAAAATCCACTGCCATTAATTGACTGTTCTGTCTTTTTTTCACGCTATACTATTTTAAGAGAAATGTGTATTCGAAACGAACTATACAGGATATTATATGTTGAAATATGCAAAATGGTCCCAATTTAATAGATTTAGAAAACTTGAGTCTAAGTAAAAATTTATCGTTTAACATTGCTGGTCAAAAGGTGGTATGCCAGTTTTATGTGTTTTTATACTAGTAAAAATACAGTGTCTATATACGCTAGTACCGTAAACTGGGGTGACTTTGATCACTTTTTTGATTGTATCTCAAATATTTTCAGAATATACTGAAAACAATATTATTCGATATTTTTAAAATAAGTACTGGCATGCATTGAAAAAGATTCAGTCACTACTTCAAAAGTTTAACAACATTTTTGCTGTTTTTGAATATGCTCTTAAAATTTTACACCAATCATCATTCCGGGGTGACTTTGATCACTTCATTATTTTGATGAATTTGGTGTAACACTTTGCTACTTTCACTAAATTGAACAGCCTTAAACGGCTTTTTTCTCTGTATGCCTGAAGGGCACTGGGTACTGAAATGCCACTGCGACATTCTTGCTGATTGTCTTTTGTGGCGGGCCCCGATTGCTGTGCACAGGTTACGGATTGTTCGTACTCATTGATGGAGTAGAACTGTTTTGTTGTAAACCTGTACCCCAATTAGGTACAACATAGTTGATGAAACTAATGACCTGCTTGGGATTGGAGCTCCATGCTTGGTATGGAGTTAAAAGGTAACTTCCTAAGAAGTTGTACCTAGAGGAAGCAAGAGCTTCGCAAGAGCAAAGCAAATGCTCTGAACTCTCTGGTTCAGATTTGCAGAATCGGCAGGTGTCGTTCAACACTACGCCGATTTTCTTTAAATGATAAAAAGCGGGACAGTGTCCGGTGAGGAGTCCCGTGATTATCCGTAGGTCACTACGATTTAGACTAAGTAGCTTTCTGGCGGTTCCAGGGTTCGGATAGATAAACTGTTTGCCTTGTCTACAACCCTGTGCCTGTTGCCATTGGGATACTATTTCTAGCCTTTCCCAAGTTAATAGTTCGCTTTTGATAGCGGAAATGGGCGTACCCAGAAACGGCTCGGGACCAATAAACCGCTGAGCTGATCCCTGTCTTGCTAGGTAGTCAGCGTGTTCATTACCCTCGACTCCGCAGTGTCCGGGCACCCAAAACAGAAAAACTGAATTCTGTCGGGAAAGTTCCCGTAGAGTTTCAATGCATTCCCAAACAAGTTTGGAAGCGCATTTGACGGACTTAAGTGCTAGTAGTGCTGCTTGACTGTCCGAGAATATACCGATTTTCGCATGTCTGTAGTTGCGTTGCAGACATATTTTTGCGCAGATGTATATGGCATATACCTCTGCTTGAAAAACGGTGGGCCATTTTCCCAGGGAAAACGTTTCCCTGATACCGGGTCCGTATATACCAGATCCCGTTAGGGATCCCATTTTCGAGCCGTCCGTATAAAAATTGACGATGCCAGGTGGAAGATTAGGCCCTCCATTGTTTCACATAGAGCGGTTTGTTTCAATCACTCTGTATGGAATATCCATGTTGGACCTAACGTCCATCCAGTCGGAGACTGTGGTTAATAGCGGAGTTAGTTTGAACTCCCTAAGTATGCGAAGGTGGCCGATTTGGTCCCCTTCAAGTATGGTTTTCCTCCTTTGCAACCTTAGAGCGCCAAGCTCTGCTTCCTTTTTCACATGAAGATGTAGAGGTAGTAGGCAAAGCATAGCTTCCATGGCTGCAGTTGGAGTTGTTCGCATAGCGCTGCTAGCCGAAAGACATGCAAGTCTTTGAACTTTTGACGTTGACAAACGTCTGTATCGAAGTTAGGCCCCTGAATTTAAAAATCTAGTAATTCAACCAGGGAAAACCAGAGAAAAGTGGTCAGGTTTTGAGCGCTTATTTTGCAGTCATCTATTATCAGGTTTTCGAGGTTTTGGCATCAATCGATCAGAAATTCTTTTACGGTTAAATTTATGTAACAAAAACAAACTATTGTTTGAGATACACTATTGAAAAATTGGTAATTAATATCGATTGTCTAAATCATACCGCGCAGCCAATCACTACCTCTCTTCCCAAGCACAGTCGACACTAACGGATACAATCGATCTGACTTTGTTGTTATTGTTGTTGTCACTTTCTGTTTCCGATGTTTATGCTGCTGCTAGCGGAAAAAACCTTGCAAATATGCATCTTTTTGTTGGTGTTAATTTTACGACAGCGGCCGGCGCCCCATCATTCTGATTCCAAAACCGCACCAGTGACATGCGGACGCTAGGTGATAGCAGCTGAAAGGAGGAAATACAAAATAGTACCGGTCATCTCGTGCCGGTTTCACCCGTAATGCTGGTGGCTTTAGTAGTAAATGGCTACTGCAAAACACTTAAATGGCTGGAATTCTGGACGGACTAACCAGGAAACTATAATCGGCAACTGGCACCTTTTGGTGCCTCGAAATTTTGGTACAGAAGCGGCTAATTGAATTTTCTGTTTTACCAAATGATGCTGCTAGCGGAAAAAACCTTGCAAAAATGCATGTTTGTGTTGGTGTTAATATTATGACAGCGGCCGGCGCAGCTTTCAAGAAACATTTGTCTCTTCCATTCCATAACTTATGTAGCCCATCCCTCTTTTAATTTATCTGACGAAGCCCTGGTATAAAACGTACCGTTCGAACATTTCACCCCATCAGTTTCATTACTAAACCGTACCGGCTACATACGGACGCTATCTTGAAAGAATTCTGGACGGACTGACCAAAAACATGGATATATTCGGCACCTGGCCCCTTTTGGTGCCTCGAAATTTTGTTACAGAAGCGGCTAATTGAATTTTCTGTTTTATTACAAAATGCTGCTGCTAGCGGAAAAAACCTTGCAAATATGCATCTTTTTGTTGGTGTTAATTTTACGACAGCGGCCGGCGCCCCATCATTCTGATTCCAAAACCGCACCAGTGACATGCGGACGCTAGGTGATAGCAGCTGAAAGGAGGAAATACAAAATAGTACCGGTCATCTCATGCCGGTTTCACCCGTAATGCTGGTGGCTTTAGTAGTAAATGGCTACTGCAAAACACTTAAATGGCTGGAATTCTGGACGGACTAACCAGGAAACTATAATCGGCAACTGGCACCTTTTGGTGCCTCGAAATTTTGGTACAGAAGCGGCTAATTGAATTTTCTGTTTTATTTATTAATTATTGTTCAAAGCGCTCTAATGTCAGCAAATAAGAAAGCACTGTTAGATGAAAAATATAGAGTCCTACGTCATGCGGTATGTATGAAATGACAGCGATTAAATAAGAGAGATCCATTCTTCTAGTATTCAGCATTCAGAAATGCACTGTTAGATAAAATTGCAACAAATACTGGAGTTGCAATTCCCTCTACTATTTGTTTTGATGGAATATAAGAAAATACGGTAGTCAACGTCATGCGGTCGTGTCTTGAATACCACCCTCCTACTTTTTTGAGTTTGGCTTGCGCAGTCACTTCGTTCACCTTAGGCCACCACACTAGGGCAGCATAGGTGATTCTTGGTCGGGCAATGGTCTTGTAAGACCAGAGTGCCAAGTCTGGTTTCAGTCCCCAGGTCTTACCGAAGAGAGTTCTGCAGGCCCAGATCGCTGAGATCGCTTTCTTAGCGGCATGATCCAGTTGTGCAGACCAGTTCAGTTTCTTGTCCAGAATAATTCCGAGATATTTGACTTCATTGCTGAAGCCCAGTCTAACTCCACTCAGTATTGGAGGAGTGATGGAGATCGTCCTTCGTCTGCCGAATGGAATTAGGACTGTTTTTAAGGGGTTTATGTTTAGACCCTCCTGTAAACACCATGACATGGTGGTATTCAGAGCCGTTTGCATTCGGCTCGACAGAGTTGCGTCATCTTTACCTCTGACGATGAGGACGATGTCATCGGCGTATCCAATGACCTCGTAACCAAGCTGTGAAAGCTTGTTGAGAAGTGCGTCGACAACTAGTGACCATTACAAGGGCGAGAGAACTCCTCCTTGCGGACACCCCTTGATCACTGACATTGTTACAGACGAATCTCCCAAGGTTGCTGTGATCACTCTGCTAGAGAGCATTGCGTGTATCCAGTTCCTTGAAGTTTGGTCGATTCCCTTATGAGAAAGAGCCGTATCGATTGATGCAAAGGACGTGTTATCGAAGGCCCCTTCAATATCAAGAAAGGAACATAGCGCCGTCTACTGATAACTTAGGGACTTTTCAATCAACGTCACTAAGCTGTGAAGAGCAGTTTCTGTTGACTCGCCGCTTTGATAGGCATGTTGGTTCCTGTTCAGCGGGGAGTCTTTAAGAAACTCATCACGGATATATTTATCCATTATTTTCTCCATCAACTTGAGAAGCGATAAAGTCAGACTTATGGGTCTGAAAGTTTTAGGTAGGGTTTTGTCCTTTCTTCCAACTTTGGGGATAAACACTACCTTCAACTTCAGCCAGTTATCCGGAATATGGCCCAGGATAAAGCTGGCTCTGAAGAGGTTGATGAGTTCGGACATGATAACTGCGGCCGATTTTTGTAGAAAGATGGGTAGTATGCCGTCTGGACCAGGAGACTTCATAGGGTCGAATGAGCTTAGAGCCCAACCTATTGAAGCTTCCGTGAACAGTCGACGGGCCAGCAGGATGGACTCCCGAGACGCCATATGTCTCGAATTGTCCTGCCGCGACCCATCACTATTCAGTTCTTCGGTCTCTGTCGATCCAGGAAAGTGGGTGTTTATAAGAACCTCCAGCGTTTCCTTGGTAGTGACAGTGAGGCATCCATCCTCTTTCCTCACCTGTCCTAAACCGTTAGTATGGTCTTTGGACATCGCCTTTTGGAGCCGCGTAGCTTCCGGCAGAGTTTGGATTCTTTCACAGAAACTAACTCTGGATTTCCGTTTAGCCTTGCGTAGCTCGGCGTTGTATTTAGTGAGGGACGCCCTGTAGTCGTCCCAGTTAGACGTGACTTTTGCCCTGTTGAACAACCGCCTAGTTTCCCGACGAAGGTCACTAAGTTGATCATTCCACCAGGGTACGTCACGGCATACTGACCGCTGTGTTAGTGGACAGTTAGCGTCGAAAGCATCCATGATTCTGTTTTGTAGATCATTTGCTGCCGAATTCAGGTCAACAGAATTTCGAATGTTGCTGTAACTGAAAGTTCGTGAATCGATCAGGCGTTCCTTAAAGGATTCCCAATCTGTATTCTTAGGATTTCTGAACAGCTCTCTTTTCAGAGGGTTAGCCTCTATATTAAAAACGATGTGTCTGTGGTCCGACAAACTAGTTTCATCGGAGACATGCCAATTTTTAATCCTTTCAGAAATAGAGGCGCTACACAGAGTGAGATCAAGGACCTCCTGTCTAATAGCGTTGATAAACGTGGGGTTATTCCCTACATAACATACATTGACATCGTTAGAAGTAAGGTATTCAAGTAGGTATTCACCCCTGATGTTGGTGTCCGAGCTGCCCCAGATCGTGTGGTGAGCGTTGGCATCGCAGCCGATCAGAAACGGCTTGTTGATGGCCTTGCAGTACCGCACGAGCGCAGCAACTTCGGGTGGCGGTATATCACCTTGGTCGCCCGGGAAGTAGGCCGACGCGACAACCATTTCCTGCTTTCCTCTGGTTGTCGGTACTTCAACCGTGACGGCAACGACGTCGCGTTGGATAAATTCTGTAATCGGTAAAAATTTTAGTTCTCTATTTAGCAGAATTGCAGTCCTTGGTTTGGACTGCGTGTCACAGTAGATTAACCTACCGTTAGGAGCGTTAAGTCCGAGAACTTTGGATTCGTTGATCCACGGCTCCTGGATGAAAGCAGCCGCTAGCTGCTCTTTGGCGAATCTCCTGCAAAGAACACCCGAGGCGCCTTTTGCGTGATGGAGATTCGCTTACACGCAGCGAAGGCTGCTCACTTTGCAGTGAAGTTGCCGTCTTTGTCCGGATCGGAAGATGATCCTGGTATTGGCTGACGGCTGCCAACAGCGGTTTGGCTGGTTGATGGAAGTTGCTCTTCCTCACTGTTCGGCTTCGGTTGCAGCAGTCGATTGGCAACAGAAGGTCGTCGCGCACACTGTGGCGGTTTTTGACTCCGGGGGGTGCGACTTTTCGGTGGTTGATGCTTCACACTCTTGCGAGTCTTCGGCGGAACCGTCCGAGCAGCCGCGGGGTTGCGTTTTTTGGGTGGTGACAGGGCACTCACGGGGGAGCATCCTGCGCGTACCTTCCCAATCGCAGGGTTGCGTTTGGGTGGTTGTGGGGCACTCCCGGAGGAGTTTCCCACGCGAACCTTTAGCCCATTCGCAGGATCGTTTTGCCTGGGTGGTGGCAGAGTACTCCCGGAGGAGTTACCCGCACGTACCTTCCCTGACATTGCGACGGAGTCTTTCCCGCCTGTGACGTTCGGCCTTCCGCTTACCTTTCGGATGCGTGCTTTGCCGAAACCGTAGTGCAGTTCATAATTTCTACTCTCAACGAGTTTGGCCGATTCTTCGTCAATATCCAGAACTAGTTCGACCAAGGTCTTTACCAATTTGCGGTTACAGACTCGCCACATTTTGGTAGAGAGATGGTCGTTCTGATTCTGGAGTGAACGAAGAATCTTCTCTTCCGGAGAGTTCGCACTGTCCGCGAAGTAACCGACATACCGTCTGGCCTTCGGCAGATCCTTCATGTGGTATACACGAAGTTGTGCTCCCTCCCATGGTACGAGAGAAGGTACCTCCCTTTCCAACCACTGCACTGTGTCGTTGTCGGCACAGGCAAGTTGCAGGAAGCCATTTTTTAGATGGCAACCGTTAAACTTGGGCTTGGTGGTTGGATTTTCCTGGTTCGCAATGTGATCGAGGATGGAGGTCCGGACAGCCTGAAGCTGGTCCGTTGTGAGTAGGGAGCTGGGGTGGGTAGCAGAAGTAACCGCAAGGCTTATAGCTCCCACCATGTCCCTATATGTGGCCTTCGGGAGCGGCTTCGAACCCGATGACCCCAAACCAGTGCCGTTCCGCTGTTTTTTAGGCTGTGGACACTTAGTACTGGTGTTTGGTGACACCAAGTCGTCCGACCGCTGTCGCTTGACGGCAGCTTGGTTCGATTGAGCAGGCTGCTCTGTTGGAAGGAGGGCCAGCTTCCTGGCTTCTTCGTACGAGAGACCGGAGCGAAGATTTTTGCTCAGTCGCCGCCTTTGCGCATTTGAAAGTCGCTTGACGAGGGGTGCCGATGATTCGGGTTTCCCTTCGTCATCGGGCCTTGTCTGTGGACCGGGAACTAAGTCCATTTGACTTTCGTCATTCCCTTGTGGAGAAAGTAGGATTAAGGATGAAGCCGAGGGTCCTCCGTCCAGCGATTCGCTGTCGAGGTTGAAATCATCCTCATGCTCCATCTCCTCCGTTCTGCCCGGTGCGTTTGTTTTTATTGGACTACGCTCCGATGAGTCCATGGGTTCCGGCAAAGAAAGGCTGCCGGTGGCCGAATTTTGTGAAGTTTTGTCGTTCATAAAATTCCCACGAGTCGCTGGGTAAAGAAGAGTCCGCTGCATCAGTGACCCGCATGATGCAGTAAGGGCTTATTACTGTGAAGGGTGCCCTGGTACTCCACAGGCTCCGTTAGAGGCTGGGTATTCCTTAAACCCCCCCCCCCCCCCACCACGTCATCCATCGGCACGGGTCGCATAACACCTTAGCTTAGGGGTTTTAACCATTGGATTTTACGCAACAGCCATGGTTAAGAGCTGTTGCAACCATCCTCCTTTACAGGGGCTTCGGACCCTCTGCTACAGTTCTCAATAATTCAAGTCTATTCGTAAAGGCTAAACTGTACCAAGAGAATCGTAACAGGCGGAGTTAAACGGCTTAAACGGCTTAAACGAGTTTATAAATATGGAAAGCGATTTGGGGGCCATTCACATTCTACGTGAACAGTTTATAATGGCGAATCATCAAAAACTAGTCCACGAGGAATTTGACTTATGAAATTGGCCAAATTTGCATGTTACTTCACGTCTTGGGTTTTTGTTGAAAAGAAATATGTAATACGCTGTGGAGAATATTGGGACTCAACATTGCCTTTGAGGAAAAACTTGCAAAAATAACAATAAAATGTATTGTTATAATATTTGTTCATCTTAAGAACTAATCTGGGAACAAAATAAAAAAAAACTTTACGTATTGCAACTTGTTGTTTTGAATCTGCTTGAACCGATTGTTTGTATGCAACAAAAATCGCCAAAAATACACTTTATTTTCAATTAATATTTTAGCATGAAAAACATTCTTGAAATAGCAGGAAATGCATGAGTAGTAGCAATACAAACATATATTCACGCATTCAGTGAAGATTACGACAAGTCCCAAGCACTACGAGCGCTTTTTTACCACATTTTCAAAAAAGAGGTACAGTGATCAAAGTCACCCCGGTGATCAAAGTCACCCCAGTTTACGGTACATAATTTGTGACGTATAATTGTAATCAGGTATACCAGATATGCAAATTTATCTGAAAATGAAGATTTTTAGAGTCCGTGTGCAGACTTTTATTGGTTTGTCGATATTTGCAGTTTTTTTTCTGAGAGCAGATTTCATATTGAATTTAAATTTAATATTGAACATTGAACTTAAATTTCATAATAAATTTTCGGAGTAGAAAAAAATGGAAATATTACCTATTCTCAATATTTGAAAACAGGGAACATCGATCAGCTCAACAGCATCAAACAGCGAATTCAAAAAGAATTTTTTGTCAAACTTGGTCTACATGTCGACAAACCGCACCCTGGCTTCGGCAATAGCAATAACGGTGTTACAGCAATACGTTTTTTCCAATGCAGAATTTTCTTTGGAGATAACAGGAGTCGATTTAAATTTAATCCAGCGATTTCAGACGCCGCTAGCAACGATTTCGAGTGGCGAAAGAATTGATGCATCAAAATTTTAGTCCAACGCTACCGCTCATTATTATGTAAAATTGTATGGATGTTCAACAACAGTACACATATTACTAATTCAAGGATGTGAAATAATCGTTTAATCTTCGAATCCCGTTGGTAAACTTTCGGAAGTAGCCCAAGAATGCATGAAGCAAGAAGCAATCCGGAATACAAGAGAAAATAAATGCCTGGATGTTTCGTGAGCTGCTAATTGCGTCAGATCCGGTAGTTCCGAGTTTTAGACACAACAACAAATCGAAAAGCACTTTCACATAAAAGGTGGAAGATTCATTAATTTTCAGTCATGATGGTACTGACGATGACGAGTAAAATGTTAAAACCTAATGCATTGGTTTGAAAAATGAATATTCATGTAAATTTAATATAATTATATGTGTTCTTTTACCTTATTTTTACATCTGAACGTAAGACGATGATGTTCTTCTAGAACAATTGAATGAAACTACTAACTACTTCTGTAAAACAACGTAACTTTCACAAACCACCATGCGCCTTCATTAAAACTATTTTATTTTCAATTAAAATTTTTGTTCAGCGGGGCAGAAAGGGGCAAAACGGGACCTTAGTATTCGAAAAGTAGAGAAAATTTCCTATGAAATGCATACTATGCGACCTGTGGCAACCGATGGGTGAGATCGTACAGCATACATTTGCGCAAAAAAAAAGTTTTTTTCAGACCACTCAATAGGTATTTCAAACATTTTACAAAAGTTATGATGAATTACATAAAAACATTCAACACGAAATACAATTCTGATTATTTATCATCAAAATGCAACCTATCGCATTGAATTCGAATAAGAATTAGGTGAGTATTTACTGGTTAAAGTAAACCCCAATATGTGCTTTCTGAGCGAAAAAAATCATTGAAATAACATGACTTAACAACGTTCAAAGTGCTCCCAAAAATTCAAATTTAATCCAATTGTCTTGATATTTGGAAAACACGTTTTTTAATACAGTAGAACTTTAAAAAAAATATAAAATATCAATAATTAGAACTTGAGTTTTGTCCGGCTTCCGGCCACTGTGCGACGTGGCGCTGATCAAGTCGCCTCGATCAGTCGACGGACGGAACGAAGTGTCAAAAACCCGAAGACCTGAAAGTCGCCATTCGCTTCGTCGACGATTGAGAGAGGAGCACGATTATAACTCTGTACTTAAGTTGGTTGATACATTTTATACGATTAAATACTAAACTGCTACTAATTAAATGCTAAACTTTAACCTTTAAATCGCTGAAATTGGAACCACTATTCAGAATATTAAGTGTGTTGCGATTCTTGCAAATTATGGGAGCATTTCGGGTGTGCAGGCGTGGACGACTCTGTCAAAAGTCTGGCCTACTTCTGTAACGAGTGTCGAAATTAAAATCCCTCGCTATCCACCCACTATTTGAAGCCGCCATCATCCGCCAGGACACTCCGGTCGTCCTCGGTTAAGTCGGGCTCTAAGAAGCTAGAGAAAACTATATCGGTAGTGCCCAGCTCCACGCCCAGTGCCCGGGCAGCTCATCTGCAAGTAGAAATAAAGCTGCTTGAGAATGAAAAGACAATGCGAGAGCAAGCGTTGCACTCACAAGAAGCGCTGGAGAGGAAAACGACGGAAGAAACCCTTCGTCGACTTGAGGAAAAGAAGGCACTTATGGAAGAAGAGGCCAACATCCGGCAGAGACAGCTGCAGGAAGAGAAAATCTTTCAGATGAAGCAACAGCAAATTCGACAGGAGTCGCTGGAGAAAATGCAGTCCATTATTCGACAAATGAGTGAGTGTGGCAGCAAGACTGGATCGGTTCACGATTCCAATCAAAAGGTGTCCGGCTGGCTGAACGAGATTCATTCCGATGTAGTCGATACCGAATCGGAAAGCGGAAGAGCCGACCCTCTACCGGAACTGAAACCACCGGTTCTAGTCATGCATCACCTGAATCCTGACTGTGCAAACCCTTCAGATCAATCGCCGACTCCGTCAACTCCGCCCGGACTACCGAACCCAATCGATCAAGCTTCTAATTGTACGGCACAGGCCAGACTACCGTTAACTACGCCTAGCGTTTCGATACCGTTGGGATCATCACCGTTACCAAAAAGCCAGCTGCCAATATCGGAGGCTCTGCCGGGAATTTCAAAGTCACCGAGACAACAACCGGTCTCTACTAAACCTCCGATTCCGCGACAATCGCCGGACAATCCGAGCCTGAGCGATCAACCAGCCACTATGACGGATAAACCATGCCTACCGATGCAGTCTCAACGACAACGGAACCCCCCTAATGTTCCGAATGCAACGGAACCGCAGAGACTTCCTCAGCCACCTGACTACCCAGTTCCGGGTGCTCCGAATCCATAGTATCCGCCATTTTCAATGGGTCATCTACCGGTGTCATGGTTGGCCGATATTCATATGCAGCTTCGAACAAACAACAGCTGCATGTGGGTATTCAGATGCAGAAAACCTCATCCGCCTACAACGCTGCTTGAAGGGACACGCTTTCGAGTCTGTCCGAAGTAGACTGCTACTTCCATCAAGCGTACCACAGGTCATCAACACCCTACGTACGCTATACGGTAGACCGGAACTCCTGATACGATCACTCATCGAGAAGGTTCATCGATCCCCAGCGCCAAAGCACGATAGACTCGAGACAGTGGTGGAATTTGGACTGATCGTTCAAAATCTCGTGGATCATCTGAAGGCGGCGAATCAATTTCTACACCTAGCCAACCCGGTAATAATGCAGGAGCTGGTAGAGAAAAAATTGAGTGGGCGGTCTACAAAAGTAAGCAACCGGATGCGAAATTAGTGACGTTCGGTGACTTCATGGGAGGACTAGTGACCGCGACCAGCCAGGTGACGTTCGATCTTCCGAGTTCCAGCCGCAACTTCAAGGGTGATCAAAAACGTTTTAGGGAGAAAGGTATTATACAAACTCATTCGCAACTCCCGACGTCTGCTCCCCCTTTGAAAACCAGACAGCTTATAAGATGCCAGGTAAGCCTTGTGCCATATGTGATCGAGAGGGACATAGGGTAGCGGAATGCGACAATTTTAGATCCTACAACGTCGACGAAAGGTGGAAATCAGTCAATCAAAAAGCGTTATGCCGAACTTGTCTGGACATCCACGGCAAGTGGCCTTGCAAGTCTTGGAGGGGTTGTGAGATTGAGGGTTGTCCGCAGAAACATAACACTCTCCTTCATTCCCCTTCTTCACCTCGACCACCCCCCAAAATATCTGCCAACCATCTCACTCAGGAGAACGGTCTCTTCCCTATGTTCCGCGTCCTTCCCGTGGTGCTGTATGCAGGGAAGAAATCCGAGGTCGTCTTCGCATTCATCGACGAGGGGTCCTCAATCACTCTTTTGGACAAAACGATCGCAATACGTCTGGGTGTAACCGGGCCATCAGAACCGCTCACTCTGCAATGGACGGGTAAGGTGACCCGAGAGGAACCAAGGTCGCAACGCGTACAGCTGCACGTATCGGGAAGACGTAATGGCAACCATCACCAGCTGTCGCATGTTCGAACAGTCAGCAGCTTGGTACTCCCTTCCAGAGCCTTAAAATACCGGGAACTTTGTCAGCGATATCCACACCTGCGAGGCCTTCCCTTAGAAGACTACGATTTGGTTCAACCAAAACTTTTGATCGGGTTGGATCACCTTCGTCTCGGAGTTCCGCTTAAGCTCCGTGAAGGCGGAGCAACAGACCCAATCGCAGCAAAATGTCACCTCGGGTGGAGCATCAATGGATGTTTAGCTGGGTCATCTTCAAAGAAAGCAGTTGTCAACTTCCATCTTGCTGGATCCACCAATCCAGATCAACAGCTCAACGATCAATTAAGAGACTTCATCGCGCTGGATGACGCTGGGGTCACCGGACACTACGAGCCGCTGGAATCTAAAGAAGATATACGAGCAAGAAAAATCCTAGAAGAAACTACAAGGCGGACCGATTGTGGCTTCGAAACCGGACTTCTCTTCCGTCATGATGATCCGGATTTCCCCGACAGCTACCAGATGGCGGTCCAACGTCTTCTGTCTCTAAAGCGAATGCTCGCGAAGAACCCCTCACTACAATCGCGAGTACATGAACAAATTGTCGCATATTTACAAAAGGGCTACGCACACAAAGCAACAAAAGCAGAATTGGCGATGGCCGAGAAAAAGCGTATGTGGTTCCTTCCGCTAGGAATCACCATCAATCCTAAAAAACCAGATAAGGTACGGTTGATTTGGGACGCGGCGGCAGTGGCAAACGGAGTCTCCCTTAACTCGAAACTCCTCAAGGGTCCGGACTTGCTGTCACCGTTGCCATGTGGCAGTCTGCGGAGATATCAGGGAGATGTTCCACCAGCTACTAATCCGTGTCCAAGATCGGCTGGCACAATGCTTCCTGTGGCGAGATAGTCCTTCCGATCCGATTCAGGTCTACGTGATGGACGTCGCCACCTTCGGCGCCACCTGTTCGCCAGTTTCTGCGCAGTATGTCAAAAACATTAACGCGCAGGAGTTCGCCGAACAGTATCCACGGGCAACAGCAGCCCTAGTGAAGAACCATTACGTGGACGACTATTTGGACAGCTTTATGTCTGCCGAAGAAGCCGTGGAAGTCGTCAAGGAGGTGATACTGGTCCACGCAAAGGGAGGTTTCGAGATCTACAAGTTTTGATCCAATTTTGCACAACTTCTGCGAGATATCGGTGAAATTTCGGCGGAAGAGCCGAAGAACCTGGCTCTGGAACGGAAAGGCACAATTGAATCCGTGCTTGGAATGAAGTGGCTTCCTGAGAAGGACTGCTTCACCTAAACGGTAAATCTACGGTAAGATCTTAGAGCCATTGTCGATGCATCGCACGTACCAACAAAGCGTGAGGTGTTGAAGGTCGTCATGAGCCTCTTTGACCCCTTGGGGCTCATCTCACATTTTCTAGTCCACGGAAAAGTGCTAATCCAAGGAACCTAGGCATCAGCTACGGAATGGGATGAACCGATCAACGAGGATCTTCATCAGAAATGGCGTCAATGGATTGAACTTTTCCCGGAACTGGACCGACTGATGATTCCACGCTGCTACTTCTCCCCGTTTCCGGACACTATGGACGGTCTGCAAGTTCATACATTCGTGAACGCTAGCAAAAGTGCTTACTCGTGTACCGTATATTTTCGTTTAGTACGAAATGGCAGTGCTCAACTGGTCCTGGTTGGAGCTAAGAGCTAGGTGGCCCCCTGAAGACTATCTCCATCCCAAGGCTCGAGCTCAGAGCTGCTGTACTAGGAGATCGGTACGTGACTACGGTCCTAGAGTGCCACACATATCCGGTGGCGCAACGCTTTTTCTGGAGTGATTCCACGACGGTGCTGGTGTGGATTCGTTCCGACCATCGTCAGTTCCACAAATTCGTGTCTGTCCGGATTGGAGAAATCCTAACACTCAGACGATGCCACGAAGTGGAAGAGCGGCCCAAACTTAGAATCTGCCAGTCCCTGGTTGCGCGGACCCAAGTTTTTACATCACGGTGAGCATTCTTGGCCGAAGCAGACGACGGTAGAGACGACTCACGAGGAAATCCGAAGAGTGCAGGTGCACTGGAATGCGGCGGCACTCATAGATTACTCGAGATTCAGCCGGTGGACGAAATTGCAGCGAACAACAGGTTATATAACACGTTTCGTCGAAAGCTCTAGGTGAAGAAACGTTGGTCAACAACTTCGAGCGAAGTTGTTAACTCAGACAGAGCTAGGGAAGGCGGAAAGGCTGCTCTGGAGGATGGCGCAAGAAGAGACTTTCCCGGACGAGCGAAATGTGCTGAAGTCGACTCAAGGGACCCCGGAAAGCCGTCACCAATCCGTATCGAAATCTAGTCCCATCTATAAAACCTGGCCGTACATGGATGAACAAGAGATTCTTCGGATGCAAAGTACCCTGTTATCCTCCCGAAACGTCACATTGTAACAACACTTATAATGGTCTTCTACCACCACCTTTATCGACACGCCAACCGCTGGACAGTGGTGAACGAAATGCGGCAGCCTTTCGAAGTGGCGAATCTCCGAGCTCTTGTCAGAAAAGTGGCAAACAACTGCGCGTTCTGCAAGGTCTCCAAGATCATCCCCTCATCACCACCTATTGCACCCCACTCTGAAAAGAGATTAGAACCATTCGTCCGCCTGTTCACGTACGTAGGGGTGGATTATTTTGGACCAGTGCTAATCAGAGCAGGGCGTAGTCAGGCGAAACGCTGGATCGCACTATTTACCTGTCTGACGATTCGGGCAGTACATATGGAGGTGGTGCACAGCTTGTCTACGGACTCATGCGTTATGGCAGTGCGCAGACTCATATGCCGTCGGGGTTCGCCTGCAGTCTTCTACTCCGACAACGGCACTTGTTTTCAAGGGGTCAACAGACAACTTCAGGAGGAGATTGCAGCACTAAACGATGACATGGCGATTACCTTTATGAACGCTACAACCGGGTGGAAATTTAACCCTCCCGCAGATCCACACATGGGTGGAGTGTGGGAGCGCCTCGTCAAGTCAGTGAAAGTAGCAGTCGGTTCAGCTTTGGACACTCAGCGAAAACCAGACGACGAGACTCTGAAAACCATCATTTACGAAGCCGAAGCTTTGGTCAACTCCAGGCCGCTAACCTACATACCTCTGGAATCGGCGGACCAAGAGTCTTTGATCCCCAACCACTTCCTACTGGGAAGTTCCACGGGTAACAAACTCCAACCGGCAGCGGGTGTCAATGGCTATGGAGCTCTACGCAGTAGCTGGAAATTAGCTCAGTTCATCACCGGGGAGTTCTGGAGGAGATGGATCCGCGAGTACCTACCGGTAATAACTCGGAGGTGTAAGTGGTTCGAGAACGTCAAGGAACTGGAAGAGGGAGATCTAGTTCTTGTAGTCAATGGGACTGCGCGGAATCAGTGGATCCGTGGACGTGCGGAGAAGGTCTTCCCCGGCCGGGACGGCAGAGTTCGTCAGGCTCTAGTAGGGACATCGACTGGGGTTCTACGGCGACCAGCCGTCAAGTTAGCGGTATTGGACGTTGGAGATCAATGTAAACCAGCAGAGCCCTCGGGAGATTTAGGGCACCAAGGTTTACGGGGTATGAAACGACCAAGCCACTCGTTACGGCGGCGCCGTCGATGAACGTCGACGTGGCGCTGATCAAGTCGCCTCGATCAGTCGACGGACGGAACGAAGTGTCAAAAACCCGAAGACCTAAAAGTCGCCATTCGCTTCGTTGACGATTGAGAGAGGAGCACGATTATAACTCTGTACTTAAGTTGGTTGATACATTTTATACGATTAAATACTAAACTAATACTAATTATATGCTAAACTTTAACCTATGAATCGCTGAAATTGGAACCACTATTCAGAATATTAAGTAAGTTATTATTTAAAAATTACTCTTTGCGGCATTAATTGCGAACTGAGAACTGATTAAAATTATAGGTTATAGCCATACAAAAAACGCGTGGCAATCGATACGATTTCTTCTATTCGCAAAGGTTCTTGCACTAAAATTGTGAGTAAAACTAACACTAGCTACAAACGACAATTACAATATATTTCCTAAATTCAGCTTGAAGCTAATGCTATAAAAAAGTGTTTGCTCTCGGAATCGTGATTATAACCTCCCACCCCCACACTCTAAACTAGAAATCCGATTACAATAAAATTCAATAGGGTTTTATGGGGCAAATAGACCTTTCATTTGTAATTAATTCATTGAAATCGGTCCAGCCATCTCTGAGAAAATCGAGTGAGATTGGGAGAGCGTTACACACACATACAGAAAATGCTCAGCTCGTCGAGCTGAGTCGAGTGATATACGACATTCGGCCCTTTGGAGAGCACTTTTATACCTTTAGTTTTTTCAGTGATTGCTATACCTTTCTAGGAGAAAGGCAAAAATAGTTACCTAAAATTAATTTAAAATGTTGTCAACAAGTTTGTCCCATCTTTCTGGAAGTGCTCGAATACCGTTACGATAAAGTGCTCGTCTTTTGAGGTTATCCACAAATCAAGATATTTTTCGATGTCGTCATATGAGCAGAGCTGCTGATCAGCCAGACCATGTGCCAACGAACAAAACAAGTAACAATGTACAATGTACAAACATATTCAATACAACTAAAGTAACAAACAACCTTAGGTAGTTCTACGTCAACGTTGCGGTCGTGGCTTTCTACACAAACCTTGTGGCTTTTTAGTTTAACCAATCTTTTCCAAACTTGACATATGTGTTTTTTCGTCATAAAAGACTGGTTAAAAAGGAATTAGTTATAAAGGGGTGGCCTATGGAAATTAAGGAAAGACCTACGTTACTAAAAATGCTTTGTTTGTCTTGCAATTTTCTGAATGCGTATTGAAATTGCAATTGATTGGAGGAAGAGGCGGAGCGAGGATAGGATAGGTGACTGTTTGCTGTTTGGTTAAGTGTGCAGTGTGTGTCAATGTCCTATTGCTAAGCCACCATAAGAACAAGAGCTGACGCTCAATCCTGAGCTATTATCCAATATTCCCAAACTCGTTAGTTATATTCGTAGTGACCTTGAAAAGGACCATTTTTATTCTTCGTGTGGACGGAAATGGTAATGGTGAGGACTGGTGCGTTTGTACTGTTAGGCACAATATCCACAATCCCCTTATATAGAACATGATGAAACTTTTTTATTTTTAAACAAATTAGAATTATGATTTTAAAACTTTGACAGAAACTGTTTTAAATTTTATAATGTTCAATTTTTCCTAGTTTTCCAATCATTGTATTGTATTTATGTTAGGCAAAATTTAAAAATTATACACACAGGTTCATACTGATCCTTAAATCCCTTTTAGAAGTACACCATCGCATTCCAATGAAATTCCTACGTCAGGCCTTGCCGTTCCCGATAAACTCGGCTCCACTTCATGATCGCCAAAACGCAAGCACGCATACCAAATTTATGACCTATCCGCAATTGAAAACTGTCAAACGCAATCGCTTTTCAAAATAATTTGTTACAATTCCTGCCCCAAACACTGGCAAATGGTTCTCCCCAAATCGCGCGGGCGAATACCGGACCTAACCGAAACGAAACGAAACAAACGCACCAGCCGCCAGCATCTGGCAGAAATCAAGCGGTGAAAAACCGACATCGGACTGCAGGCTGCAGTCACGTGGAAGTACGTGGATATGCCGGGAGTTGAGGGCAGAGTAGCATCACCCAAAACCAAACAAACGGCGCCAATCGAAACAACACCGAACCGAATCGAAGGCCAGGCGGGTCATCAGCCTGCGAGAGTCTGAGCGGAACGATCATTCCACGCACGATTGCGAAATTATTCGCCCCACAACGTTGCAGTTATTTCTGGTCGAAACGGTTCTCCATTGGTGCATTGGTGCCTATGAATATGTTCGATTCGATTTCTGCCACTGACTGCCTGGCCAGCATGGATGCCGGCATACCGGAACAGGACCTGTTACATACAATGGGAGGGAGATGAATTGGATGGTTGTGATGAAATTGCGAGATGCATAAATATTTATCGCCAAATTGTTTCGAACACCGCTACTGAGGCTGGACGTGTTGGAACCGATACCGTGCGACATGTGCCCGGAATGAGGTTCCGCCTCGGTGTCAATTTAAATTGTGTAAATATTGCAGCAGCCGGTGGTTAGGCGGTGGAATAATTGAGATTGGTTAGAGCTGGTGTTTGTCTAACCTCACTTTAATAACATTTAAATCAGTTGATTTATTAATCTTTTGAAAACAAGTAGCTAATTTAAATTCCTGGCTCGATTCCGTGGGCCCTTTTTTTCTATGGTCAAGTACCTCCACTCGTCTCATGCATGACCTAAGCCCAACTTCAGACTCAGAAGGCTTTTTTTTATTCATTCTTTTGTAATAAGAAATGTTCCTAAATCAACAAACAGTCGTTAATTAAGTCACCCTTTCTTTCCGAAGCCATCTTTCGATAGAATATTTTTTCTCACTCCGAAGCACACAAATGGAAAATCGAAAAAAGAAAATCAAATAACGGTCCTAAGGAACGCGTAATAAATTCAAAGAAAATTAGACAGATTGCTAACGCACCCGTCCGCGACCAGCTTCGCAAGCCTGCCTTCGATAGCTGGTTGATCTCAAGTAACCAGAAGCAGAAAATAAAAAAAATCGCAATGCAACTGAATAAATATCCTTTAATTGAAACGCGAACCCCCGCCCGATACGGGTGCCTATCCGTGAAAGTCAACTCTGGAAAAATGTCACCTCGGGGTTGACAAAGACAAAGAGAAAGTTTTTTTTTCTTCTCATTTCTATCGTCCCTCAGTGCTTCACTCGACATCGAAAGGCTTCTTGTTGTTGGTGGCTGCCGGTGTGTAGAGAAGTGAAAGAAAATACTTGGCTGATTATTGTGGGTGGAAATTGAGGGAGGGGGGAGGTGAGCTGTAAATTTCATTATGCACCCGGTTCGGCTTGGCCAGCAACTCATTGCGTCAGTCAACTCAGGGTAACCCTTCCGGAAAACTTGTCCCCCACCCGTCGTCGTTGGATGGTCGCTTTCTATTCATGAAGGTGGTTGGACTTTTCTGTGGGTTTTTTTTTGCTTCTGTTCTGGTGCTCTGGTATTTCACTGCGTGAACAATCCACGGACCATTATTTGCCGCCTGTTTGAATTTCGATTCGGTAAACAAGTTTCCAGTGAATTGGCAGTAATTACTTCCTACGGGTTCACTGCTGTAACTGTGAGGTTTTTTTTCTGTTAAGTGGGAGCGTGAATTGTCACTGCTTTCTGCTACGGTGGAGTAGCAATATTCAAAGGCTTGTTTTTGGGATTCAATCTAAAAATATCAGGGTTTTCGAAAAAAAAAGTTCTGGTTCAAAGATTGTTACAGTAAGAAAATGTCAGAATTCATCCGGATGGAATGCACGGTTAAAAAAGAAATAAATATAATTAAAGGCGAGAATAGCAGAGCAATGCAAAAAAAAATCAATGCACTGAGAATACAATAAAATAAGTGTTTAAACGAATTGAGAGAAAGGTAATCTTCGATCGTTATAAACTGAACACAACAAGGCGACAAATTCACTACACAGCAATAAAATATATCACTCAAATAACCTATCCCCTAGCAGTCACGCTTGATCGCAATCAAATTCAATCAATCGGCCAATTCCGATTGTTTACAAAGTGGTCATTACAGAAAATCACCCACTTGATTAAATTTGGTCGTACAACAATAGCATCCCAAATGACAAAGCACACCACACACGCATAGCTTTATGGGGCACTTTGATTCTCCTGGCTCTCGGCTGATGGCCAGTGCCTGGCAGAACCCTTTTTCTCCGGTCGGCCAGAGCCCAGAGTTTCAAACCCGCATGCCAGCAAATATAATCCCTTCTCCGAATAGCCATTTCAAATCTTTTGTTCGCTGTCATTTAGTGCCATGTTGAACAACTTTGTCGGCTTTCGAACGATGTTCAATTGAAATATATATACAAAAGGGGTTCCGACGCAAATCGATAGCTATCACTTGTCTGCTTCTCAGCTCACTACTACTGTCCGCATGTCCGGCTGGAAAACCACCCCCACCCTCAACTCCACCCACCTATAAACATCTATCCTCTCGAACGAAAGTGAAATGAAATCAACCGATTATGATTATGATCTACCCTTCTGCTTCTTAGCCAGTGCCGGATCAGTGTCTGGAACTGGACCGCATTTATGTGGAACAAGCTGCGAAAATCGGGGAAAATTGCATGTTACCTTCCCTCCTGCCTTCTACCTCGACTTCACCACCGTCAGTCAAAGCGCAATCAACTCACGACTGATACAACTGCAGCAGCGAAGTGGTGGCAGAAGCTGTTGGTCATTTGTCGGCACCAGATTCGACTGCATCCTTTCCCGGCTATCAACAAACACACAAACACCGTCGTCGTCCGTCCCGTTCTATTTAGAGGGGCGCACAATGCGGCAACAACCCCTTTTTGACACGCGGATGCACCGGAGGCTCTCTCGGGCTGGCTGTGAAAGCCATTCAACACCCTCGTATTAGGACTTAATTGGATGAATAAGCACGGACTGAATGCAATTTGAGTGCATTCTAATAACGGCCCTGGCCTGCAATGCACTGCACTGCACTTCGTTATCCGGTCCTGGTCCGGGCGGTTGGCCGCATTCGAAACAGGATTGACCATGAGGGTGTTGTTAAGTCAATTTCCCGACTGGATGATGATCTATCGTTTGCGAAAAACCCCACCAGCAATTGCGGAGGTCAAACATGTGTTTCCGTTCAATCTGTCAATTTAGATGCACGGGATGATGAATTGCGGGCGAGGGATAGGTATGGGTTAGGGAATGAAAATACACGGGTTAAAGCGTCGATTAAGTACTTTTACCTTCTCTCATTGAATTTGAAATAAATTGAAAGTTTAAGTGTAAACAAGTTAAAAATTAAAGATTAAAATGATAAAAATTCAAAAAGCCCAAAAGCGAGTAGGTCCAAAAAATCACAAGTCCAGAATGCCAAAAAATTGAAAAAGCACAAAGCAAAGATATTAAAATGTGAATAAAAACAGAAATACCAAAGTCAAAAAGATGAGAGGCCAAAAAAATAACAGGCAAAAAGACAATATGTTAAGAAAGTAAGAAGGTGAAAAATTCAAAAGTCATAGGTCCGAAATGTTGTGAGTGTACAAAGTCAAATGGTAAGCACTTCAAAAACTCAAATACCAAGAAGTGAAAAAATCAAGAACCCAGAATGACAACAAATTAAAGAGTTTGTGGATTGATCAGATAAAAAGTTCAAATGTCAAGAAAGTAAACAATTTCAATGTCATGAGCCCGAGATGTCAAAAGTTAAAGATTAGTAAAAACCGATGAAAAAAAATCTAAATTTGAATAAAAAAATCTAATAATAAATCTAGTAATTGATATATCAAAAAGCTGTAATAAAGTCAAAAAGGTAAAAAACCAGAAAACAGAAGTCCAAAAAATCATTATTCTAGACAGTCAAAAAGTAAAAAGTCATATAGTCACAACATGCACTTGAGAAGTTATAAAAGTCGAACAGTCAAAAGTTGGTAAAGCCAAAGCAACAAAACTTATCTGAACATATTAAAAAGCAGCTCTGTCTGTTCCTTTGATCTTTACAAATTTGGAAATTACTGAACCAATCGGTGTGATATTTTATCGGGGTTTTTGGGGCCGGGAAAGGTGATTAGGATAGTTCGAAATTCCTCTCGATTGAAACTCAAATTTCTTCACAACTTGAGAACTAATCAAGTAAATGGGACCAAAATTGAAGTTTTGTGGAGGTTTTTGGGAGCAAACAATAATATCATAATAGTTTCACAATCCTTCCTCTTTTGGAAGGGAGAAATCGCATAAAAATGAAACACAATTTTTCCCGCAACTTAAGGACTAATAGCATACGGTACAAGAAATCAATAAGTATTTTATTTCTATCTTTTGCGCGGATCAATCTCCCTTGCTACCAACGAACGACTAAAATAGATTGGGTTTTCGAATCGTTACTGTCGACGAAGTCATAAATGCAATTTTTTTCAATCAAGTAAAATGCGTGTGGACTCGACAATATCCCAATCGCGTTCACTAAAATAATGTTGCTTAGGATCTTGCCAGTTATTAATCACTTGTTCAACACTATCCTGTACACTTCAATGTATCCCAGGGATTGAAAGTTAGTGAAAGTAGTTCCTTAAAAGAAAAAAAAAATGTATCCGACATTGCGAACCTCATACCCATTACTCTTCTTAGCGCGATTTCTAAAGCATTTGAAAAATTGATCAAAGCACAAATTACGGATCACATTCAAGAAACGGGTTTGCTCAGTCTTTTTCAGTCAGGGTTTTAGAAACATCATAGTATTGAAAGTGCATTACTTAAGGTCCATAATGACATTGCACAGGCGTTAGATAGAAAGGTGATCGCTATCTTACGTTTGATAGATTTTGCAAAAGCATTTGATCGTGTTTCCCATAATAAACTCTTAAATAAGCTATCGTCTTCATTTGATTTCTCTACAACGGCAATCAAGTTAATTAGGTCATACCTTACGGAAAGATACCAAGCTGTTTCCTTTAATCATGTTCTGTTTTCCTTTCAACCAATTCTATCTGGCGTCTCTCAAGGATCCGTTCTTGGTCCACTTTTATTTTCGCTTTTCATTAATGACTTGTCTACTAGCCTAGATAATTGCTCGATTCACTTATTCGCGGTTGACGTTCAGGTTTACTTTTGTACTAACCATAACTATGACATTAAATAAACCACGACTTGAACAAAATATCGTTATGGTCGAACACTTTCCTGCTTTCCAAAGCTTTACTCACTCCTCCACAATTATATTTTCAGAGTGACCAAATTCATTTCGTCGATAAGGTGAACAACTTAGAAGTCATTTTCACTTGTCAGCTTAAATGGGATGCCCACATGAATGCCCAGTGTGGAAAGATTTATGGCGCGTTGAAACGTCTGAACTTGGTTACGAAACACTTACATATTACAACAAAGCTGCGGTTACTCAAATCATTAATACTCCCTCATTTCATTTACGGTGATTCCTTTTTTGCTAATTTTGCTGTAGGTGTTTTAAGTAAGCTTCGTATGGCTTTAAGTGCATGTGTAAGATATAATCTTCCCAGGTATTCGCATGTTTATCATCACCATGCAGCTCTTCTAGGTTGTAGTTTCTCAAACTTGTATAAATACAGATCTTGTCTCTTGATTTTTCAAATCAATATGACTAAGAAACCTGCGTATCTTTTTTCGAATTTGATGCCTGTATGAAATCTCCGAACAAAAAACTTTTCTGTACCGCGTCATAGTACCTGTGACTATGGCTCAGCACTTTTTGTTAGAGGCATTGTTCATTAGAACTCGTAACCGTCTTCAGTCAAATCTCTTACAAACTTAGCAGTCTTCAAGCGCAATTTGCTGGCATGGCTGAACAGTACAAATAAAAAATTAAAGAATAAGAGGAAACACAAAATAAACTAATACAAATAAATAGTTTTGAAGTAGAATACTTCTCTCAGGAAGTTCGGCTACATAGGGATGTGAAATGAAAATCTAAAACCGAAAAAAGTGAAAAATATGTCCAATTTCAAATGCTAATAAATCGGTTAGTATTCGATGGATTTCCTTCGTTCTTGCAGCAATAGATTGGAAAATCTTCTAAGATTCTTCCCAAAATAAGATAATTGTAATTCTATTATTCACAGTATTGTACTATCGAAAATAGTCAAGCCTTGTCAAAACGAAAAATTCGACCTCTGATTTGTCGTTATATGCTTGCTTCCCAAGCACGGTCGACAGGATCATATACCTTGCAATTGAAAACATGCTATTTGGCCTATATAAGAGCCTGTTTCAGCCGGAGCCGCTCATAATAGTTCTAGACAGCGACAACAGCAGTCGTCGTTCCTTAGCAGCAGCACTAGCTCTGTGGTTGGTCACAACGTCTCAGGAGCAGCGCGGTTTTTCTCAGCGTGTGTCGCCAGTAAGCCATTCTTCCCCCCGTGTTGGGGCAGCATGAAGATTGCCATCAGGAAATCCAATTTCAGAAATCAAAATGCCTTTTTTAAGGCAAATAAACAAGTCATTGAAAGTTAATAATTTTTGTCAACGCAAGCAAGCATTCTGTGTTGCATCCTAGCAATTCAAATTTGTCGCACCCGTCTAATTTACTGAATGTGAAATAGCTTCCACAGTGCATGTTGTCCGTGTATCTTAATTCCCCCAATGTTAGGGCAGCTCGAAGGTTGTAATTAGCAACCGATTTTGAACCGCAATATGCTTTTTTCAAGGCAAATAAAAAAATAATTGAAGGTTAATAATTTTCTGGCATCAACACAAGCAGACATTCTGTGCGGGATGCAATCGAATTCTGTTGTAGTTGTCTAATTTTCACTTTATTTAGTAAACCCCCCACTGTAGGGGCAGCGTAAAGGCTGCGATCAGCATAACCGACATTGAATAATAAACTGCCCTGTTAGTACGCATTCACAAAAGCAGTTAGTTCGACTATGCAGAGCTAATATGAAGTCGATTCAATCAATCAGCATAAACAGAATTTCGTCGTCTCCCAGCTGCCAAGTTGCAACATGATGCAACACGCAACAGCGAGCAAACGAAATCGCTTGATGTTACAAACCGCAATAAGATACGGGTTAAAACCGTTGCGTGTGTGAGAGCACCATCGGTGTTTATTCGCTGGATACACTATCTACTGTTTACTGAACGCAGTAATCTGCTTACATGCGACATGGGGACGGGAACATTTTCTTCAACGAAGCTGCGCAACACGACACAAAACATGTTAATTTGTTGCTTCAATGAGAGTGCTATCGGTCCGGCTTGACAGAATGTTCACAAGAAATCATTTTTGTGCATCCGTGCTACGAAACTGAGGAAAAACTTTAGAAACTGAAAAAAGAGGTGGAGCTTATCAAATGATCGCTCTGAACCAGAATGAAGTCACACATATTTTTCCAGTTATATCATTCCACCACGTACGTAAAATAATTCATTCCTATTTTCATCCCTATATAAGAGCCTGTTTTAGTCGAAGCCGCTCATAGTAGTTCTGAACAGCGACGACAGCAGTCCTCCCTTAGCAGCAGCGGGAGCGAGCAGTGGGTACCATCGATAGCGGATAGCGGCCACAACTGTGGCATGGCTGCGAATAAGCGCAGCAGTTTCAGCGGATCTCACCATCGATAGCAGCAGGGCCAGCAGATGCAGGTACAGCGGATATCAATGGCGGCCACAACTGTGGCATGGCTACGGATAGCGTTGCAGTTGCTCAGCAGTTGGGCCAGCGTATAGCGGCCACAACTGTGGCATGGCTATGCAAAGCGTAGCTGTTGCAGCGGGTATATCAGCATCGACAGTAGCAGGGTCAGCTGATGCAACGACACTCCCTTCACTAAAATGCTGTTTCAGTGTGGTAGCGGGAAGCATCAGCAGCAGGCTTGCATGAAGTGAATACATCAGCCAGCAACTTCCTCTAAGGCCTCTGCCATAGTAGACGCGAAAAGCGGCGCGAACCGATTCGCTCGGCCGTAGGTTGATGTACAGCTCTACTGATGGCTGTACATTAACCTACAGCTGAGCGAATTGGTTCACGTCGCTTTTCGCGTCTATTATGGCAGAGGCCTAATGGAAAAGTTGTATCAGTTTGTTCAGAAGAATATTATTGTCGGTAATATTACAGAGATGCGATTGCGTAAATCCGATTTTGAATTGAACAATTGTTCTTTTGAGAACAAATAACACACTTATTTGAAGAGTTAATAGCTTTTGGTACCAATAGCAGTATAGTGACAGCCTCAGCGGTAGATGCAGATGCAGCCGGTACTTCCCTGAGGCCGATGTAAAGGTAAATGGGAGCAGCACGGCGAAACAGTTCGGGTTATGCTTAGACGCGCGTCATTTTTCGTTGTTGATATTCCCCACATGAAACGACGCGCTTTCGTATGATAGCGGTGGTATTAGCGGTAGATGCATTTGCCAACACTTCCTCCAGTAAAGCCGTGTCTAGTTTTCAAGTGAAAACACCTTTCTCATTGTGTTGACCGTGCGCCTTAGTCCTCACTATCAAGGTAACACAGAGATGTAAGATAAACACTACATTCTATGATAAATTGAACAATTGTTCTTATAAGGACAACAAATGAATTAATGAAGATTTAATTTTAAATTAGAATACTTCTCTCAGGAAGTTCGGCTACAAAGGGATGTAAAATGTAAATCTAAAACTGAAAAAAGTGAGAAAAATTTCAAATGCCAATAAATCGGTTAGTTTTCGATGGATTTCCTTCGTTTTTGCAGCAATCGATTAGAAAATCTTCTAAGATACCTACCAAATGCATGAGATTGCAATTTTATCATTCGAACTATTGTACTATTGAAAACTCTTAAGCCTTGTCAGAACACAAAATTCGACCTCTGATTGGTCGTTATACCGCGCTTTCCCAAGCACGGTCGGCAGAGTTATGGACCTAGTAAATTGGGAATGCAACATTTGGCCTATATAAGAGCTTCATCAGATAATAAACAAACATTTCAACGGATATTAAATTGAACAACTGAAATTTGAAGAACACAAATGATTATTTGAAGAGTTAATATTTTCTCGTTTTGCGCTATAATCCAAAGTTAATTATCTTCATCTACATGCATACTCTGACTATTATTACGTGTTTGCGTCGCTTAGTGTTTGGCTACGGTCATGCAGAACGCAAATAACGGCGCGATGCGATTCGACAAGACGAAATCTGTTGAAATGTATAGCTCTACTTCGCCTTAAAAAGAGCTGTACATTTCACCACGGTAAGGCGAATCGCATCGCGCCGGCATTCGCGTTCTGCATAACCGTAGCCTTTGTTCCGTTCCCGTTTAATGATGTCGTATTAAATGTGCATATTACAATTCGGCAGCACTTCAACTTCTCATTTCAAAATATCAGACAAAAAGAAATTACAATACTGCCAATGAACGGTCAACGTTTATTTACTAGAAAAAATGACTGACACGCAAGTAGCCAGGTTATCTTTCTTGTAAAAGTATTCTACTTCAACCTTGCGGTCGTGGCTTTGCATACAACCTTCTTGTGATTTTTTAAGTAAGAAACTACATGGAAGATAGACAGCCAATCAACGAGAAATCTTTTTGTAACATGTTGGAAGGCATTGCCTTACTTACGTTACATATGTTCATAAATTAATAACTAATCAAGCAAGCGGAATAAGATTCGGCAAGTGATGGATTTTTAGAGAAAAAAATTTTTCATTGCGGTTGGATACCCCTCCCTTTTCTGGAGAGAAGGGCTCCCATACAAATGAAGTTTGCCAGGTCAGCTAGTGACATAAAATAATGAAGAGTCGAAATTTCGAAAAGGTGGAAAGTCAAATATTCGCTAATCAAAAAGCTTAGAAGTCAAAAATGCATCTGCTGAAGTGCCAGAAAAATAAACATTAAAAATAATCAGAATGAAATATCAAAAAATCATAAAATCATACACAAAATCATAAAATATTTGTATTACAAATTTCATCTTTTAACTTAGTAATTGTTTAACAATGGTTTGCTAGTTGAGCATTTGTGATGTTAACGTTTGCATTAAAATATAGACAAAAATTGCCGATTTTTTATGGGTTTACCTTCACACGCACTGACGAAACTACCCATACGGTCGGGATTGGGAAATTTGTTACCCGTACCCGACCCGAACCCGAAAAATATTTGTTCCGTAAATTACCGGTACCCGACACGTCCTGGATTTATTATTTATTTATTTATTTTTTCCAAAATACCCGTACCCACTAGAAATGGTCGGATTTGGCTTTTTCCAAACCCGTACCCGACCCGTACCCGAATTTTGTTTTTTCGGTTGAAACTCGAACCCGAATTTTTTTCGATCAAACACGAACCCGACCCGAACCCAAAAATTCAATTTTTGTGAAACCGGAACCTGAAACTGTGAAACCCGAGCCCGACCCGAGCCCGACCCGAACCCGAGATTTTTTTTGAAGGTCGATTTTTTAAACCAATTTGAGGGTGCCCTGAAGCTTTGAGCTTCGCATGGTATTAAAATGTTAGTGATTTTTACAGCTGCATGAAAATAATCATCATTATCTTATAAATAAGCTCATTAGATATAGTCGGGCTTCGGGGTTTGAAACCCCAACCCGACATTTTCAAACTCGAACCCAACGCTTTCAATTTTTTCAAACCCGAACCCGACCCGAAACCCAACCATCATTAGTACCCACCTCGCACATTTTATGCATTGATTTTCATATATCGTCACTTGATTGGTTTTTCGAGATGATGGCCGAAGTTAGACTAGAACCGAGTGTTCCTGTGAACGAATGTTAATGAGTCCAGATTTCCAGACGATGTATCGGTTCTCTTAAAATCAAGCGTAGCACCTGTCACTAAGAACGTCCGCTTGTTTTAAAAAGAAAAATTTGACCACCTGTATCGCGCTGCAAAATATCTATTCATAACTGTGCACGGAGCATTTGGGTTCCATTTTTCGTGTTACAGGTCGGACTCAATTATCCGGAGGCACGATTATTTGGAGGTTCGATTATTCGGGGCTCGATTATACGGAAAAAATAGATCGATTATCCGGAGTTCTCTAAGTTCGGATTTTGTTTACATTTCTAAAGATTGTCTTCAGGTCGGTTCTATCTAGAAAATCCAAATTCGACTGCGTCGTTCATCTAATGTGACGCGATTGATTCATCTTATCATGATTAAATTTTCTTTATTTGACAAACATCGACATGCAATCTCTAGATAATTTTTATATTTCATGTCGGCATGTTCACCAAGTACTATATTCTTTTTATTTACAAACTGATTGTTTTCGATGAGAAAAAATAAAAAAAATGTATATAAAAAATCGGCTCCATTATCCGGAGAATTCGGTTATCCAGAGCAAAATATTTTTCAAAACTCCGGATAATCGAGTCCGACCTCTAGTTACCTCATATTGAGTTGATCAGGGATTTCAATTAATTATTTTGTATGCATACGTATGTTTCAAAAAAATTGCTGGAAATTTTTATTTTGTTTTTGAGAGAATATTAAAAATTCAATTGATTTTTTTGAAAGATTTATTAATTAATTTTTTATTAACTTTATAATGAACCAGATCAAAACAACAAGAAGAATAGGGTCAATTAACCTATAGTCGTATACTCCTTTATTTTATTAAACTATGGTAGACTGTCCGAGTTTTTATATGAAATGAATTAATCTGGCAGGAGGTCCACTATAGAAAAGAGGTCCACTGAATGTTAATTAACTCTACTAGAACAACACGGAGAATGATGAAAAGTGCATGTCTGGTAGAGTTTAAATAAAATGACGATTTTTATGTCTCTAACCCATACAACATCAATTATAGTAACCCATGAGTCAGCAGGAAACATTTGATAGCTCTATTAATCAAGCTCTTACCGTGATGGTGAAAACAGTGAAGCTACTCCGTTCAGAAGTGTGCGCGTTCAAAGAAAGGTACCCTGACGCGTCGAAAACGGACATCATGTGGCACTTTGTGGACTCCACATGCGCCTGTTTCGGCATCTACAACATCTTGGAACTATTGGACAACAATCAGAGCAGCAATAAAAGCCCGCTCTGGACGGCCGACGAGTCTTAGCGACAAAAAGCTTCATAATATCTTTTTTGTATAGGCCCCACTGCGACTAGATATTTTGTGGAATCGTCCGGACGTTTTGCTGTTTGCACTTTTATTTTGTTTCTTCACCTTTTTGCAGTGTTACTTATTGAAAAGTGCTTTTGTCTTCTCCTTCAGACTTAGTAACCTACTTCCTCCCTTATCGATCTTATCATATCCTCCTGCAAGCTACCACTCTAACAGCGTATAACGTGCTATATTCTATGATATTATCAAAGCTTTAGATCAGTGGTTATTAAGTCTGGAGGAAAACTGTTGTGAGGAAAAACCTGAGAATAACCCATATTTAAAGGTTCTTTTGCAAAAGAATGGCTTTTTTCTACCAAGATTCGAACCTATCACCACCCGCTTGTCAAAGCGGACACTGCAACCATGCGGCTACGAAGGTATGCTGAAGAGAAAAACCGAGGGAAAAATGGTTACATTGCTGCGTGCGCTTGCAACCGGCCTAACAGTGAGAGAGTACCTGGCGAGCATCAACATATATGTCAGGAAGCGGCAGTCCCATCTACTGGTGTTGAAGCTGCAAGATATGACGCGCCGACAGCGGCTGAAGTTAAGTCGGCGAATCGTGACGTGGCGGTGGTGATGGACGACGAATGGTAACGACTGGCTGGGCGCTTCGTATATTACTTCCCCCACGAAGGAAGTGAGCTCCGAGGTAAAGTTCATTTCACACATCAAGTTTCGCAAGAAGGTGCTGCTGGGGCTGATAATCTGCGAGAAGCAGATGTCAAAGCCGCTCTTCTTTCGCACCGGGCAGGCCGTGAACGGGGTAATTTTTGGTACGAAGTGCTACCGGAAGTTATGTCGTTCATCAAGAAAGATACTACGGCTGCGGATGAATATCGATGTTGTACTCAAGTCGACGAGCCCATCCAACGTTCCCTAGCTGCATCCCATCGAGTATTTCTGGGCAAACCTAAAGACCCAGTTATACACACGGCGTAATGACGCCTTCTCCATACAAACTAGAAGGCGTGATGCCGATCACGCCTTCTATTTTGTATGAAGAAGGGGTCGTTACGCCGTGTGTGTATCTGGGCCTTCAAGCGTAAGATCTATTCCAACTATTTTGTCGCGAAAACTGAGAAGGATTTGATACATAAAAGAAAGAAAGGATTAAAAAACATGCCTATACGCATGTTTTCGTCCGGCATGGCGAATTTTAGGCGAAATTACCTTGAATTTGATCCAAAAAGATAAAAAAACGATGAACTGGTTCAAAAGTTATGAGCTTTTGAAAATAAAATACATCGAATAAAGCCGTTTCTATGGTCGCCCTATTTCGGTGCTGGTCACCCTGACGACCCAACGAGAAAATACGAGTTTGATTATTTTCGACAAAAATCCATCTCTGCAATTTGAATTCGCGTGAACAGTTCCAAAATAGGGTGACCATTAAAAACGGCTTTATTCAATTTTTTTGTCATTTTCAGAAATTTATAACTCTTGAACCAGTTGATCGATTTATGATACCTTTGGATCAACTCATAGGTAAAAAAAATAAATTTGTGTGTTTTATATGCAAAATATATAAAATAATATCATTTTTGTCATGTTTATTAATTAAATTCACTCAAACTTAAAAAATAACATATGTCAAAAAAATTCTCCATTTATAGAGATGAATGCGCCCTTTAAATTGAGACCAAGAGATATTTGTTTTATGTTTGCCCCAAAAAGAATGACGAACAAATGAAAAACGCATATTTTCTTATGAAAAACTTTTTTAACTTTGAGTAGCATAAAAGGTAGAGTTAGAGCGAAAAATGTGTTTTGTTTTTCAATATAAGTCGGTTATTCTCAAATAGAGAAAAAAACTTTTTTTTACAGAGTTAATTAAAATTAACGGAGCTAAAACATTGTAGAACAACTCTTCCTTCTATCTACAAAAATAAGAAAGGTAAATATTTGATTTTATCAACGATTTGAGTCATTCTGATTTTTGATAATTTTTTAATAAGCGCTTTATTATATGTAACAACTTTGTAGAAAAAAGATTTTTTAGACCCAAATTTCTCCCTTAATTTGGGTTCTGAACCTTTTTTTTTTGTATGCCTGAAGGGCATTGGGTAGAAAGCGCCACTGCGACAGGAATGTTTGTCTTTTGTGGCTGGTCTCGATTACTTTACGCAGATTACAAGATGCTCGAATTCATTGATGGAGTTGAGCTAGTTGGTTGTAAGCCTGTGCCCCAATCCGGAACTACATGGTTGATGAAACCTGTGACCGTTTTGGGATTGGTGCTCCATACCTGGTATGGAGTTGAGAGGTAACTTCCAAAGAAGTTAAACCTCGATGAAGCAAGAGCCCCGCAAAAGCAAAGCAAATGCGCTGAGCTCTCAGGTTCAGCGTTGCAAAAGCGACAATAGTCGGTTAGGACTTTGCCGATTTTCTTTAAATGATAAAGAGCAGGACAGTGTCCAGTGAGAAGTCCCGTGATGATGCGTAGTTCACTACGAGTTAAACTAAGTAGCCGTTTGGTAACCGTAGGGTTAGGGTAGATAAACTGTTTAGCTTGCCTGCAACCCTGCGCATGTCGCCATTGAGATGCTATCTTTAGCTTTTCCCATGTACTTAGTTCGCCTTTAATGGCGGATGTGGAAGTACCCAAAAACGGTTCCGGTCCAATGAATTGCTGAGCAGATCCTTGTCTTGCGAGGCTGTCGGCATGTTCATTTCCCTCGATTCCGCAGTGACCGGATACCCAAAGTAGCATAACTTTGTTGAGGCGGGAGAGTTCCCTGAGTGTTGCGATGCACTCCCAGACTAGTCTGGAGACACATGTAGCAGACTTTAATGCCTTTAGTGCCGCCTGACTGTCCGAAAAGATTCCGATTTTCGCATGTCTATATTTGCGATGTAGACATGTTTTAGCACAGATATATATTGCGTATACCTCCGCCTGAAAGACGGTTGGCCACTTACCCATTGAGATAGTGGCCTTTATACCTGGTCCGTAGATCCCTGAACCAGTCTGGGGTCCAATTTTTGAGCCATCCGTGTAGAAGCGGATTGTGCCCGATGGAAGACTCGGCCTTCCATTGTTCCACATGGAGCGATCTGTGTCGATCACTATATATGGAACGTCCATGTTTGGCTTCGCTTCCATCCAGTCCGAGACTGTTGTTACTAAAGGTGTCAGCTTAAACTCCTTTAGGATGCTTAGGTGACCCGTTAGGTCACCTTCGAGCATCGTTGTATTTCTTTGCAGCCTTAGTGCGCCAAGCTCTGCTTCCTTCTTCACATGGAGATGTAGAGGAAGTAAGCAAAGCAAGGCCTCCAAGGCTGCTGTCGGTGTTGTGCGCAGGGCACTGGTAACTGAGAGACAGGCCAATCGTTGGACTTTGGTAAGTTTCGCCTGAGCTGTCTTTTCATTTACTTTAGGCCACCATGCGAGGGCTGCGTAGGTTATACGTGGCCGAGCAATGGTGATGTAAGACCAGAGCGCTAATTGTGGTTTTAGCCACCAGGTCTTGCCAAACAGTGTACTGCAAGCCCAGATAGCTGAAGTTGCCTTTTTGATAGCGTAGTCTAGGTGAGCAGTCGAGTTCAGCTTCTTATCCAGAATGATTCCAAGATATTTGGTCTCATTGCTGAAACATAGTCTTACCCCATTCAGTAGCGGAGGAATGATTGTGTGCATTCTTCGCTTGGTAAATGGTATAATGACCGTTTTAGCGGGGTTAATGTTCAGCCCTTCTTCTGAGCACCACTGAGAGGTGGTGTTAAGTGCCGTTTGCATACGACTAGATAGAGTTGCATCACATTTTCCCCGAACAATAAGGACTATATCATCAGCATATCCAATGACTTCGAAGCCCAGCTGTGATAGCTTGGTTAGGAGAACGTCTACCACCAGTGACCATAGCAGTGGAGAGAGAACTCCTCCTTGAGGACACCCTTTCACTGCCCCTACTGTGACAGACGTATCCTCCAATGCAGCTGTGATCTTCCTGCTCGAAAGCATTGCTTGGATCCAGCTCATTGTAGTATCGTCGACTCTTTTATTTTGTAGAGCCGTGTAAATTGATGCAAAGGACGTGTTATCGAAAGCTCCCTCAAAATCAAGAAAAGCGCAGACCGCTGTCTCTTTATATTTCAAGGACTTCTCGATCTTCGTCACTAGGCAATGCAAAGCGGTTTCAGTAGATTTACCCTGTTGATAAGCATATTGATGCTTGTGTAAGGGTAACTCCTTCAGAAACTCACTGCGGATGTAGTTGTCCGTGATTTTCTCCATCAACTTGAGAAGAGTTGACGTCAGACTTATAGGTCTGAAAGCTTTGGGCAATGTTTTGTCTTTTTTGCCCGGCTTTGGTATAAACACCACCTTAACGTTCCGCCAGTTGACCGGGATATGTCCCATAGTAAAGCTGGCTCGAAAGAGGCTGATGAGTTCGGACATAACGACTCCGTCCGATTTTTGTAGAAAAATTGGTAGAATGCCATCCGGTCCTGGTGACTTCATAGGCTCAAAAGAGCTTAGTGCCCAGTTGATAGAAGTCTCCGTGAAAATTCTACGAGCGAGCGCTACGGAGTCACGTGACGTTATGCGTCTGGATTCGAGGCTCTGTAACTCTTCGACGTTCGAACCGGAGATAGCTGTCGATCCAGGAAAGTGAATGTTCATAAGAACATCCAGCGTTTCCTTGGTGGTGACAGTCAGACTACCATCTTCCTTTCTCAACTGCCCAAGATCATTCGTGTGATCTTTGGACATCGCTTTTTGCAGTCGCGTTGCCTCAGGTAGAGTCTGAATGTCTTCACAGAATCGAATTCTAGACCTCCTTTTGGCTTTGCGTAGCTCAGCGTTGTATTTTGTAAGGGATGCTCTATAGGCTTCCCAGTTGGACGTGATTTTAGCCCTGTTGAACAAGCGTCTAGCTTCCCGACGAAGGTTGCTGAGAGTTTCATGCCACCAGGGCACATCACGGCAGACTGTTCGATTTGTTAACGGACAGTTTGACATAAAAGCTTCCGTGATCCTGTGCTGTAGGTCACTTGCTGCGATGTCCAGTTCACCTGGTGGCAGGATGTTCTCGAATTGACCAAATGTTCCTTAAAAGAGTTCCAGTTGGTTTTCTTAGGATTCCTGAAATGTTCTCTTCTCAGAGGAGTAGCCTCGACGTCAAATCTGATGTGTCTATGGTCTGATAAACTGGGTTCATCAGAGACATGCCAGTTCTTGACTTTCTCCGTTATCGAGGCGCTACATAGAGTGAGATCTAGGACCTCTTGTCTAATAGCATTACTGAAAGTTGGCTCGTTCCCCACATTGCATACATTAACATTGTTAGAAGTAAGGTATTCAAGTAGGTACTCACCTCGAGTGTTGACATCCGAGCTGCCCCAGACTGTGTGATGCGCGTTGGCATCGCAGCCGACGATGAGTGGCTTGTTGATGCTTCGGCAGTATCGCACAAGTGCTGCGACTTCGGATGGCGGTATATCGTCCTCGTCCCCCGGGAAGTAAGCGGAGGCAACAACCACTTCTTGAGTGCCGTTGGTTGTCGGGACTTCCACCGCAATGGCAACCAAATCCCGTTGGATGAACTCTGTAATGGGAACAAATTTAATGTTTCTGTTCAGCAGAATTGCAGTCCTGGGATTTGACTGTTGATTACAATAGACCAACTTACTGTTTGTGTTGGCTAAGCCAAGGATCCTGGTGTCGTGGACCCATGGTTCCTGGATCAGCGCCACAGATAGCTGATCCTTGGTGAACCTCCGGCAAAAAACACCAGAGGCGCCCTTTGCGTGATGGAGGATCACCTGAACGCAGCGTATGCTGCTCATTTTGTTGGCAGCGCGTCCTTCGTCGGATCTGGTTGAGATCCGATTGGCGGACGGTTGCCATCAGCGGTGACGCTGGGATGGGTAGTCTGCATACCCTCAGCAACAGGCTCCCGTTGCAGCTGACAGTAGGCGACAGAAGTGCTACTCTCACGTTTAGGCGGCGGAATTTGGCCCTGAGGGTCGTTCAGATGCTCACGCTTACTCCTCTTTCGATTTTTCAGCGGAACCTTCTTCGCTATCGCGGGAGTGCGTCGAGCAGGTGGTAGCGGTACACTCCCTGAGGGAGTCTCCGAACGTACCTTTCCTGTCTTCGCACCAGAACCTTTCGCGCCTGTGTTTGAGGACTTTCTGCCAACCTGACGCATGCGTGCTTTGCCGTACTTGTAGTTCAGCAGGAAGCTCTGTGCCGCTATGAGGTTAGCAGACTGTTGGTCCAGCTCCACCATCAATTCGACAGTCTTTCCAGTAACGTTGCGATGACATACTCGCCATGCACGTGTGGAGAAACCGTCGTTCTGATTTTGGAGAAGACGGAGAATTCTCTCATTTGTGGTGTCCACACTGTCCTGGAAGTACCCTACAAATTTAAGGGCCTTCGGCAGGTCCTTCGTGCGAGAGACACTAAGGTGTGCTCCCTCCCACGGTATGAGAGAAGACGCCGTGGTCTCCAGCCATCTAACTGTGTCGTTGTCGGCACAGTCAAGTTGTAGGGTACCGTTTTTTAGGCGGCAGCTTCTAAACTTGGGCCTGATGGCCGGTGACTCCTGGTCCGCAATGCAGTCCAGAATGGCATCTCGAACAGTTTTTAAACGTTCAGGGGTAAGTAGGGAGGCTGGATAGTCTATCGTTGTGATAGTCAGGCTCGTGGCCTCCAGCATCTCCCTATATGTTACCCCTGACGTTTGTTGCGGTGCAGGGGGCTCCGCGCAAGCCAAGTCCCGGGGCTTTTTGCTGCTCGGGCCCTTAGCGCTTGTGTTTGGCGACGCTGTCTCAGTCGACCGCTGTCGCTTGGTTGCGACCTGACCTGAGCGGTCAGCTTGGTCGACTGGTTGTTGAACTATGCCTATGGCCTCCTCGCGTGAGTGACCCAGGCTTAGCAGTCTTTTAAGACGCCGCCGTTGCGATTGGGAGAGCCGTTTGACATCAGCACGAGGTGACTTAGGTTTCCCCTTGTCAATCGGCTGTGTCTCCGGATCGGGAAGACTGTCCGTCGGGCTCTCTTCTTTCCTGCTTGGCGAACCGAGGATTAGTGATGAAACTGAAGGTCCTCCGTCCAGCGATTCGCTGTCGAGGTTGAAATCCATCTCCAGTTCCATCTCCTCGGTTCTGCCTGTAGCGTGCAGCCTTGTGGGGCTGCACGCCATGGAGTGTGTTGGCTCCATTTGTTCCGACAGGTTGAGGTTGCCGGGGCCCTTTTTTGAAAATTTGTTAAACTCCAGTTTTCAGTCCCACGAGTTTGCCACGAAAGAAGGGGTCATCTGCGTGTCACGATAGCCTAACGCAGAAGGCTAGGTTACTGTGGAAGGGCGCCAGGTATTCCATAGGCTCCGTTAGCGGCTGGGAATTTATTAACCCCTCCCCCCACCATTCATCTCTCGGCACGGGTCGCGTCACACCTTAGCTTAGGGGTTTAACCATTATTTTACGTAACAGCCATGGTTAAGAGCTGTTACAACCATCCTCCTTTCCAGGGGCTTTGGACCCTCTGCGCCAGTTCTCAATAATTTAAGTCTATTCGTACAGGCTACACTAAACTAAAGAGAACCGTCACAGGCGGAGTTTAAAAGTCTGAACCATTATGCATTGGCAAAAAACATAAGAGAAAACAAACTCCCTTAACACGTCGCAATATCAGAATCTCACTTAATTAAAAAGAAAAAAAATCATAAAGTCCTCAGGAAAATATTCGAACATTTAAGTGAAAAACTCATTAAGTCATCAAAAATACAAAAACTCATTAAGTACGAAAAACAAAAAGCAAAAGAGCAAAAATAGAAAAAATAGCAAACAATTAAAAAATACAAAATTCAAATAGCAAAATTTTCACGAGGTGGGGCCTAGCGTGGTTGGTAACGTCTCTACCAACAACGCTCGATGCCTGGGTTCGTATCCCAACACCGACATAGCTGTCGATGGTTGTGGGGTGCCGTGATCCACTCACAACCAACCCAACTGGTCTAGATTCCATCCTAGCCGCCACCGGGAGAATTTTTGATGCGAAAAAGTAAAGCCGTTGACGCCGGTCCGTTAATCGGCGGGTCGTAAGTTAGGGTCCTGGGTGGAGTCGTCTCCCGGGCGTCGGTGATTGGCACAACAACAGTAGCGGAACTAGACCGACGGAAAATAAGCGAGAATAAAAAAGTCATAAAATCGAAAGTACTTTAGGAGAAGTCAACTAGGTAAAAGCAATAGGCTAAATAATCTAATATTCAAAAAGTTTAAAGTTCAAAGAGTAAAAGAGTGAACAAATCAAAAGATGAAAACAGTTGAAAGTTAAAGAAAAGAATGATAAAACGTCCAGCGGCCAAAAAGCAAAAAAGTTCAAAAGTTAAGAGATTAGAGAGTCAACAAATCGAAGAGGTAAAAGGCCAAACAGTTTATGAATATATAGGTAAAAAGTCCACGAAAGAAAATAAAAAGTTTAACAAACAGTCAGAATATACCAGAACCAGAATCAAACTTAAAGAAGTTAAAAAGACAAAAGTTGAATATTAGAAAAGTAAAACAATAATATAATTAGTTAAAAACCAAAAAATTTAAAAATAAAAAAGTCTAAAAGTGGCAATACTAAGAATAGCAATAGTTAAAAAGCTAAGAATCAAAAAGTTGGAAGCTCAAAATACAAAGTCAACAAGTAAAAAAAATCACAAGGTAAAATATCAAAATGTCGAGCAGTCCGAAAGTCGAACAGTCTAAAAGACAGAAAGTCAAAAAGACAAAACAGCAACGAGTTCAAAAATCAGCAAACCTAGAAATAAACATCAAAAATAAAAAAGTTGAAAAATTCAAATGACCCCAAGGTTGTAAAAAAACATACGCGAAAAATGTCCAAAATCCAGAAAATTCAAGGACTTAAATATTTCAAAGACAATCAAAGACAATCAATTAAAAAGTCGAGTAGCCAAAGACTGAGGATGTTGAAATATTTCAATAGACAAAAGCTCAAAAAGACAAAATGGTATAAAGCTAGAAAATCAGAAAATTGAAAATTTCAAGCAATAGAAAAATCATGGCGTAAACGAATTGAAAGCTAAAAGTCACAAAGTTAACAAATTGACAAGCCTAAAAGTTCGAAAAAGTCGTGAGAAATCTGAAAACAAAAGCAATAAAAAAATGACAGTAAGCTCTGAAAGGCAAACAATCGTAGATACCAAGACAAAAAATCAAAAATTCAAAGATGTTACGCGAAGTCAAAAACACAAATTTGAAAAGTTGAAACCTTAAAGAGTCAATAAGCCAATTCCAAAGTTAGTTAAATAGTCAAATAGTCGAATAGTGAAAAATTCAAACAGTTCAATAGACAGAATGCTGCGGATACTGGGCGTACTCATAAATGATTTAGAAAAAAATTGTCATAATATATAATATTCAACCCTGATATCAAACAGAAATGAGGAAAAAGTACAATAGATATAAGATTGTTGAGTTAACGGCAGCAAATATAAAAAGTCTTTTTACTGTGAAGTTCAAGACGTTCAGTTGATAGAACTAGATATCACCATTTAACAAAAATTATAGTAAGTAAATTAGTTCAAATTGCTGCAACAGGCACAAAAATCAATATTTAAATTTTAGGTCAGGCCTGCTGATTAATAACTGAATTTGTTGGTATTCTTAGAGTAAAGAAGACCAAATTGAAGGTTAAGAATTGTTTTCGATTGTTAACATACTAATAAAATATTTCACAGCTTTAAGAATACGGCAACGACTATTCTGCATTTTTATGCAGAAGTCGAACAATCCCAATACAGAAAGTCAAAGGAGAAAATTAACAAAAAATAAGTCAAAATAATTAAAGTTAAAGAATTAATTAGTCAACAACTAAAAATGTTAAAAATAAATTAAAGGTTAAAATGAAAAAAAAAAAAAAAACACATAAGTTCATAAAGCTGAAAAGTTCAAAAGTCAAGCTGAATCGTTGAAAAACTGAAAGTGAATGCCTTAAATGAAAAATCAAAAGTCGACAATGAAATAATTGGAGCGAATTCAAGCAGAAAATAAATATGTAGCATTTCGTCAGTTTACGGTTTAAATATAATTCTAAACGATACAGTGACGTATGATTTTGATGCTTTTGCGATCGTAATCAGTGGGTAGAACATATGTTGCGGTGGGTTGATACCAATCTACGCTCTAATGCGGACATATGTAGTAGGTGCAGGTAGCTGAAGAGCAGGGTGGAGGGTTCGGGACTTTTTAGAGGCAGGCACTATCGTTGACGTGATAATGAAACACTCCTGTGAGCACCTCTCGACAGCTCTCATAAATAATTGTGTTTCTATAGCGAGATACCTAAATATTCTTCAATGTGTGTCACGCGTTTGCCGGCTCTAGCTCCGGCTTCGGCCACACTATAAGCTGCTGCTCTCCAACCGACTGCTCGACTGGAGCTCGGTTCTGTTCAGTTGCGTGCTACGGAGCAAGCAAAGGTTGAACAAGGGCCGCATGTGTGATAATTAGATATTTTATAATTACACGAATTTACAGCACCATAAATTTTCATCAGATTTATGAGAGCATGTTTGTGTTTTGGTTCGGATGGCAAAATAATATAAAAATAATCTGAAACTGGGTTACCGGAAGCGTTTCACCTTACCGGTAGAGGGTGGAAAAGTACAATAAAGCCTTCATGGCTCCTAATTTTCCCAAGGGTTGGAATTGAATTTAAAAATAGTTCTTTAACCTTTTCCTAATCGAAACTAGAAATTCATGTTGATCACATGTAAACATGACTACTTTTCAAACATTACCTCATCTTCCCCCTCCTACTACCATTAGTAGAGTCCATCATCAGGAAAACGAAATACGTTAAAAGTCTCAACTTTACCACAAACAGTAAATCTTCCCCTACTTTTCTCGCCCCATCAGCAGCAGCGTCGTCTGCCGTAAGAAGCGTAAACGAAAAAAAGTACTTCACACTTTCGTTGCGCCCGAAACCGGCCGACGACGGTCGGTCGGTGATGACCGTTGTTGCTGAAAGTTTTCGAAAACAATAAAACTTAATCGAGAGGGCAGTCAAGTGTTTGGTCCACTACAGGCTGGCCGGAAGTGGCCGCAGTCACTCGCTGCTGTAGGTACTTGAGTTCAGCCTGGCGTCCCCAGAAATTAAGCTATAAATTTTTCCTCAAGAAGTGAAACTCGTTCCTGCCTCCGGCATAGCATGACGAGATGTATGAGAGGAAAGTTTAAGCACCAGTATTGGCACTGGTGTGAGATGTGTGATAATGGCTGGGGTGGGCCTAGCGAAATATTAGTAACGAACGGGTGCGAATTTGGACTATTTGGAATGTAAAATCTTGAGCCACCCTGAGCATTAGAAGTGCTTACAGAAGCGAGGAAGTGAAACGAGCTTCTTCTGAGGTCAGTCTTTGTTGACTGAAGTTTCACCACTTTTGGTCAATTCTCGCACGTTTAAATACTTTTTCTCACATATGCACACACTCGGCCCGATGGAAACGAAAAAAGTCCTTTTCCCGACTCGTTCGAGAGGACCGACAAAGCTTGATTCTAATACAATTTGTTAGACCATATGTTCACTGCTCAACAAACCTTCAACCCAAAAGAGATTTTTACAATAAACCGAATAACTCAGTGAGTCAGTGGATTTATATCTTTTCAAGGTAGCGTTGATTCCTAGGCTGTTAAGCTTTCCAGTTCAATTTCTTCATCCATCAGCTCTTATTGCTGGGCCCCAACCGAGAGCTCAAACCGAAATCAACACGGAATGATATCTATAAAAAAAATCGTAAACTCTGCCTGTTATTTATGGCTTTGTTTTACTCTCTGCACCGCATCAACTATGCATTAGTGGATTTGTCTTTCGCTAGTACCGACCGTACAGCAGCACGGTCACGCGTTGATATTTTCCACCAAAACCCGGAGAATTCAGGCACGCCCCTCTTGCACCGGTCGACAGCTTTTACACAGTATTTTCCCTCGTTAATCATACTATCCTGCAGGTCTTTCATAAAATTCCTTCCCGGCAGATGCAGGAGAAAGTTATCCAACTTCGATCCTCCGATGATGGTTATGGCGAAGATACGGAACAGAGGAAAAAAAAATCCTCTCCTTGTTTGAAATGGCCTCTCGGGAATCGTTAACCAACCGTCGCGTCCAACCTGGTAGCGTTTCGCGAATAAGTCAAACTTTCCATCTACACTCCGATTCTGTTTTTGAAATTGCCACGTGCGGCAACTTTCTATTCGCTTGCATTTTGTTCGCTTTAATTTTTTATTTGGACTGAAATGAAATTCTCTTCCGGGAACGCTGGGAGTTATATAAATGATTAGTATTTTTGGTTGGGTTTTTAAACTAATCAGTGTTTCTGCAAGTTGGATCATGTAGAAATTGTCAGACTATTTTTGGTTTGAAAACAAACCAAAAAAATAGGATAATTTCTTATTTTAAATTTTGATTTATTTGTTTAATTGAACTACAGTTTGGAATTGGAATTTCGAAGCTTGGTTTTTAATTTTCAAATTCCTATAATATATTTAATAATCCGGACTGGGCAAGTCAGACTTGAATTTTTCGTTATTAAATTGATTGCTTGATTTTTGACTTTGGGCTTATGAATTGGAGCGCTGGATTCAAGATTTTGAGCTAGTAAATGTGAACAAGTAGCACTAAATTTTTAATACAGGACTATTAACTACGAACTTAGGATTTCGGAGTTTTTACTTAGGATTTGTGGCAAAGGTGCAGCCAAAGGTATTCAGGGTTCGAATCCCTTTAAAGCCTATTATTTTTATTTTTTAATATTATGGCTGTGTATTACTACGGAAGAGTTTATTATGGTGCCAATGGCATGTATGGGAAAAAATGATTTTCGACTTTCGTTTAGCGGCAGAATGCAGAAGCTACGGCTCTTCGAGAAAAAATCCCCATGCAAAGTTTCAACTCAATTGAACTTCGAAATGTGGAGCCTCAAACGAGTCACATTTTAGATCGATGAAAAAATTCACAGATAGTTCATGAAATTGTCAGGATTAAATTTTTTTAAGCATAATATAACAGAAATGTATTAAACTTCGAGATCTGGTATTGCCTCGAAAATTTTTTTTTTGAAAAAATCGAGCCTCCTGAAAACTTTCTGACTTCCTGAAAATCCATTTTTTGAATTTCAGAGACAACATTGAATCTTAAAAATTCCATATTTAACAAGAAAGGTAAACTTTATTGCTGCTCTTTTTTTCGTGTCTACATGCGTGTCTACGGGAAATAAGGTTTCTAGTAACAGCACTTTACTCTGGTGGAGGAATGTCGGGAATTTAGGTTAATAGTTTATCCTTCCTCAGCCCGCCTTGTTATTCAATATGCTTTAAACTCACATATTTTTTATCAAAAAACACCTCAGATTGAAATCGCGGCTACGCCACTGAACTGTGTGGGTATGAATATATAAAAACACTTTAATCTCAGATTTTGCTCTCTAAATTTCCTTCGAATTTTGGATTTTGGAAATTTGTTCTTAGATTTTTAACTGTGAACTGGTTTAGGTTTTTTATCTGGAAATAATGGATTTGTAACTTTAGATTTTGGATCTTTAATCGGGAACTTTTAATTTTGGGATTCTGCTAACACTGGTCGGCAAAAGTGAAAAAAGTGCTACCCTAAAACTCGAAATAGCTGCCCTAGAAAGATAATAGCTTTTTTACCATTCCTGTAAATTTGGTGCCCTTAGCAAGGACACAGACTCGATTGTGGCAACTATCGAAACATAACCCTTCTCAATTCCGCATATAAAATTTTGTCTCGTATTCTGTTCCAAAGACTGAGGCCGTTATTGGAAGCCTTTGTTGGTCAGTACCATTGAGGGACGATCTGAAATAGACCAGATGTTCCCCTTCAGACAGATCCTCGACAAGTTTCAAGAACATGACTTTCAGAAACATCATCTGCTTATAGACTTTAAGGCGGCGTACTATACAGTGAAACGCAACGAGTTGTTGTAGATTATGCTTTAACATTAGGGTGTCCCTGAATTGAAAGATAATGTTATTCATAGAATTTTTGTAGAACATTTCGACTTTTTGAAATATTGTTTTGTGGTTGCCCAAACGTGATTTATGGAAAAAACCTTTCGTTTGCACTTTTTACTATTTTGTTCGATTCCTACATTCTCCCATGTATTTTTCCTTTTTTGTAGGGATATTTTTGAATATTTTACATAATTTGGTTCAGCATCGCATTCAGTTATTTGATCACGTAACCCACCAAACATCGCAAAAAAAAATTATGTTTCCCATAATGTATAGAAAAAAAAACCCTTAAAACACATTAAAAAAAAGTAAAAAAATTAGTCAGAAACTGCATTTTTTATTGGAAACGGGATTCATGACAAAAATTTACATAAAATGGATCCTTTATATATTATCGGGGGGCTGAGATATTGCTATTTTTATATATGATGGAAGAACAAGCATTTTTACATATACAACTTTTTTTTTTATTTTGGGAGATTTTTTATTTGGAGAAAAAAACAATGTTCAGAAAACATATGCATTTTTAGATGGTTGATTACTTAGTTGAAGGTTTAAAAATTCGAAAAAATCTGCACCCAACAGAAACGAGGAAAATTTTGTTACTCTATTGCAACATTTTATTACTTTTTGTGTTCAATAAATCGCATTATAAACAAAGTGTATATGACGGCTACACGCTTGTATGTGTTTCTGCCGGCGAACATACAACCAAGAACCGCAATGTATGTGTATCGAGACTTCACTCCCTGCATTTGTATTGATGCAGTGATCAGGTTTATTTCTTTCCCCCTTATTCACACATAATAAGAATCTCAACCGTCAACCTCAAACGACGAATTAGAAACACTTTCGTTTCGTTCCCTAGTGTTAACTTAAAATGGAAATATGTAACGCTATGTGATCAGAGTTGCCGGAGTTGGGAATGTTGTTCTAGACGGGCACAAGTTTGGTATCTTGAAACAGGTCCAAATGAGTTTCCATGAACCAATGAGTGTGTGTTTTAAATAGCTTGCAAGAAAGCGAATGTTAACGCAGTTTACAGATCGTGATGTGAATCCAAGACGCATTAGAAATCCTTGAAATCATTAACGTTTGCATACTGTATGACGGGGAAAAATGCTGCTTGGCAGCTCTTGTCATATTTTTTCTTCGTATGCATGCAACGAGCGAACTAATACACGCACACCGGATGAATTGTAGACAGCAAAAACTAGTAAGGCCTAAAACATGCTGAACGCCAATGAGAACGATCGGGCGAGATTCTTGCCGTAGGTTAATGAACAACTCTACTTACGGCTGTTGATAAACCAATGGCAAGAATCTCGCCCGATCGCTAGCGTTGGCGTTCGGCATGTTTCAGGCCTAACATGTGCAACAAATGCGACGAGGTGTGATTTTTCTTGATTGGAGATGGAAAAGGAGCATTTTTCGACAGAGAAAATTTTGTATGTGGTTGAAACGACCATTATTCGATAGTCGAACTGCCGTAACACGAGCAATATGTATGACAGTAATTGTTGTTACTTGACTGGGGAAGAACATCATTGGCTTTTTAGCAGACTTCCTGAAATCTCGCTCGTACAAAAAAGAGACAATGCGCTTTGCGCTACAAGTCTCGTTTCTCATTCAGTCGTTTTGTGCTGTGCGCCACATGCGAGCGAGAGAACTTGCAATACGTACGAGCCATGTCTCTACGCATGGAATTTCTTTTGCGACGTACACGAAGATATGTCGTCTCTCAACGTAACGAGCGCGGTGCATAGGCGTTGCGCACACGAGACAGCTTGCGCGCAAATTCTCGTGAGCTCGTCTCGCGAGCTAGTTTCACATATTGCTTTGCGCTGATGGCGCAAGGAAGAAAATGATTTTGCCCAGAGGGATGAAGGCAGGAGATTTTATGTGATTTATTATTTACGATGTTATAGGAGCTTGCGTCAGAGCACCGTTTGAATAATGAATGGTGTGTAAACTAATTCATTTGTTTATCAATTTATATGTTGATTAATCCGACTTTTGTTAACAATAATGAAGAACGTTTTGTTACCATATTTATATATTATTATTTTCTTTGCGAACGGTATAAAAATGCATGGTATTTTTAACTAAAAAAAAAATATATTAGATGCAGAGTGTTATGTTGGTTAACGTGGAGATGCTGTAAGTTTCTGTCGTCGTTTAAAATGTCATTGACTATTACATAATAGAAACCATTCCAAAGAAAATCATATTCAGTTTCGTACTTATAAGATGAGATGTGATTTTCAATTCGAGTACAAGCCTTTCGGGAATTGAAAATAACAGAACCACTAAACCAATATAATCAATTTTATATTTTTCAATATATGTTGGGGGTAAAGGTGTTGGATAGAATTTTCAAATAAGGTATAGATATTGCAAATCAGATATATGATTCTGAAGCCACATTAACTCTAGTGCGACTATATATACTCGTATTTATAGTAATCTGATCTTTTTTTGTTAGGGGAATATTACCTTGTGCAACGATGTGAACTTTTGTAAAAATCTTAGTAACATTGTTTTATGAAATTTTCCAACTAATGCACCTCCAGAAGGGTCTGAGGGCTCATACTGTATCGAAGACACAAATCTTTGAGTAATTGTGGGAGACGCGTTGCTCGAATAATGTCGCTGATACATGATGCTTTCGATACCGGAGACGAAAATGCAATTCAATGCTACGGTGTTATATTATCTAGTAAATATATGTTTTATAATGTGCAACATGGAATTTATGAATGAATTTCAACCATTTCAACGTTCGATTCGTCAACTGCGGAGTGTTAATCCTAGAAAGATAGTCTGCGTCAATTTGAGTCCTGAGTGTAATCATGCCAAATGTCCTATCATCATCGAATATCTACCATTTTTTATTTGACTGAATCTCAGCACACTTAACAACAGCTTAACAAACTGAATATTTTCGCAGGCGGGCAATTTTTTCAGACTCAAGAGAATTTTTTTAAAACAACATAAGTATTTTGGTATATGTTTGATTCAAAGCATTGTAGCTCAGAATCCTTCAGTTGTACAAAATAAACTGTCTGAGAATGAATTGCAGGGAACTAATAATGCTTTTTTTCTCATTTTCTTTTCGAAGAAATCCGAAGTTATAGCAAAATTTCTAGTTTAAATTTCAGGATGGTGGAATGAAATGTAAATATTTTTATTGAAGGTATAGTTTTATAAAAAAATCAAATTAAACATTTTACAAACCATTCGTGCTCTCATGATTTTGGGTGGAGGCGGGCATCGCACTTTTTGGACTAAAATGTCTATCTAAATAACTCATTTTGAGAAAAAAAGAACTGAAAAATCCGATTTTGTAACCCTTTCCCGTTCACATGATTTGATTTTGAAGAAAAAAGTTAAATTTGAAATGGTGCTTCAGAGCATCTTTAAGCACAGCAGGGACTTTTTTATTCATGACTCAAAATTTTATCCCTAATATTTAACTATTTGAAGTATTTATTAAAATGATTAAAAACGGAAGAAAACCAGATGTAATTTTCCAAGGAAAAAATAATGTTTATGATTTTAAGAGGTTTTAGTAAACATTTTCAATCAAAAAGTTGGACTAGCTTTTGTTGTCAAAGCATTTGTTTATAAGGTTTAGCAGAATGAACAAAATCTTAGAACATCTTAGAATCGTCGAAACATTACAGAAAAAGTTATGGACAAAAAACTAATTTTGAAGGGTGTTTTCCTTTCATTAAGTACTCGGTTGGATACAACTAGAAACAGTTGAACTCTTATGAGTAATACATTTCTTTTGACAAACTTTCAAATGCATACAGTCTGGTTTGCTACTATCTGCAACCTTCGCCGAAATATGGACTCAAAATATGGTTATTTTCAGCAAAAAAAACTAGAATTATCTTTACAACAAATAAAAATAGCAAACCAATATATTCTACAAAAATGCAAGGTTTAGTAGAATGAACAAAACCTTAGAACATTTTGAATTGTTTCGACGATTACAGAAAAAGTTATGGCCGAAAAATTAATTTTGAGGAGTGTTCCTTGTAAAACTCTGCTTCTTCATATCAGACGTACAGTTAGAAGATTACAGTGTTCAGCAGTTTTTTTTTTCTAATATATTTTCCTACAACTTTGCTGAAGAAAGCAATCTGGTATTTTGAAAATTAGAAAAAAAAGTTTTTATATCTAACTACTAGGGAGATTGATAAAAAAACCGAAAATGCCAAAAGAAAGGCCTTATTATATGGAATAAACTTGCTGAAGACACTGGGTACATACAATCAATATTTCACAGTCGAATCTAAAACGATCACGGTTTTTCGAGTTTAGACCACTGTGGGTTGCTTTGAGAAAAATTTACTATTTAACTTTATTTTTTGCCAACCAAGATCATGTGTTCATTAACAATTCACTCTGACCCAAAAAGTTTGAAAAAATACACAGTTTGCCAAGTCAAACACCAGCGCAAAGTTCTATTTAAATCGAATAAAATTGACTTTCCCTAACAGAACAGCACAAAATAAGTATTACTTTGAGCCTGGTACACGAGAAAGTCTCACGAGCTCTGGCGCACGAGCTGTATCATGTATGTACAGTACAGGCGTCTCGCTCAATTCGTAGTGCGACGAAACATCGCTTGCGCATCGCAATCCGAACCGAAAGAGAAGCGAAAGAGCAACCTGCAAATCGCATGTGACGTTGTCTCGTCTCGTCGCACGTACATGGAAATTATACGAGCGAGAGAAAGATTTCTCTCGTCGCTTGAGAAAAAAGCACGTGCACAGGAAGTCTGCTTTTTAGTAACAAATTTGTTACCCAAAGGGCAATTTTGCGCTGTTGCTTTTAAAGTAATAAGGAAAAGTTTTGCGTGTGGGAAAAAAGAAGACTTTATGTTGTTCGTAATATGAAAGAAATAGGAACATGATGTCTCCGGCAAAGTTTCTTGCTTTGAGATAACTTGAAATTTTGTTGTAGACACTTTGCGTCTATCGCAATATGATAACCTAAAAACAACTGTGAAGGGGACGGTGGTACTGTTCCACAATCTATATGCGTATCACATTACACTGCCGACTTATTCTATTACTCATCCCTAACTACAAACACTGCTGCGCAAGCATTATTTATACGACTGAAAGGAATGTCTCATCACACACAAATTTTAGTTCGAAAAAAATTAGCCCCACGTAGCACCTTCCGTTGTTGTGTCGCACTTGCAAGCACGACTCAGACTGACTGTGGGAGATTGCGGGTTCAAGTCCCGCCGGGACTCCCAATTCTGTATCATATTGTTAGTTCGCTCATTTTTCGCTTCCCCTGCTGCACACATTGTTTGCTTAATGAACTTGGAGGTTAACGGGTAAAAACCGTTGTTAAAAATAGAATTGAGCACCTTGAGCATGGTAAACCAATAAAACTGACTAAGCTGATACAAGCCATTCTAGACGATTTCATACCAAGTGTTAAGACACTGTAGCAATCATGTTGGTGAATTTCAGTTGCATAATTATTCTTCGTCAATTTTCGAATTTATAGCTGATCTACTATATAGCAGTTACACCTTGCGTACGAGTTAGGCGTTTGAATATTTGCTCTTCTTTTTAGCCTCTCATTCGCGGTGACGCAGTCCAAATCTCAAGCACGAATCAGCGACTTACTTGCTTGTTCTTCTTGGCAAAAATCCAGCCAGCGCAGGTCATTAAACTCGGGAAATGAAATACAATCAGGTTTTTTTTACGCGGTTTTTTTATACGCGGTTTTTTTTTCACGCGGATTTTTGAATTACCGCGGTTTTTTTTTTACGCGATACCGCGCTAATTCAAAAAAAAAATTCACGAATTTCCGAATTAACGTGGGTTTGGAACCAGAAACGTTTAAGTGTTTATCTAGTGAAAGACATAGTCCAAAAAATACTCTCCGCCCACCGAAAGATCCGGAATGACCGTCAAAGAGGACAATTAAATACTGTATTAAATACTGGTTCTAGAGTGTCTCGGGTTTTTTCTAAAGCCCTTCTTGCTGGACTACTTTACGCGGATTTTTTAAAAAACGTTTTTTTACGCGGATTTTTTATCTAACGCGGTTTTTTTACGCGGATTTTTGAATTAGCGCGGTTTTTTTACGCGGTTTTTTTTACGAGGTACGCATCCCCCGCGTAAAAAAACCTGACTGTAGTTAGATGCATGAATCTAATGGGAAAGGGAGATGGAAACTCAGGTTTGAATTTGCCGTGGAAGTTCGTTCCGAAATTTCCGGTTTCAAACTCAAAATCTCGTTTGATCCGAGGAGCAAGCCAATCTAGCTTCGATCATTTTCAGGGGCCTATAAACGTCAACATTTTGCCTACCAATTATAAATTCATCACGGCGGTAATATTTCATTTCAAATGCTTAAAAAACTTATCTTATTCATTGAAAGTGCACATCGTACTGCAAACAAATGTTGAGCTCTTGTTTTTTTTTCCATCTAAAACGACATTTACTCGAGAATTAGTCTACCGACAAAATGGGACGTTTACTCTATTACACTTTTTTCAGGGCAAACCAACCAAAAAGTGGGTACCAGAAACGCTGGTACCAGAATCAATGAGTGGTAGATGGAAAATGTATGGAGTTTGACAGCCACAAGAGCCCCCTGATCATTTTATACTGAACAGTGACCGAAGTCAGAGTGCGTGATTTTTATGTGTTCGCGATTCGTATAAGGTTTGTGTTTAGCGTGAGGATGTCTTTAGATTAGTTAATTGTATTAGGTGTTGCTCTTCAATAGGTTTAGCGCAGGAGTAGCTTAAATTTAGTGGAGACTTTGCCAGCAAGTGTGATAAAACAGAAAGGTAAAGTTGGTTTTGGTTTGGCTGCCATAATTATATTTAACCGCGTCGAACAGCCGTTCGACGGCTTTTTGTACGACATTTTGAGGCGCTTGGCGAAGCTACGAACCACACCGCCAGCAGAGCTCATCCACCCTCCTACCTCGCACGTCTGAATGCACTGTTAGCTGGGATCCGGACCAGCCGCCGAACATACTAAGCCGCTGATCGGACGGATCGGCCCTTGCCGCCTTCACCATCGAATTAGCCGCTGATCGGACAGATCGGCACATGCAGTGCATCTAGTGACTGACGCCATTGCCGAATACAGCCTACCGTACCCGGATGGTGCGGTGATTGCCGAGTGTTGCAGTTACAGCCGATGCAGAGCTAAAGGTTTGAGTGGTCACCGGACGCATGAGTACAAGCTATAAAATCCCTGAGCAGGGTAAAAGTTCAGCCAAGACCCCCACCCGTTAGATAGCTTTATGGCATAACCACTAGAACTCCACCCACGCAAACAATAGTAGAGTAGATAGTATTAGATGGCCAACATTTAGTTAGTAGTGAAACGAAGCATGTTTGTAAATATATATGTGTTAAATTGATATAGTGCGTTTCCCTGTTGAGAGTAATGTTTAGTGTAATTTAGGTGATGTTAAGGTATCTCACGTCTCGCGTTCGTCTTTAGTTTCGTTTATTTTGGTACTCCAGGTGGACTGCCTGGGAAAACAGTCCCCGCACTCTGATTTCCATAAGCTGGGCAGCAATCTGATCGTTCAGAATTGGTCCAGTGATGAGAATCAAGAGGTCGGTGTTTTGAGGTTTAGGAAGTTTTTCGCGTATTTCTGCGGTAATTTCAAGTTGAGTTTTGGTTCGAAAGTTGAGACGGAGTACCGCCCTGAGGCGGAGTTTCTGGCCGGGCAAGCCAAGACAGGCAAGTGGTCCTCTTCGAGGTGGCGCTTAAGCCACTTGCTTGAAGATACGAGGAACGGAGCCGCAGATTTGAGAGTGTGGCTTTCAGGCCCGCTACAACACCGGGCGAAATTTTGGTCGAGTTTGTGACGTTGCATGGTCTGAAGCAAAGGGACGAGCTATCGAACTTGCTGTTTAACATAGCCTTGAAAGGCGTGATACGAAAGGTCTATTATAGTGGCACCATCATCAGGAAGTCTCACATGCTTCTAGGGCTTTGCGGATGACATCCATATCATCGGTTTTAATCATAGAACTGTGGAGGGAGGAGGTCAGAGAACATAGCGCGGTAGACCAACGAATGTGCGGTGGTGATGAATGAGGATACTTTCGAAGTGGTTGATGAATTTGGAGAGACATATTGCAACAGCGAAAAGGGCTTATTACGAATTGGGTAGCCAGTTGAGGGTTAACAGTCTCTGCATGAAATTCATGCTCCACAGAACGCTGATTTCCTCGGTGGCGCTCCACGGACATGAATCGTGGACTTGGAAAGAGGCCGATCGGCGAGCACTGGTTGCGTAACACGTATGACGAGCGGTATTCTGCAGACACCCGGATAGAGGCCAACAACTTCGAGGCAGGCCTCGCATGCGTTGGGTATGAGTTGTCGACGAGGCTGCCTGAGCTGTGGGTAAAGGGGGCGACTGGAGAGGAGCAGCTCACGACCGATTTATATGGCGGCGTATTGTGGATTCGGCAAAGGATCTCCATGATGTGTCGCCATGAAAGTAAAGTTAGTACTGAGTTGTATTCTAGATTTCAAGTCTGTATTTTGAACAAAGGGCTCAGAAGTTTACAGTCGGGATTTTGAACTTTGGAATATAAAAGTTAAAATTTGGATTTTCTACTTTGATCTTTGAACTTCACATTTAAAACATTGTATTCTGGACTATAAACTTTAAAACTAAAATGCTGCACATTTGATTTTGAATGAAGATTTCGCATTTTGAACTACGTAATTTGATTTTTGTACACTGGCAATCGATTGTTTACCTTTGGACTTCACATTTTAAGCTTTAGACATAGGAACGGACTCTTTTTTAGCTTTAGACCCATATTTTTAGCTTCAGACATAGGATCAGACAGCACACAAAATATTCATCGAATATGACTAACTGATGTAAATTTTATATAATACGTCGTTTATTGCAAAAATCCGGTGTTAAGAGCTAAGAATTTTTGTTTTCTATGGGTTTTGGCTTGCCACACGAGATGCAAGCTTCGACATCTTAATGTTTTTAAAAATCACTGCCACCTTTCCTCTTCCAGTTGTCGTACAATATTCTTGTCCATGGAGCTGTTTAAAGTTTGCCTTGACGTAAGTTTCATCAGCCTGTACCACGCAATCAAACTTTGTCAGCGTCTTCACTTACAGCTTATACTTTGCTTATTGTCACGATTTGGAGTCACCAACTTTTTTTAAGTCGACAGTTCAGTTCGTTTTTTCAGCTCGATTCACAGTTGTAGATGACACTCCCAACTTGCGTGCGACATATCAGACGGAAAGGTTTGAATTCCGTTTGAAATTGCTGGCCACTCTTTTCATCGTTTTTGCGGCTTTCGGATTTCGATTTCCCTCCGATCCTGTCTTCCTGGCAGCCGACAAGTGTTCTCCAAACACGTTGGTGACTGTTGATTTGTTCACATTCAACAATTTTGCCAACTTGGCGTGCGAGTGGTGCGGATTTTCGCCATTTTCACAGCTGAATAGTAAATGTCAAAATCCAACATAAGGCATGATTCGAGCATAATCAATACCCATAAGCGTGCCAAACAACTAGTTCAGGATATAGTCTCGACTTTATGGGTTATCGTTAAACCATATGGATTATCAAACGTTCGTACGTGGACTTTGTTTTTATTATGAAATTTGTATTTTGGGCTTTGCAATTCGGAATAAATCTCTGAATAATGCACGTTAAGCTTTGGACTTTGAACTCATCATTATAAATTGGATTTCATACTTAGGATTTTTTGTTTGCTCGCTTTGGACTTTGAAGTTAATGTTCTCTACATTGAAATTTGAATTTTGTGTAATGTCGTCAGTTTCACACTGAAGGTAATAATATAAGAATTTAGATATTGAAATCCGAACATTTTATTTTATAGTTTAGATTTTTTTGTAGTCATCGGTGTATGGAATTCTGATTTTACCTTTTCAATTTAGAGTTTCGAGTTTGGATTTTAGATCTTGGTTTCTGATCTTTGGATTGTGGACTTTTTAGGCTTTGGATTTTGTTAATTGGAACGAAGAAGACAAGATGTCGTAAAATCCACCATTTTAGATTTTGGAGTTCGCACCTTAGAGCTCGCCCTTTAGAGTTCAGAGTTAAGTTTCCGAGGCATGAACATTGGCCTAGAGTTAGAGTTCTGAACTATAAACTCTGGAGTCTGTACTACCAGAGCTTGCACCATCGATTGTAGCAAGCCCTTAACTACATTCCCTCCTCACATTTTCCAATCCAATCTGATTAACAAATGTGCACGGTGAACGGAATGACATCGCAAATATGCTTCCACTACGTTTATGAGCCTCGAAGACGTCACATGTCGGGTATCCACCGTATGACTGAACCGAAAGCTAGTGTAATTATGTTCCATGTGTTGTTCCCCAAAGGAACCATTCCGATTCCACCGCAAACGATTGCTCCCGGGTTCGAGACTGATCATCCTCTGTTGCAACAGCAGTAGCAGTAGCAGCAGTGGTGGCATAAGAAAGAAAGCCGGTGTTGATTTGCGAAATAAAAAGCAATAAAAGAGTGAAAGCAAATCGCAAGTAATAGGTTATTGAGTGTGGGTTTTTGTCCTTTTTTTCCTGGCAGGGAGATGACACCACTTTTATGAGCTACAGGTTTCGCTCATGTGCGTTACCGAAAGTTTACTCAATTGCCAACCGATGTTGCAATCATAAAATCTTTTTCCTTTCTTCTTTCAATAGTTGTGAATTACTGGACGTGGACGTAGGAGGGTGGTGAAAGTTGGTCAATTCTCTGCCCGGCAATATATACGAACCGAATGTATGGTGAAGGTCGATTCTGATGAAAACAATAAACTGTAATTTACCCTAATGAAAATTAATAATGTTGAGGCAAGTTACGTGGATAGTTCGGATGCTTCTCGGTAGAAAGGGGAAGCCACTTTACGACTGTTGACCAATGCTGCAGAGCCCCGAGAAGGCACAAATTGGCCTTCGGAAGATGTTCCGACTGAGCGTGTGTGTGCGTATGTGCACTCGGAGCGAGGGTGGCTTGGTCAAGTTTTTATCGATCAATTTCCACGGTATTAAACGGGATGGAAGATTCAGTACAAGACACACTCGCACTTGGCAATAAATAGTAATATATTTGAGCTCTGCTCTGGTCGTTCGTGCTTCTACGTGGCCACAGGCCACATACGATACGGAAGTGGCTGATAGCACTCACCAACAGAAGACACATTCGGATGCTTTTGTGCGACCAATAGACAGTGGCAGGGCGAGTGGGATGGGAAAGTGTATCGTAAAAATAGGATTTTCATTGCTTTTCATTTTGTGGTTGGCCCCTTCGAAGCAAAGCTGAGATGCATCGGTTAGACTGTTGAACCAAGGAACTTCCAAGCTAGTATTCACTTTTCTTTAGAAACGATTTCTAACACGGCTCTGTTCTCTACTCTTCTCAATGGACGTCACCGATTGAGAAGCTGAACAAAAGCAGCCCGAGCTAGAAAGTGCCAACCCCTGATTCAATAGTTTACATCGTTGTTTCTGCTTTGGAGTTGATTTGTTCTTGTCTTTCACCCCAACAACGTTGTCGTTAGTATTGCGATTGCGACAGCATTTGTCGGCCAAAACCGAAATGAAGCAGGATTTTTACGATCGGCTCGTATTTATTGATTTGCGCTTGATGAGAAAAATGACATGATATTAAATGTTTCTACCCCCGCTACTGGCAGGCAATCTTCATCCATTAACGTGGTGGCGGAAAGTCCGACATTTTATGACCTCATATCTTGCTTCCGATGACGACTGCGGCGATGGTCGTGTTCAGCTTCGATAATGGAACTACCGGTGAGCCGCGCTGGGCAGGATGCGAAGAAGCTGTGAATTAGACGGAAAATCGCATCTTGATGGTTTCCCTCCACTGCCAATAAGAAGGGATGTGTAGTTTCACCAATTGACGGTATGTTGCTTTTAGTCTGCTAACGATGATGTAATGCACTGAAACGGGGGTTGACTTTTCCTTTCCCTCCCCCTCGTGCTTGTGAGAATCAATTCGAGAAAATCTCCTGCAAAGGTGGCCAAGATTTTCCATTTTACTATCGACATTAAAGTTTGATAGACGTACAGTATTAATGAATGGCGCTCTTGGCCGGTAAAGGTTACCGTCCGTCATCCCCAGGTCTAAGGTGACTTGCGAATGAGTTTGGCCGTAAAAGAATAGTTATAATTTAACTACCTTGCTTCTTTGATGACCCGAGCTGCTTGTAGCAGTCTACCCTATCTATAAATTATCCAACAAATTCATTAAAGAGCGATCAAAGTAGGCTCTTGCGGCTTCTATGATCATTGGCGTGCTCAGATCTTGGTAGTAGAAGGGACTCGATACTTTTTGTGACAAACAGTTAATTTAGAACACACTCCTAAATTTTCAGATCACTGCAGCTGCAAAAAATAAAATTGAACCTGAACTTTAATAACTTTATTTACCGTTAACTTTTTTTAGAATAACAGCTGGAAGAACTGATGGAATCTAAAATAGTTTAAATAGTTGAAAAAAGTTGAAAAGTTGAAAACAAAGAAAGGAAAATTACTCTTGAGTGTCTTACGCGCCCTGAGCACACCAATGACTATAGTAATAAGAAGGTGCGTTATCGGACAAACCCAAGCGATGACTATGCCAAATAAAGGAACCACGTGGAACTCGTTTCATTCAGGGCTGGAACATTGATTGGCTCCACCTGTGCGGTGATTGCTCATTAAAAGGGTAATAGTTCAGTAATTAGTGCACTGCGCTATGTGCTACTAATTTGATAGCCTCTTTCAGTGCCCGTTTGGAATCGCCTTATCTCTAATGAAAATTATGAGTAGTCAACTGAACAAACTGGAAAGTGACTGTGATATAAACAAGAAACTTCCTCTAGTTAATCTATACGAATGATTACCAAACGTTGGACCGTATTTCCAGCCGATCAAATTTTCGCCGGTCTTGATTTACAGCTGGTTTCACCTTTTCCCCAATAGATCATGCCAAGCCGTAACTCTTCGGAACAAAAACTCCTCTGCCGGTCGTCGGAGAGATGCAAAAGCATCACCGAAAGGACCGGCCTCCGCTCTGATGCGCATTCTTCCGTCCGTCATCTTCCGGGCGAGAGCATGCATCAAACAAAGTATGAAATCAGTTAATATAAATATTTCACTCTGCTGATATAATTTCAATTTATTTTCTCTCACTCGGGGGCTCACTCGGAACTGTCATCCTTCTTCGTGCTCATTGCTCATCAGGACGACGGTCGTCATCCTCAGTGACTGGCGAGCGACGTCGACGACGACGACGACGTCCTGCAGTCGTTGACGCAAGAAGGATTCGTCCACTGATTGCCAACCGTCTCGTCGGGTGGTGTGTCAGAGTGCATGCAGGAACTCTCTTGGAAGATGGACCCAACTATCGGTAGAGCCTCCGCTGTGGCTAGATGCCTCTGTACGTATGCAAGGATGATGTACATCTCTCATATTTCGTTCTGGAAAATTATTTTAATGGAATTTTTCGCTGCCAGCAAAAACCCCCGCCTTTCCCAACACTTGATATGACAATCTTACGAACACTCACTCGAGCCTGGGCTGTGCCACTGCCACTGTAATCTATTCAAACGTTTACAAACATCCTTCGGTGATTTCTTGCCACCATGCCACACCGCTCTGCTAGTCTTTGGTCCAATCTGAAGCTGATTTCGATCGCCACAGTCAGTCACCGTTTACATAGAGGCGAACCTGTGCAGTACAAGATTGGAACAGGAGGAGGGAGGTGGATAAAACAGTGTAACAGATTCATCACCTATTTCCGGCTGTTGGACTTTGGACGCACCAGCAAAGGACACAAAAGGGCCGACGCACACACTATTCACTATGGCTGAAGTTGATAGTGCGGAACCAGTGCAAAGTGCGGCTACTTCTCCGCAAGCGCCCTATCTAAAATCTAAATCTTGACTTACCGGCTTCAGTGTTCGAGTTGGGCTCGGGAGCCCATCACCAACTGCAGAGGACAACGTTGTTGCATTGCGTAAGTATTGTCTGCGGAAAATGAAGGCTGGCTGCCGCTAGGAAAGGGTTGAACAGATAATTTACAATCGGATATTTTTCATCCGGGAGGTGGTTGCGGAGCCTCTCTATTAGAGAAATTGTTCGGCCTCGGCAGAGAAGAAAGGGATCTCGTCTTCTCGTCCAAGCCTTATCGGTTTCGCCTTTCGAGAGCGAGATGGCGACCAAAGGCAATCCGGCAATCACAGAATGAAAAGTTAATTCCTGTTTGTGCGATAAATCATGATTGATTATTTATTACTTTGAGACGAGCGGAGCGATTGCTTTGGCTGTTGATTTCAATCGAAATCCAGGAAAACGGAGCTCGAAAGGGGAACTCGACGAAGGAATCGGTTGAAATCCTTAATCCTAAGTACAAACGGTGTTGTCTGGCGGACTGTGCGATAGATTCGATGAGATAGTCAGTCGACCTGTCAGTGGTTACCAATTTGTCAATCCGAATTAATGGATGATTCTGTGAGGACAGATAATGGCACGAATACATTGTTACATTCGGTAGAATGAAAAGGATTGTATAAGCAAAGGACATCGACTGACTTAGGATGTCAACTATAATATTAAATTAAATTATGACTTTATTTTAACTAGTTTTAAGAACAAAAGGAAAAAGTTAATGTCATAATCCAGCACTTAACATAAATAACAAAGATCATGATATAAAATCCATTCTGACTCAGTCAGGACAAATCTGCCAAGGGGAAAGAAGTACATGAAATCGGGAAAATCGAACACTTTTTTGATGCCAAATGACTGAAAATGCATAGAAGGTCGGGATCTGATGTTTCTCGAAAAATATATAAAACCTCTGAGCAACCGAGGACTTTATGCGAAATATTGTGGAATTGGCTTCAAAAATGACTCACAATTCGTTATTTTAATGTTTATTAGGCATCTTACACTTGATTTTCTTCAGACTGATTAATTTATTCTACTAGGGTGATCTACATAACATTAGAAACCTCTCAGAGCTGCTGCAGCTATTATATGCAATGCATATTTTTTGGAGGACACTTTGAACTGAAGTTCATTTTATATTTTAAAGTAAAACTCGGCAGAGTTAGGCTTAAATCGGTAATAGAACTTTAAACTCTGATGTTTTGAAGAAAAATGTATGTAAAATTTCACCTCAATGATTTTCAAATGTATAAAAATATATAAAAAAGTCCCTTAAAATAATTCAACATAGCTTTAAACAATAAAATAATTTTACTAATAAACTGTCCTAAGAGCATTGGTACTTGCTGTTTATGTATGTTCATTTCAATTAGGATTTGAAGCTTCTTCAGTTCTATAGGTTTTATTGGCATTGAATGCAGAATTCATGGGGTGAGTTGATAAGAAAAAATTATAAATTTTTCGGAAGTCATAAGTCTGGGGAAAGTTCAATTAATGTAGTTGATATATATGCATTTTCATCTGTTATTTTCGTGAAAACAAGCAACATATTTCAAATTATATTAATTCAAATTATAATTTTAAGATGATTCTAGTTAAAGATATGGGTGCCAATCATCGTATGGAAAAAAAATGACCAGAAAATTTCAAAAAGAAACCATATACAAAATGTTCACCTGCTCGGAAAAACACTCTGTGCAAAATTTCAGCTCAATCGGACTTAAAATGGGGCGGCGCAAAGCGATTGAAGTTTGGCCGTTTTGAGAACCGAAAAATCACCCAACGGGGAAATTAAAACATTTAGAATTTATTTAATGAAATTGATCGCTAGTCTCTCTAAATAGCCTGTATAATGATATACACTATAACTAGCATCGAATACATTATGTTTCATTAGGGTGGTTCATTTATTCGACATAGGGTGGTTCCCAGAGAGTCGATTTTTGCAAAAAAAAATTTTTTTTCAGATGACCCCAATTCTCAACGTTTTATGCGTTTTTAAGTCATTTGGCATAAAAAATTTTTCTTAAACCGAAATTTCACGTCCCCCTCTCCCTCTCTTGGGTGCTTTTTCGGTTTTCAAAAAGGCCAAACTTCAATCGCTTTGTGCCACCCCATTTTAAGTCCGATACAGATCAGACGTTTTTTCGGTTGCTTGTGGACTGGTCTTTGACTGCCTATAGCTTCAAAGTTTGTGTTTTGTCAGTGTGTCTTTTAAAGACTACCTGAAAGTTATTTCCCATCAATCTTTCTCAAGACTACCTACTTTTGAATTTAACATTTGTTTTAACTTTTTTCGTATCACCTGAAATGGCTGGACGGAAAAAGAAACCTCGCATCGCTGCGGGGAGGAAAAGAGAGGCATCTCTTTCTGACACTTCGAGTGTCTGTAGTGACAATCCTTTTGATATTTTGCTTGAGCATGAAGCTGGTGAAATGGAAGTTACCAATAATGAAACTATACAAAATATAAAATCTTTAAATAAGGAGAAAGTTCCACCTATTGTGGTAACTATTTCTTCTGAATTTCATATATTCAAGGTTGCCAAGCCGTTCAAGGTTGTCTTGAAAGGTCTCACCAACGATCAAACCGTTGATGAGATCAAACTTACTTTAACAGAATTACTTGGCACAGCCCCTACCCAAGTAATTCTAATGAAACAAAAATCACGAGGCGAAAACAGTCAGAGAACTGGAATTTCCCTTGTTAATTATTTAATTCATTTTAACCGCAATGAGGTTAACAACTTAAAATTTTTCGAAAAAGCACATGCTTTGTATAATGTGCGTGTAAAGTGGGAAATTTATAGGAAGTATGGCGGAGGTGAAAACCATATCACCCAATGCCGTACTTGCCAACGTTATGACCATGGTTCCAAATTCTGTAACATGGACCAAAAATGTCTTAATTGTGGAGACTCTTCTCACAAAAAGGACACATGTTCTGTGAATGAAAGTAAAAATTTTCGCTGTGCGAATAGTAACGGCAACCATATGTCAAATTTTATCAATGCCCAGTCCGTTTAGCAATTGTTAAGGCAAGGCAAGGTAAACAAAATTCAATTTCTCAATTAACAAAACAAAATTCTCCAAGCGTACCAGTGACGCATAGTTTACCTACTCCTTTGCATACCCGTTTAACTTATGCACAGGTTACAGGTAGTTCGAACATTATACCGCCTAGTGTTGGTAGTTCGAAAATGACCGTTAATATGGGTAAGCAAAACACGCTAGAAAATAATTGTACACCTATTACTCCAGCTAATATTGCTGCCGAAAATATTTTTTCTAATATCAACTGCCTGGGGCCTATTACGGCAGGTAAACTTTCTTTTTTGCAACAGGCAATGTTCGATCTTATGAACGCCATGTTGCAGGCAAAATCAATGTTGGCAAATGCCATTCAAATAGGCACAAATTTTACTATTAAAATTGTTTCTAATTTAAAATTTAGCAATGATTTTAAATAAAGCAATTAAAATATTAAATTGGAATGCTCGCTCATTGAAGGCCAATGAGAATGAGCTTTTTAATTTTTTAACAGTAAATAATGTGCATATTGCAATTATTATTAAAACATTTTTGAAACCTAACATAAAATTAAAAAATGATCCCAGCTACGTGGTTCATAGATATGATAGGATTCAAGGTTCCGGCGGTGGAGTTGCAATTGTTATTCATCGCCGAATCAAACATCGTACTCTTCCCCATCTTGAGACGAAAGTTATTGAAACTTTGGGAATTGAAGTTCAAACTGAACTTGGGATTTTATTTATTGCCGCAGCATATTTACCATTTCAATGCACACGCGAGCACAAAAATTATTTTAAAGGTGATTTACAAAAACTCACCAGAAATCGTTCGAAATTTTTTATAATCGGCGATTTTAACGCTAAACATCGTTCATGGAATAATTCTCAAAGTAATTCCAATGGCAAAATTTTATTCAATGATTGTTCTTCAGGATACTATTCTATTTTGTCTCCGAATAGTCCTACATGCTTTTCTTCTGTAAGAAACCCTTCAACAATTGATTTGGTGCTAACAGATCAAAGTCATGTATGTAGTGATTTGATCACACATGCTGACTTTGATTCTGACCATCTTCCAATAACTTTTTCTTTATCACATGAATCAGTTTTAAACCCTATGAGCTCTGTTTTTAATTATAACAAGGCTAATTGGGAAAGATACAAAACTCATATTGAGAGAAATTTCAATAATGAGCTTGATTTGCAAAACGAAGTGAATATTGATTCCGCTTTGGAAGCATTAAAATGTGCAATTGTTGATGCCAGGAATTATTCTGTCCCAAAGGCTCAAGTGAAATTTGATTCATCAATAATTGACGAAAATCTTCAACTTCTAATTCGTTTGAAAAATGTCCGCAGACGTCAATATCAACGTTCTCGTGACCCTGTTTTTAAAACTATTTATAAAGATTTACAGAAAGAGATTAAACATAGATTTACTCTTCTGAGAAATCAAAATTTTGAGACTAAAGTTGAAAAATTGAAACCATATTCAAAACCATTTTGGAAGCTGTCGAAGATTCTTAAGAAACCTTCAAAGCCTATTCCAGTTTAAAAGATGGTGAACGTTTTCTTGTATCCAATGAACAAAAGGCTCAAAGACTTGCTCAGTAGTTTGAGAGTGTTCATAACTCAAATTTGAATTTTGTGAGTCCAATTGAAAATGAAGTCACACGTCAATTTGATTTAATTTCTTCCCAGAATTTTTTACCTGCAGAAATAATTGAAACTAACTTGAATGAGATTAAATCAATTATTAAAAATTTCAAAAATATGAAAGCACCTGGTGACGATGGAATCTTTAATATACTAATCAAACATCTCCCTGAGAGCACAATGGAATTTTTAGTGAAAATTTTCAGTTGCTGCTTCAAAATTGCATATTTTCCCAAACTATGGAAAAATGCAAAAATTACTCCCATTTTAAAACCGGATAAGAACCCAGCTGAAGTTTCAAGTTATCGACCAATCAGTTTGCTTTCTTCAATAAGTAAACTGTTTGAGAGAATTATTCTTAACAGAATGATGTCACACATCAACGAAAATTTAATTTTTGCAATTGAACAGTTTGGATTTCGCCATGGGCATTCCACAACTCATCAATTGCTCAGAGTTACTAATATGATACGAGCTAACAAATCTGAAGGTTATTCCACTGGAGCTGCTCTTTTAGACATAGAAAAAGCATTCGACAGTGTTTGGCATAAAGGTTTGATTGCGAAATTGCAAACTTTTAATTTTCCAATTTTCCTAATCAAAATTTTAAAAAATTATCTTACTGATCGAACTCTGCAGGTTGTCTATCAGAATTCAAAATCTGATAGATTTCCTGTCAGAGCAGGTGTACCTCAAGGTTCAGTCTTGGGTCCAGTCCTGTACAACATATTCACTTCAGATCTTCCTGATTTGCCTCCAGGATGCACAAAGTCATTGTTCTGCGATGACACAAGCATTTCCGTAAAAGGAAAAAGTCTTCGTGTCATATGCAGTCGATTGCAGAAAAGTTTAGATATTTTTTCTTCCTACTTGCAAAAGTGGAAAATCCCTCCCAATGCTTCTTAAACTCAAATGATAATTTTTCCGCATAAGCCTAGGGCTTCTTTCCTCAAGCCAAACAATAATCACGTTGTCAAGATGAATGGGGTTATTTTAAGTTGGTCCGACAAGGTTAAGTACTTGGGACTAATTTATGATAAAAAACTTATTTTCAAAGAGCACATTGAGAGTATACAAGCCAAGTGTATCAAATATACGAGATGTTTATATCCTCTCATTAACAGGAATTCTAAACTTTGTTTAAAGAACAAACTTACGATTTACAAACACATTTTTAGACCAGCAATGCTTTATGCTGTACCGATCTGGTCAAGTTGCTGTTCAACAAGGAAGAAAACGCTCCAAAGGATTCAGAATAAAATTCTGAAAATGATTTCGAAGCGTCCTCCTTGGTTTGGTACACTTGAATTACATAGACTTACTGGTGTTGAACCATTAGAAGCTATGTCAAATAAAATTATTAACAATTTTCGACAAAAATCGTTGCAATCCTCAATTGCTACGATAAGCTCTCTTTATAGCCAATAAGTTAGCAATTAAGTTAGTTGTAAGTTTACTTCCTCTTTTCTGACAAGTAGGTTTAAATCCCTACGAATGATAAGTCCTAATTGCGAAAGCAAACAAATCCTAACTATTAAAATTACAAATTTCTAACAGTGTTGAGAAGTCACCATTTGTGATTGGACACACATACTCATTATTTACTAATATTTATCATAAATACTTAAGCTACTAACAAATCCCCCCTTAAAAAAAAAAAAAAAAGCTGAAATTTTGCACAGAGTGTTCTTTCGAGCAGGTGAACATTTTGTATAGGGTTTTTATTTTTTGAAATTCGAGACGACTATTTTGGCTGGCACCCTAATGCATAATACGGAAACGTTCCACCAGACAGATGTTTTGTGGTAACGGCTCATTACTGGATATTGATTTAATTATTCACAAAATACTCGAGGATTCAATTTCAAGTTTTTTTTAATATTTTTGAGTTTAAGTCCACTAGAAAGTCAACAAACAGAAACAACAACATTATAATAAAAAACTCGACTGACAAAAAATGTCATGAATTATACAAAGAAAGTGTATATTAACTATGCATCTAAGTCATTGAAAATAAACAACACGGGGACATTGGGCATGGAACATTTAATTGTGCATCGATTATCATTCGATAAGTATTCAATGAATTTCCTTTGTTCTGGCTATAACCGGTTGGAACACTAGCCATAAAACTGTAAAAATGCAGTAGATTGTAATTTTATTATGCGAACTATAAAGAAAAAAATAATAAAGAAAAAAAATCGGTATTCTGTACCCAATTTAACATTAAGAAAAAAAATCGATATATATATTTCCATTGCACTTGTACCATTTACGGGGGAAACAAAAGCACTGTTTGTCCCCTCAGTCATACATAACCCGACTCATATACAAATAGCCTCAAGAGTACATTTCCGGCTTTTAAGTATAATATTCTGTCAATCGTGCTAGAAAAAGCAAGCATTAGGCTTAGCTCAGATTACTCGAAATCCACGCTTCAGCAAAGCTTAAAAATTTTCAGTAGTACATATTTAATTTTCTCAGTATGGCATTTACAAAATTTATCTATTTATTTATTCACTAGCTGACCCGGCAAATTTCGTCCAACCCATCTGTTTGTGTATTTAATTGATTTTAAACATTCTTAATTGATTCCACATATTTTCAAAGATAGTCCATGCGATTTGGTAATAGTCTGCACATGCATGACGAATCGGAAATTGGATACGTTCAAACCCAAAAGACAAAGCGTTTGAAATAATTTGTTTTATCGAAATGAGGACATTGTCATTATAAAATTTGTCTTAAAGTATCTATTCTTGTTATACATTGGTTTTTAGATGCTTCACGTAAAATCTTGTCTCATTACATAATTTTTGTTGGTTCAGGTTTCGAAGCATTTGCCGTTGGATAGTTGGACCTTTCTTCGTGAATACACAGTGCGTCAATGCGTTTTTGCGTCAAAATACGTAAAAAAATCATACAGAGAAGCCAAGACAAAAAAATTGTTGCACTGTGTTATTTTTACAATCTACTGATTTATTTATTCATACAAGATGATGATTTCCATGAATTTCGTTTTGGAAGATAAAATTCATATCGTCGACATTGAGGCGACTATTAATATGAGCGTCACTGTACCGATCTCAACCATACATAACACGTATAATAAAGCCAAATATACTTCCATGCAACACACAGCTTTTTGATATATAGTAAGACCGTTTTGCACTTTCGCTTTCAGCGTAACCCACGATGTGAAGTTCGAGCTGCTGCGCTAGAGTGCAAAGGTCGTATTGTGCCAAATTACGCATAGCGAACAGCAAGGAGTTCGACTATGTAAAAAGTCGAACATGCATATATCTGTGTTCGTCACCCGAATTGTTTTTTATCTATCTACGTCCTATCCATTGCACCGGACACCGGAATGTGCGAATCTTATTACTGATAAAAAGGTCCAGTGTTTGTATAGCGTCGGAATAACCGTTATAACATCTTTGTTTTTCACCGCCAGGATTGCAAATGCACTCAATCATGTCTCACATGCAGGGTCAGACTTAGGTGCTGGGGGCCCGGGGCAGATATTTTCGTGGGGTCCTCTTTTCTTAAAAAACTTAGAGGCAAGAAAATTTTTTAATTTTGAAATGACTACGTTTCGTTGGAAGGTGACGAGCAAAAAAAGTTCTCAACACTGTCTTCACTGCCGTGATATGACATTGTGACGTAGATCCAAGTGATCAGTTCTTTCTTCAACTTGACCTTCTGTTTATTTATCCACAGACTTCGCAGCCGACTGTTTAGTGTACAGGACAATTGCGGGGCAAGCGCTACGATCCTACTGACACTACCATTCTCTTCCGAGCCGAGAATCGAACCTGCGACGACTGGCTTGTTAAGGCCAGCATCGTACCTCGAGACCATCAGGGACACAATACTACAAATGAAAAAAAAAATGCAAGAACTTTTGATGTGATGTAGTATAGATTGTAGCTCTGGTCGAGTGTAACTTGCGCCCATACTTGAAGTTTTTCAAATACCCCTTCATATTTGAGATACTAGCGGTCGACTGCCAAGGTATCCAGGGATCATTTTCGAGACTTTATTCTCTAGACGCTGAAGCCAAAGTCTGTCCGTGCACTTCCCATCTGCAGCGAAATTGCGTACTCTTACTTGGGGTAGATGATCTGTTTATAGACAGCCATCCGATTCTTAAGGCACAGCTTGGAGATTCTGCAAATCAGGGAGTACAGGACCCTAATGAGAACACTATATTTGTTCACAGCTATGAGTAGAAGAAAAACCACCACATTAGACCACTAAATGAGTCTCGTATTGGCAACAGAGTGTCACAAAAGGAAACTAAAAATGTACTTCGTTTGTCGATTGCGAATTCTCTATGTCGAATTCGTCTTCGTGGTGAAGCTACACTCAGACTACCCTTTTGACGTAGAATACGTCTTATGGCAACATTTACAGGGGTCATACTTCAATACAGGGATCCAATTTCGAAAACCGAAAAAATAGTGAGCGTCACGAAAATTGTCCAATTTCAAACGTTTTAACCTCAGTCAGTTTTCAACCGATTCCCGTCATTTCCGCAGCAATCGATTGGAAAATCATCTGAGCATCCATCAAAATGCAGCAGATTGTAATCTGATTATTCGATCTATTGTACTATTGAAAATTGTTGAAACTTGTTGAAACGTAAATGTCGACCTTTGATTGGTCTCTTGCTGCCTTTCCCTAAAAAGGACGACAGAATGGAGTACCTAGTTAGCCTGGAATGCACTCGCTGGGCTATATAAGAGACTGATTCTCCTCAATGCATATTACCGAGCCATTGCGGTTCAATCTCCTGAAAAAAAAAAATCGTTGGCACAGTCAGAGTATCCATCCATGTGGGAAAAAACCTTTCTGTTTCCTGTTTTCAAGCACGGCGACAAGCAAAACATTGTAAATTATTGTGGTATAACCTCGTTATGTGCAAGTTCCAAGTTGTTTGAAATTTTATTCGGAAATTTTCTATCACGCGCTACTAAACCGCACATTTCTGAGGATCAGCATGGCTTCTATCCCGGACGATGGACAACAACAAATTTGCTGCAGTTTACCTTACACTGTATTACGCGCATGCAGCTTGGATTGCAAGTGGATGCAATATTCACAGATTTGAAGACAGCATTTGACCGCGTTGATCATGCTATCCTATTAGCGAAAATTGAAAGACTTGGAGTTGCATCTCCTCTTGTTAATTGGATGAAATCTTATCTTACAGATCGATCTTCATCGGTTTAATTGGGAAATGCTGAGTCCTACAGTTTTGTGAATTTTTCGGGTGTACCTCAAGGAAGCAACCTTGGTCCACTGCTTTTCTTACTGTTTCTCAACGATATCTGCCTTGTTTTGCCACTAGGATGCAGGTTGATTTATGCCGATGATCTTAAATTATATTTGGCAATCAGATCTATTGCTGACTGCCGGGGACTGCAGAGGTACGTTGACCTTTTCTGCGACTGGTGTTGCAAAAATCTTCTGACCATGAGTGTGACAAAATGTTTCGTGATTTCATTCACCCGGAAGAAAAACCCAATAATCTAAACTACACAATCAACGGTGAAATACTTAATCGTACAATTGAAGTTAAAGATCTTGGTGTACTGTTAGACTATCAAATGTCATTCCATGCACACCACTTACATATCGTTTCAAAAGCGAACAAAAACTTGGGTTTTATTATGCGAATCGCCAGAGAGTTCAGAAACCCATATTGCCTAAGAGCCCTGGAATCATGTGTCATTGTGTGGAGCCCGTACGCAGAAATATGGATCAGAAGAATTGAGTCTGTGCAGTCTAGGTTTATACGTTGTGCCTTTCGGTTCTTGCCTTGGCGTAACAGGATGGAGCCGCCTCCTTACGAAGAGAGATGCCGTCTACTAGGTAAGGATACCCTGGCTAAAAGACGGAAAATATTTGGAGCTGTTATGGTTGGTAAACTGTTGACCGGCCTTATAGATGCCCCTTATATCTTGTCGCAAATAAACATCAACGCCCCCGCTAGAAACTTCAGATCAGCAGATATTCTTAGACTTGACTTCCAGCGTACTGTATACGGACAAAATGAACCAATTAGAGCTATATGGAGTTTATTTAATAGTTTGTATGTCCATTTTGACTTTTGTAGTTCTAGTGATAGTTTTGGGAATAGCCTAAAACAAGCTCTTTGACAAATTTTGAATGCTAATGTTAATTGTTTAATGTTAAATGTGGTATGTTGAATGCTAATTGTTAAACGCTAAATATTAAATGCTTATCGTTAAATGTTATTTTACGAAATTCTGATGGGGTTTTTACGCCCGTTTGAGACTGACTCTTGCTTATCTCAAGTAAGCTTTTCCCCACCCTAGAAAAACCATCATGACCTTAATGGCTAGATGGTCAAAAAAGCAAATAAATGAATAAATAAATAAAAAAAATTCAGCCAAAAACAATAAAACCCATAATTCAGCAACACTACCGATATTTCGGATATTTTGTATCAACATTTTAGTTTGGTTAAATCGAAATTTACGAATCTTAACATGTAACAATGTAACAACTGCCGTTTTTAACCGAGTGGTGCCATTCTCGGCAGCAAATTACCGAGAGTTGGCAGTAAATTCTAAGTGCGTGGATTGCAAGATCCCATCCATTGTATCGTTGCAGAGTCGGCCAAAAAGTTTTGTCTAATCCTTTCTAACCAACTAAAAAATCTGTACTTATCTGTACTTTTTCTCGAAATCTGTAATCTGTACGGTACAGAATCTGTACCGAAAAACCCGAGAAAATGTGTACATTTCCAGATAAATCTGTACAGTTGGCAACAGTGGTTAGTAGCTACATAAATAAAAAATGAAACAAACCAATGAGAAGTCTTCTTGTAACATATTAAAAACACTTATTAGTAATATCATTCAAAATCTGATTTAAACATTTCAGGTAAAACTCAGCAGCGGGTTTTGTTTTCATCGTATACATTTTATATCGTAGAAAGCAAAGATCCCAAAATTCTTCCCAGGAGTACACTGCATATGTACATTGGACTGGGACACGGTTATACTGGGACTGCAAGGTTGAAGTAGAATACTTTTACAAGTAAGATAAATCGGCTGCTTGCGTGTTTTTTTTCTAGTAAATAAACGTTTACTAATCAGATCGATCTAATTTTGCGCTTCAACAAGGATTGGCCATTTTCAATAACATAGTAAGTTGCTTGTCATGGTTGGGGCTTGAAAATTTTTAAATTTTGAGATGAATTTTTTTTCGGATGTCGGGCTCATGACTGAAGGAAAAGATAATTCAGTACGTTCTGAGACACGGAGATGAAGTAAAATTTATAACTTTTACAAAATTAAAAATGTAAATTAACTCAAGAGAAAACACTAACCCTCTCCCGCTCACAAGGTTTATCATTAAAATTTATAGCTTCACGAGAACATTCAAGCTGAACACTTTGTAGACTAACTAAAATTACTGTCAATTGTAGTATTTTGAAGAAAATGCCCAGTGATGCTCTGAGGCAGCATATAAAAGTTTATGGAACAATCGTAATCACAACAAACTATTTTATGTCAAGATATGATGATTATAACTCTTGGTGCTTTAGAGACACCATGAGCGGGAAAGGGTTAGCGCTTTAATCATCAGGTTTTTATTTCTTCGTGAAAAGGACAATTTGTTGTTCAATTTAGTATCGAATAAGATGCCGATTAAATCTTTGCGTTATCACTGACAGTACGAACAAAGGATTCGTTGTGATGAAGTAAACAGTGAAATGCTGATATAACACTCAAAACTAGACGGCTCACGTGTTGTCAAAATGAGTCAACTTTTCATTGAATGCATTCACTAGTGCCCACACTTCGCTAAAGTGCCTCACTGCATCAGCCGCTGTCGATGCTGAGATCCGCTGCAACTAGTGCGCTATCCATAGTCATGCCACAGTTGTGGCCGCTATCGGCCATCGCTGGTATCCACTGCACTGCTAGAGCTACTACGACGACTGCTGTTGTCGCTGTCTAGAACTATTATGAGCGACTTCGTTTTTTTACATTAAATTTGGTCTTTATTTAATTCTTTTGTTTTGTACAATGTTAAACATTTTAAGAGATTTACAATATTTGTTTTCAACTTCGGATTCCTCGTTAAATATTTTTAATATCTGTTATTGCTTTTTTCCATATGTGCATTATTTTGATGGTTCAACCATCGATATTTAAATTTGAAAATCCTACTTACACTAAAATTTTATAACCTAATTTACCAGGCCTAGATGAGTTGATGCTCTGAGGAGAGAGCCTTTTCCACAAAATTGGCGTAGGAGTCTTCTATTCGCTCCTGTACTGTCTTGCATCCGGCCGCTCGATGCAGGTCTGTTATTCGGATGTCGTAGGGGGCATTCATTATGTTCCTCAGCAGACGATTCTGGACTACCGAGAGTTTCTTTTTATGGGTCTTTATGGGTCACAGGAACCCCATGGCATGGCATAGTTTACTACCGGAGCGACTATCATTTTGAAGATCACGATTTTATTTCGTTGCGACAACCGCGACCTACGGCATGTCAACGGGTATAATTTCTTCATCAGTCCGATACATCTTTTTCTGAGGCTGTCTGTGTGAGCATTGTAGAGCAGTTTGTCGTCGATGGTTACACCGAGGTAGCCTGCCTTGCTGGACCATTCGACGGGAATACCGTTGATCGATATTCGACAACTTTCCGGTGGTGAGAGCTTTTGCGATTGTCGGTGCTTGAAGATTATTGTTTGTGTTTTCGCTTCATTGACTTTGATTTTCCAGCTAGCAAGGTAGTCGACGTATGCAGTTACCCCACGCTGCAGCCGGGCTCGGTAGTCCTTTGGCATTCGTCCATTTGCCAGTATCGCGCTATTATCCGCGTACAGCGATAATTTGCACCTACTGGGAAGTGGAGGCACGTCTGAAGTAAATATGCTGTAGAGGATTGGGCCCAGTAAGCTGCCCTGTGGTACTCCAGCTGGAATGCCGTGTTGTTCCGAGTCCATTCCATAGAGATGGACTCGAAAATGCCGATTGCCCAGGTAACTCCTCACCATTTTGATCAGGTAAAGCGGGAACCTGGACTGGACAAGTTTGTGAATCAGCCCGTCGTGCCACACATTGTCGAATGCTTTTTCGACGTCTAGTAGTGCCATGGCAGTGTTGTTGGAGAGTGACTTGTTTCGGTAGATGATGTTTTCCACTCGAACCAGCTGTTGAACGGCGGAATGCCCTTTCCGGAAGCCGAACTGTTCCGGTATGATGACCTCATGCTCTTCGATGTGCCCCAACATGCGCTGAAGTATGATCCTTTCGAAGACTTTGCTCACCGCTGACAGCAGTGTGATGGGCCTGTAGCTTGTTGGTAGAGTCGGGTCCTTTCCTGGCTTCAGAATGGGAATAACTTTCCCTGTTTTCCATCTGGTCGGGAAGTGTTCCAACTCGAAACATCTTGTGAAGATGGCCGCCAGAAAACCGTAAGCTTTGCTGGACAGTTTCTTCAGTACCAGGTTGAAGATGACATCGTTGCCTGGCGCTTTCATATTTTTGCCACATTTAACCGCAGCGTTCACTTCCTTCTCTGATACCTGGCTGGCCTCCGGAATGTCGTGGATTTGATGTTCTAGCTGGGTAATAGTCTGTCGAACCATGTCCTCGTGTGGGCTTACCATGCTGTCTCCGATGTTATGCGCCAAGACGAGCTTGTTGGCGATAGCATTCACTTTTTCGGGAGGAGACACCAGAATGCCTCCTTGATCGTCCTTCAGGGGTGGTATCGCTTTCGGTTTCTGCTTCAGTAGTTTTGCCACCTTCCAGAAGGGCTTTGAATGGTCACCCATTTGACCAATGTCAGCAACGAACTGGTCGTTTCGAATTATTGCCACCCGGTCTGCGATGATTCGGTTGAGGATGACGGCTTGTTGTTTCTTCAGCAGGCAGCCCGTACGCTGAAATTGCCGTCGGATGGTGTTTCGCTGTTGGATTAGCCTACAGGTTTGGGCGTCAATTGCGGTAAACTGGCGCCTTACCGGTGCCCAACAGACGCAGGGGGTCTTCTGCGGCATGAATTGCTTCCTCGAAGATTTGCAGCTGGTTGTTCATGGCTTCAACGGATGGCAGGATCGGTTCGTCGTCAGGTAGGCGTGTGTCCACGGCTGAATGTGACCCAGTTGACCCGATGATAGTCTCTCCTCATCTGGAACGGAACAGGTATTGGATCCAGTTCGATTTCACACACCACCGGGTAGTGGTCGGAGCTCAGTTCGTGGTGGGTGACCGGCTTAGACAGGGCCAGGTCAGTTAGGAAGACGTCCAGTGTCGACGTTGTACCAGCTGGGGATAGAAAGGTTGGTTCGTCTGGAAAGTGAATAGCACACGTGCATGAGCTAAGGTGTTCCGCCAGCAGATCATAATTTCTGATGCAGCCTCGGTTCCGCCACAGTGTATGGCGCACGTTGAGGTCACCAGCCAACACAAAGCCGGTTCTGGTATCGGTAAGTTTTTGGGGGTCTTCTGCGTAGAGCTTGGATGTACCGTTGCGTTCCCCACACTGGCGAGGATAGTAGACAGCAAACAGCATGATGCCTCCATGTAGAGCATGGATCTTCACTCCGATGGCTTCGATGATACTCGTCTTCGGATGCGGGAGGATTTCGTAGCGGATGCCGTGTTTGACGATCACAGCAACACCGCCACTGCTGGAGTTTGGGGCGGTCTAGCCGAACCATGGTGTGGTTGGGGAGCGAGAAGTTGGATGTTGGATTTAGCCTGGTTTCGTTGATAACTCCTACGTCGATGTTTTGTCGAGCAAGGAAGTTGCTCAGTTCGATCTTTTTCGCCCTTACAGAGCGAGCGTTACAGTTGGCAATACGGATGCAGCGAGACTCAATTGACCCCATATTTGCAAACCATATAGCCAACGACTCGGACTTGGTCCGATTTATTCTTGCACTGCTTCATACGATCGCAGAACTCGTTGAAGATGGTCCACAGCTCGTCAAATCCGTAGAGCGCATCTTTGTTACCTTCCGTGGAGGGATTCAAGGGTAAATTTCGAACTCCTGCTCTAGCACGGGGGTCGATTTTCCGTTCATCCTTCTGTTGGTTTGTCCAGGCGTTGGAAGTTGACGGAAAGCCCACTGGGATTGGCACACCGGCGGGCTGCAGGATGCTTGGGAAGTTTTTCTCGTTCAGAGCAGGCACAGGCGGACTTTTTCTTATGTTTCTACCGGGCTGATTCGAAGTTGTCGCTTGTTGCCGAATCGTGATGTATTCGGCGCTCTTGGGACAGTTGCGGTCCGTAGCAGCGTGAGCGCCTTCGCAGTTGGCGCATCGTTTGGCGGGTGCATTAGATTTGCATTTTTCCGTAGCGTGCAGTTCACCACAGTTGTTGCAGCGGCTCTTCAGATGACAGTTTCGGGTTCCGTGACCATGGTACAGGCAGTTCATGCATTGTGTGACATCAGCGCGTTTGTTGCGGTAAGCTTCCCATCTTACGATGATGTGCCCAATGCTTTTAACTTCACTCAGCTTCTTCAAGTTGGTGTACCCCTTTGCAAAGTGTACCAGATAAAACGACTCGTCCAGATCGGCACACTCAACTTTACGCCGGATGATGTGTGCGGCCAGGGCAGTGATGTTGGATTCTTTCTTCAACCGATCCAGGATGCTGGTAGGGTCAGCCAATGGGAGGCTACGGAGCACGACCCGATAAGGGCGTTCAGTTGGTTTGTCATGTGTGTAGAACTCACAATCAAATTCCTGCAGGTAGATTTTTACTCTGTCGAAATCTTCCGCCGATGAGCACAAAATTTTGATGCCGAACCGGGTTATTTTGTATGTCGGTCGGGCATCGCAGTGCTCCATTTTTTCGACGAGGTCCGCGAAGCCGATGTTCTTAACCACCAACGGAGGCTGCTTCTTCTTCCCGGACGAGTTTTCCGATGCAGTCACCACTGGGGCCGGCTGGCTCTTGGTGGCTTTAAGTTTCTCCGTCAGCTTACTGAAGGTGTTTTTTCGCAATAACTCCGCTTCCAGCTCGTCGTCACTAATGTCGGGTGCTTCTGTTTTCTTCCGCTTAGGCTTGGTGTCCGTGGAAGATTTATTCGCCGCGGATTGCAGCGTCCAGGTTTCTTTCACCTCCATCTTCTAAGTGCACAACGTATACTTTGCTCAGTTTGTAAAACGACTGTTCTGTTCAACGGTCAAAACTAAACTGTAGTTCAACTTCACTCACTTTCCAGAAAAATGATGAGCGACTTCGGCTGAATCAGGCTCTTAAATAGGCCAAATAGCATGTTTAAAATTGCAAGGTATATGATTCTGTCGACCGTGCTTGGGAAGCAATCATATAACGAGCAATCACAGGTCGAATTTTTCGTTTCGACAAGGCTTGACTATTTTCAATAGTACAATAGTGTGAATGATAAAATTACAATTCTCTTCTTTTGGGAAGAATCTTAGAAGATTTTCCAATCTTTTGTTGCAAAAACGAAGGAAATCCATCGAATACTAACCGATTTATTGGCATTTGAAATTGGACATATTTTTCCCTTTTTTCAGTTTTAGATTTTCATTTCACATCCCTATGTAGCCAACTTCCTGAGCGAAGTATTCTACTTCAAAAAGCGATAGTGTTAGTTTTTTGCTCCCATGCACTTTTCGTGTTCCTTTTGTGTCCTATAACAAATGTGTAACTTTTCAGATCAATCGATGGAACTATATTTTTGAGTCCGATTTTTTAAGTTTAAATACGATTTTATATGGGAAAATCTAATTTTTCAAAACTTATTCTCTAGAGATGTCCAGTTGGCTCCTAAAAATACATCAATACATGATATTTGTAGAAAATTTTTCTGGTAAAAACTCTTCTAAAGACCATGAGGCGCTACGATGCTTGCAGAAAAAGTTATTTCCCTCAAACTTATTGAATATCTGATAAACGCCTCACCATTGAATCTTTCTAGCAATACCGCTGCAGCATGCTGCTATTGTAAATTCAACCATGTGATAAGAAATGATATCGCGTAAAATTTATCTTGGAGGCTTCTCTATGACTATGAGTGAAATTCACACTTACAGGCTTAATTCCATGCGAAATTATTTCTCGTCCTAAAGCAAGTTTGCAATTGCAGCATGCTGTAGCAGTGTGTGAAAAATTCAATAGTGATTCAATAGCGCCTTACGGTCTTCAGAAGAGTTTTTCCCAGGAAAATTTCCTACAGATATCATGTAGACACCTCTAGAGAACAAGTTTTGAAAAAGTGTATTTGTCCATATAAAATCGTATGGAAACTTTAAAAATCGGGCGCAAAAATATAGTTCCACCGATCGACCTGAAAAGTTACATAGTTGTTATAAAACCCATAAGGAACACGAAAAGTGCATGGGAGCTAACATTAATTTTTTGCCTTACTATAATGTACATTACTAAATAGAGTGTAGAGACATGTTGTGTAATTCCAGCCCATTTCAGTAGAAAACACAGTCGAACATTCGGTAAACGAACGTAGTACAATATGTTTCAAATTATTTCCATGTGAAATTCAATCGATGCAGAAACGGAAACGGTGAATCACTAAGCCGTAGGCAGGTACACCAATTTCACTTCTTTGCCAAATGATGAGAAACCCTGTCATGGAAAGGGCGAAACGGACACAGAGGAAGTATACATGCAACTATATGCCTCGCAGGGAGAGAACGAAACGCGGCACCGTCGTCGTTGTCAGATGCTTCCCGTTGATCAGCTTCCGAGCGTGCTCTCGTCATTGGTTTGAGGTGACAACGTTGTAATTGATTTTAATAGATTTTAATCCCATCCGAATCGGGATGCCGACGGGCATCTGGCTCGCAAACTGATGGCACGCGTGTGTAATGGATATTCAATGCATGCTGGCGGTGTCGGACACATGCCACCTGACGATTGTTCCGGCTGGTGAGATGGTTTCCAGGGTTTGGTGTGGTTTACTCTGTCAACACGTTCGATTTAATTACTGGCTAACCGCGCCAGGATGGTTTCTGTTTCAATGTTTAAGACTGTTTGTAGATAAAATCAACACACAAGTAATGATGATGCTTTCTTCTTCGAACAGATTCGGTTTATTTCTTAGCACTTAAGCAGCTTGCAACATATTTCCAGCCGAAGGAACAACACACATTTTCTTGATGACCATTCGCTTCATCCAATATATTTCGGATTATTAATATCAAAGCGAAAAAATGATAATCCGCTCAATAGGCGAGCGAACATTTGGCAAACAAAAACCTACGAAAGTCTTGGCCATTCATTCGAACATGTCCTTCGCCAACCCCCGAATTGACATATGGTGGCTGTCACAGAGCAAAGACACATTCCGGGCGCGTTCAGTCACTCACAGAAGGACACACACCGCAAATCTCCACCGGACAGGATTTGTTGTGGCACAGTGTGTTGTGGTTAGGTTATTGCAGGTGAAACTGAGGCATTTCGGTAGATTTTTTGGCCAGTTCAATCGCACACCGTGCTGGGTAGAGGGAGACTGACAAGAAGTTTGCTGGAAGACGATGAACGACTTTGATTTTGCGCTACGCAGGACTAATGTTTGGAGAAAGGCAGAAGAAATACGCCCGCCTTATTAACTCTCACCGAAACTAAAATATTTATGGTATTCGGGCAAGTGCGCGGGAGGAAATCTCCGTTTGCCTTCAGAAAGAGATTTATAAATATTTCTGAGTAAATCTGTTTTCCTCTCGGGTGGATTTCTCTATCGACATGTGAGAAGGCTGGAGTGCGATGATGCCCGCGAGGACGTGGAAGGGCATATGATCAAAAACGCTATCATACGATAATCCGGGGTGATTTATTGTGGATCATAAATATTACTCATTAATACGATAATAATAAAGAAAGCGGTGGCCAACGCTAGGCCAAGTCCATTCCGTTTCCCGATGCATTGGTCCGGGAGTAATAAGGGAAGGCAGTCCATTAGGATACCATTTTTCCACTCAACGCCTTTATGTGCTGGCTGCAAGAAGTCTCCGCCGAGCTAATGAGTAATTTTCGCCCGATCCCTCGTTTGCTGGTTTAATGGCGCCGCCGCCGTCGGGATTACGCCGTTTGATGGTTTATGAATAATAAAAATCATCACCGGATTGAAATAATACCTCGCGAAAGCAACAGCTCAAGGGACCAAGATTGGAAAGCATTTCCGGGTGATGAGAAGTTTGATTGATTGAGTTGTCTATTGGAGGCAGCGGGAAGTTGTGACTGCCCTTCGAGAATGTGTTCGAAGTATTGAGTAACAAGCAGCTAAAAAAAATTAAAGCAATCAGAAACTAGCTAGACTTCAGTTCTGTGTATTTTATGCAGATTTACGACTGTAAATTGCTTAGCTTATTAACAGCTCAGATTTTTTGTCCACGCGGAACTCACAAGAAAAGTTCTGCACTATGAATTCTTGGGAATCCTGGGACATTTATTTTTTGTAAGAATGTTGCAGAACAACGTCATTCCGGATTGAATCACATTTCTCCACCACAACTTGATTGGCAGCTTGCTTTCCGGCTCTGCAACCGATTACCAATCCCTAGAGAAGAAAAGAAAACCCACTTGCAGCAACAAGCAATTAATAGTTCACCCACTTGGTTAGGATTACCGGGCCGACTGTGTTCGATAAAATTGCCAGAACGATTAACCCACACCCCACTCTCTTGAACCGGAAAACTGGCCACCATGCCTACCCGAGTTCAGTGCAGACCAATTCCCGATACGGATGGAAAGCGATTTACTTTTATGGAGCTTCCAGCCATTTCCACTCCCACCCACACCGCACCGCTCTGACAGGGGGACGTCGTCATTCGAATCGAAACAAGTGCCCAAGCTTACCGGTGGGTATGTATTAGCCAAAGCTACGTAGTTTCTTTTTTCGGTTTAACTGTTAATTGGTTGCTCCTTTAATGGCGATTTCGGGTCAAAACAATTGCAGATATGCTCATTTGTTCGGTTGGTCGTTTGTCTGCTGTTTTTCTCTGTTGCATGTATGTATATAGTTTTAGTGCAGTCGTTTATTCACCATGAACACACAAGCGATGGTTTACCTCACTGCATCAACCCTCTAGAAGCCAGAACCAATTCCGGGGACCCTTCCGGTGGAATTAGTTTTCCGTTGATTGGTTGGTTTTTATTGATTTTAATTAAAATCGGACAACGCTTCCGGAGAAGTAGTTTTCGATTTCGGATGAATGCTCATCAGGATGCGGAACGAATATCCTTCGGTTCTTGAATTGGTCCAAACAATTTAGGGCATGGTGATGGCTATCGGTGACGATAGGCAGAAAATTAGCGCAGGAATGTCGTAAATTCTAGTTTCCAGTAAATTGATTTCCACTATCAAGATCGTGGCTTCTGTGTTTCCCGAGCGAACGCTTTGGTCACAGTTAGAATTTATAAAACGACCATTTCGTAGTTTTATTGCAATTGGGTTGAGATTAGAGATTGATTGATGCTTTGTTCGTCTGCAGGCTCTGGTTTGAATTAATTGCCCTTTTTTGTGAGACAATTCCAATAAGATTTTTATCGAAGTGGGGTTTCTGGTTCTCTGTTCGCAACGCAACGCGAACATTGGAATCGCCTGAAAATATGTTACAAGCGTTGCATGCTAGGGGATCGGTTTAATACAAAATGATCGTACATGGATCGTGTTGGCAGGTGGATTCTGCACTTACGCTGAATTCAACTTGTACGCGAATTTGATAATCTGGTTAATATACACATTAAAAAAACGCTTATAATAGAAAATTCCACAATATTCCACGCAACTTTCAACATAATTTTGAAATAAAATCATGGTTTACGTCAAAAGGAACTGAAATTTAAATAAGAAAATATTTAACGTGACGTGTAATATTCAGATTTATTTACTGTGTTGAATAGAGAGGCAAACGTTTTGTTGTTTTTCAAGATCACTGTTTTTCACTAGTTGTTAAATTTCTCGTATTGAGAATTGGAACGAATGAAATCAGCGCCACGAGAAATTAGTTTGCAAGCTGCAATGAAATCAAAGTTATATTACCAAGTAATTGCATGTTTGACATGAATCATTGAGTCTCAAGTCCAAATACAAAAAACAATATTTAGTTTTTCTGGCACTTTTATCATCGTGACTGTAAGATGCTCTGAATATGTTATAGAATTTTTGATGCTTTTTTGAAAGCCTATTAAAATTTCTAGGTTTTTATGCTTGGGCAAAATTTAACATTTAATGTCAGTCGATGGCTTTCTACTTATTTGCATAATCACGCACATCCTGTCAATTTCAATGTCATTCTGTTCAAAAAACTCTGAAAAGTTGACCTCATGGTCAGATTTATTAAAAAAAACTCCACGCTAATAGTTCATAAATAGTTTGTTTATTTGTTAAAATGTGAAGCCCTCCAAAAGTCGGTTAGGCGAAAATTTATTGCAAAGTCATGTTATTTAAAGACATTCGTTTTTTAGGTAATAATGCTCATTAGAATTGCTAGAACTTAAAAAAATGAAAATGACAATCTCAAAAGGGAACATCCATAAATGACGTAGCTTTTTTGACCCCCCTACCTCTCGTCACATTTCGTCACAGAACCCAGGAAAAAATCCTCATTGAAGATTTATGGTGATTTTACTGAAGTCCGTCGAAAGGCGGGCTCGGGAACTAGAGGGTTGAAATAAGCAACTAAGTTCTCACTGTTTTTCTAATAGCTATTTTTATATAATCGGACGGCGCAATATCTAGAGAAAATGGTGGTTGAAGTAGGACTCCTCATTTGACCGATTCTTTGTGATTCTAGTTTCGTTCACACAGCAGAACCTTCACAGCGTGTATATTTGGCCAAGCCGACGACGTAGAAGGGCACTGGGCAGTCCTCACGACTTTCTCTTTCTAGGTTGCTGTACTGATTCCAGTTTGCATCACCCGTCGCGATGCGATGAAGAAAACCCTTATTGTTTCACTTTCAGCAGCATTTTTGAAGGATTTTTGAAGTATTCTCAAGCATTTTTAGTAAATTAGGAATGCACTATCCGCCATAGATTTGAAATCGCTTCGCTTACACTCAACATATTTTTCGCGTTATAATTACCGGAAAAGTTATGTGAATATTTTCCATTGTCATTTTCATGTAGATTTTACGTGATTGTCATTTGAGTTCATCATGAACTGGTGAGATGATTTATCCTGTGAATCTTATTCAGTAGACATATGCATTTCATGTGAGTTTCACGTAGAATTTATTTACCGGTAAAGTGAAAAGCATTTGATTGTCTGATAGGTTCTACGTTTTATAACAACGTATAATTTTCCAAATTCTTTAGAGAATAGGAATAGTTTTCAGAAATTGTCCAAATATGTTACTTGATGAGTCGCACGGGCATGCAAAATCGCCAATTTGTAAATGAATTAAACGACATACAAAATGGCAAAATGATATTGCGACATTCGTTGGCGAATTCCTTTCATGTTCAAAGACTGAGTCAGACAACAGCTTCGCCATTTTGATTTCTGTGTATTTTCGCACGGAGAGTTCACGCGATACTTCATTCTGTTTGACGTTGCCAAGTTGACGTAGATGTTACGTGATAAAACATAGTATGCATGTGATTTTCACGTAGATGTTATGTTTGTCACATAAATCATGCAAAATGACAGAAAATGAATAAGTACAGGAAATTTCACGTAACAATAACGTGAAAAATATAATTTTATTCACTAAACTATCGTGACCGGATGGTATCGAAAGAGTAAATTCCCAAATATACACAATCATAAAAGAGTAAGAGCCTGCGAATGCTTGTAAATTTTTTGTTTATTTACTAAGATTCATTCAGAATCTTAGTACTATTATTCTAAGCTTCACCATAATATACGTATAATAGCTGTCTTCGTAATACAGCGAATGCAGTTGTAGGCAAAAGAAGAAATGGTCAAGCAAAAAACAAAAATGGAATTGTTGATTGCTACAATTTTTTGCATGAACTTGCTTATAATTTTGTTTAACATATCTTCTTACGTTTGCCAATATATGAACCTTTGTAAGGGCTTCCATATTGTTTTGAAAGTAAGATCCATATTATAGATTTGATTTAATTAAAGTTAAATAAGACAAAACCATTCATTATGTTAACGTTAGTATTCTTCTTCAACATAATATCGCCAAATATAAACGATATTCTTTCGAGTGTTGTTGAATATATTTCAAAAATTGATTTCCAGGGGAGGCTGAAAATAAGAATATGTACAGTCACTGAGCAAACACATTGTTACTGTCTGTAGACTATGTATATTTTGTCACGAAAAATCCCTTAATTACAGTGTTTAGTCCCACGTCACCATTTCATACAACCCTAGGGCTGTATACCTTGTAGTATTTAGAAAGCTAAGATCTTCAACAAAGTTGTAAGAAGGTTAAGAGCTTTTGGTTGAGGAACATTTTAGTTCCGAGTTTTGCCACTATGCGATGCTAGTGAGCATGAAATGCGTAGTACTTTGACCTAACTTATCTCACGATTTCGACCTCCAAAAAGTTGCGATCTTTAGCAAAGTAGTTAAGAAGTATTTTCTGCTTAACTTATCTCATGAATCCGAATTCCTAGAAACTTGCAGTTTTCACCAAAGTTATTCAGAAAGTCGGCAGCTTGCCGCATATGGAATATTTTAAATAACCCGAAGGGTTTATAATAGATTTGCGTAGTTTTGCGAGATAAATTAAGTTCAATATGTTAAACGCGCGGATGAATATTAATTCATACTGTCCGCCGAACACAGGCCCTTGACCTCTAGAACATTTTTTCTGAAAACCCCAACTCTCCTCATTATCGTAATCATTAAATAGAGTGATATAAATTCGCTCATTGTGAGTTTCATGGTGCTGCAATCATACAAAACAGGCTTCATCCATTCTGTTGATTTTTGCTCACATTACCTCCTCTACCTGTCAAATGCCTAGGAGAACAAGGGTTTCTTTCACACAGAGTGAGGAACTAACCTCATTTTGTCGCAATTCATTGCAGTCGCAGAGTTCATTTCCATTCACAATGATTGTATTTGCGAGGGGTTTAGGTTTCTCAGTTTAAGAGAGGGCAGTTTTCATGAGCTTACTTACTAAGTGAGAAGAGCAGATCAAAATAATTGTTAAACAAGAGATCAAAATATTGGTCGCTGTGGTCTAAATCTTACAAAAAAAAGAGAAGTTATCCCAAGAACAAAATATGCAGGTTTCCTAGCAGATGCTAACAAATTTTGAATTTAACATTATAGGAAGATTCAGAATACACCAGCAATTCATTTCACTTATCTTGCGTGTGCGGATGAGCTTTTCGCAAGATTTTCATTGAATTAATGCTCTGTCAAATTGAAAGCGTTTATTCGCAAGAAAGACTTTTATATACGATGAGTTTGGAGGTCTTAGCTCGAGTACTACCATTGAAAAACCGCTTCTGGAGCCTGTCTTATCGTATTCTTATCAAATGTGAGGTCTTGAACCGTCCCGTGATTGAAAATTTTGAAAGGTTAATCGAACTTAATTCTCAAACCCGTTTTATGACATTGTATTTCAATCACATGTCCCAAAATATTAACCCTTCTTCGAATATTCCAAATCGTGTCGACTTATCAAATACTTCTGATTCTACTGTGTTTTTCGATACATCCATGATAGAAGAAACTCGTGGAATCCAGGATCATTTACGCGTGCAGCAGATCCCCAAAATTTTTTCCAATAAATATCGAAACATCAACTGCGATAATATGTTCTACACTGACGGATCACTTCTTGATGGGTCCACTGGCTTCGGTATTTTCAATAACAATTTAACCGTCTCCCATAAACTCGATAATCCTGCTTCTGTTTACGTCGCAGAATTAGCTGCAATTCAGTACACCCTAGGGATTATCGAAAAAATGCCCACGGACCATCATTTCATCTTTACGAACAGTCTCAGTTCAATTGAGGCTCTCCGATCGATGAAAGATGTGAAGCACTCTCCGTATTTCCTGGGGAAAATACGGGAACATCTGAGTGCTTTATCCGAAAAATCGTATCAGATTACCTTAGCGTGGGTCCCTTCTCACTGCTCGATACCGGGTAATGAGAAAGCGGACTCTTTGGCTAAGGTGGGCGCAACAAACGGTGATATTTATGAAAGACCAATTGCCTATAATAAATTTTTCGCATTTGTACGTCAGAATACGATCATCAGTTGGCAAAATTCTTGGACCAAGGGGGAGCTGGGAAGGTGGTTACATTCCATAATCCCCAAGGTATCGACGAACCCGTGGTTCAAGGGGTTGGATGTAGGTCGGGATTTCATTTGCGTGATGTCCCGGCTTATGTCCAATCACTATAGATTTGACGTGCATCTCCGTCGTGTTGGGCTCGGGGAAAGTGGTTTCTGTGCCTGTGGTGAGGGTTATCACGACATAGAGCATGTGCTTTGGTCATGCCCTGTACACCGTGACGCCAGGTCTAAATTAATAGCTTCCCTGCAGGCCGAGGGTAGACAGCCGGCTGTTCCTGTTCGTGATGTCTTGGCGAGACGTGACCTATCCTACATGTCCCTTATATACGTTTTCCTGAAATCCATCCACGCTCAGTTTAATCCTATTCCCTTCCGCCTACATCCAACCAAACGACAAGAACACGTTAAGACCCCGGATCCGGAAACAGCAACTAGACCCGCACGATACTCTCAGGTCCCGAGGGAGACAACCCAGTATGCCAGTCCGTAATATCTTGGCCCAGCAGCGGAACATATACAATATGCTGCTTACCTATGGCGATGGAAAACCATCAAACAACAAATCAGTGCTTTTAATGCAAAACATTCTAGCTTTAAGTTAGATTTAGTTTCAGCTCGCAGTCGGCAGCGATGAAAAAAAATTTGCTTTTAGTTATTAGGATGCTTTAGAAAGTAAGCTACCAGATATCCAGATATAATTGGCGCCGTTAAGCATTAAATTGTATTTGTGCCGTGTCAAATGAATTATAGATGAAGAAAAAAAAAAAAAAAAAAAAAATATATATATATATATATATATATATATATATATATATATATATATATATATATATATATATATATATATATATATTTATATATATATATATATATATATATATATATACAACAATATCGCACGCTTAGCCTTGTGGCTAATAGCGGTCTCGATCAACTAGATTATAGTTGAGAGAATTCGTTATCGATTTTGTTTTTGGCACATTTTGCATGTGTAGGATAAGTACAACGATACACCGTGCTCCAGTGCTGAATCGAGAAAATTTCCAGTTCGAAAAGTTCCTTGACTCGATCGGGAATCGAACCCGATATCACAACCGTGTGTGAGAGCTAGCCGACCGACATCGCTAACCACAGAGCCACGGGGACCACATCCAATATATATATATATATATAGATATATATATATATATATATATATATATATATATATATATATATATATATATATATATATATATATATATATATATATATATATATATATATATATATATATATATATATATATATATATATATATATATATATATATATATATACACGCAGCGGGGGCCTAGTGTGGTTGGTAACGTCTCCGCCAACCACGCTCGACGCCTGGGTTCGAATCCCACCGCCGACATAGGTGTCGATGGTTGTGAGGTGGCGTGATCCACTCACAACCAACCCAAACTGGTCTAGATTCAATCCTAGGCGACACCGGGAGATTTTCTGAGGCGAAAAATCTCTGGGATCACGCCTTCCATCGCTTGAGGAAGTAAAGCCGTTGGCGCCGGTCCGTTAATAAACGGGTCGTGAGTTAGGGTCGTGGGTGTGGATTCGCCTCCCTGGGCGTCGGTGATTGGCCACAACAGTGGCGGAACTAGACCGACGGAAAATAAGCGAGAATAAAAAATAAAAAAAAATAAAAATATATATATATATATATATATATATATATATATATATATATATATATATATATATATATATATATATATATATATATATATATATATATATATATATATATATATATATATATATATATATATATATATATATATATATATATATATATATATATATATATATATATATATATATATATATATATATATATATATATATATATATATATATATATATATATATATATAGTCCTACGTCTCCATTTCATACAACCCCTAGAGCTGTATACCTTGTAGTATTTTTTTAGCATTTCGAAGTGTATTTCAAGCTACATTTATATACAAGAGTTTTCTACACTTCAAATGAAGTTTGATATATTTTTTCAACACTGCTATTTTGGTTCATAGTTGCTGTTTTTAAGCTATTACATACTAATTCGAGACCAACTTTTTGGGCTTTTATCTTATTTCATAAGCATTCCTTTGAACTTCATGTCTGCTCCTTCGAACAGTTTTCTGTTCAATTTGGAAGCTCTTCTAGTTATATTAGGATGTATTTTTGGTTATTATTGAAGCATTCAATTTACTAGATCGAAGCAAGCTGTGATCAAGAACGGACGTGAAAATGTTTCTCGTCGGAATTTTTCATCGTTTTTTCAAGTTTTTATAAGTTATATATTCTCTATCTGGAAAAGGAATGTGTCTACGTTTATTGAGTGAAGGCCGCTGTTGTTTCGGTGTGAATTCCGAGTGTTTGATTTGAATCGCGATGAAGTGTTCCGAGGGTTGTCGAGTACGGTTGGGGATAGTGCAATAATGTCGACGTATTTTATTTAGCCTTCCCGTCGCGTAATCGTTATATTTTAAGTGCAAAGGGTGGAGTAAAATGTAATACGAAATGTGGCGGTTTCGTATTATCGGTGAGAGTGACGTCAATGTTTAAATCCGTGAATGATTCGTGCAATTTTGTGACTAATTTGTGAGAGCTGCATTTCTTTTTTGGTGGCGGAGCACGTTTCCCGCTAGCCCTTGCCTTGTCATAAGTGTGTGTCAGTAAGTGCAAGGTGAACAAGGAAAAGCGAGAGAAGTGCGAGTGCAGGATGACCGTTGCTCTTGCGTGCGGCACTTTCTTACACTAGCATGATGGTTCAGAGAGGACGCGGGAATTAAAGGATAAGTATAAGTGTTAGTGACGTTTTGCCTGTGTTTTTTGTTTGATTTGCATGGCAAAAGGGAAGCAATGTTTTTTTTTTGTTTTTTTTTCTCTGCTTTCATTTTGAGCAGTTTTATGCCCTTGTTTTATGATTTTTCTAGCTTTTGAGTAAATACTGAAACACATAGACAATTTTTAATTTAATTAAGTAGGAATCTTGTCGGTCAGCATGGCAAATAAATTTTGATTGCGATTGTTTTGGCATTTTGTTGAATCTAATTGGTGCTCGGTCTTGTTAGATATGCTTATTTGCATTTTTTAAATTTTCTAGCTATGAATGAATGAAACTTTGCCAGTTTTTCATTCCCAGTAGGTATATTCGCTTCATTATTCAAGAAGTAAGTGGTAATCAACGCGAAATACCGTGTCTCCGCGCGTATGCGTCGGTAAGAGGGAATAGAGCGGTCGCGCATAACTTCCCGGGGTAAACGTGTTTTCGGCCCAGGTGAGCTTTGCTCAAATATAGATTTTTGGTGTGTTGTGACTTCCGAGGTGTTCCAAACCATTTATTCGCAGACTGTCCACCCGTAGGTTCTATTTCAGCACGCAGTGATTCGGAGTAGGTTCCGTTCGCTCGATAAATATCGTAAATAATTAATCGCGACAAAACATCGTAATTAATCGCCACCAAATATCGCAATTATTTGCAATTAATATCAGGATTATACGCGACTCGTCTGTCAACGCACACATCCTTCTTTTTTTTTCTTTTTTCGTTCGTTTCAAACGGCGATGGCCAAGCAAATAGGCCATTTTTGAAGTTCTCTTTCTGACCGCTTGCAGTATGTGTTGAGGGCCTATATATTTACTTTTTTCTTGTTTTTGGTTAATACATATCTGGTTGCTTCGTAACATTGTGTAGTCAGCTGAGATAAATCAATGAGAGATACGTTTCGGTAGTTGCATAATGACTTCATAAACGGATTTTCGAATATTTGAGTCTGTCTTGATTAGGTTATAGGTCCGGTAACCTTGCGTGCGCATTATTTTTGCGGTGTTACATCATCAACCGGAATGAGTTCGGATCGCGTTATGATTTCCGTAAAAGATATAATGAACTCGTACGCGCGATATTTGTTATTATGAACCCGGTATTAGAACTCAGCGCATCGTTTACCAAAACTAAACCTGCTGCAAACTTTATCCTTTTCTCCAACATCCCAGTGGTTTCTCGTGGAAGTGCAGAGGTGTTCTCGGCTTCCAATAAAGCGAGTATCACGTCAACATATTCCCATACACACTCCTTCTTTGACCTGCATTCGGATGCGGCCGGCGCTGGTATTGCCTAACATAAAGATTAAGGTCACCAGTTTTTACACATTGAAGATGACTGTTAATCCCAAGCATCATCCATTGGTTCTCTGTGTAATTACAGCTGATCTGGCAATAACGGAGTAGCAACCACGGGCGGTCAATCATGCTCATGCTCATGCTCATTATTGAAGCATTCAATTTACTAGTTTCAGTTGAATACGGAGTTATTCTGGTTTCATGAGTTAAGGGTCCAAATAGGTGTGATAATACGTATGAAGATTTTGGAAACGACAATCAACTTCAATTTGGGTTTCTAAATGACGGTTTTTCCGCCCACAAGGAATGTGAATGGCCCCTAATAGATTTATGTTTTTTAGAACCAATGTTTCGTTCTAATATTTTGATATCTGTCTGATTATAGTTTGGACAGTTTGGTGATTATTCAAGTAATTTTTTTAATAGAAATAGATTTTTAATCTTTAGGCTTTTTTTTTATAATTCATTCCTTTTCGCAAGTCATGAAGAAATAATCTTTTGCAGCAAGATACTCTGTAATATGAAGAACCTTCGTGTGAAAATTAAAGCTCCAAGACATCATTTTCCCCAGTGACAATAACAGAACTGATACCCTAAACCAAGTACTTTCAAACAATATAGTTCGTGATTATTTCATGTCGTTTCCATACTTTTAAGAACACCAATAGACGCTGCTTGACAGTGAAAATCACTTCAAGTTAGTTTAGTTTGGTAAGTGGACGCAGTAGCTATCCGCAGTTGAAAAAAGTAAAATATTTACGGGGAATTCTTGGCTGATTCGGGTTAAATCTCCAAATTTCGGTATTTTTCTCGACTGTGATTTTAAAAAGATTTAAAAACAATGGGATATTTTCGCCGTAACTTTTTATGCTGGCAACTACATCAATAAGCCATTTAGAAGAAACCAGCAAACTTGAAAAAGATAGGTTTTGAGTACTTCTTTATTATTTATCAAAATGACATGGAGGTACTCAGATTTGAGTTTTTTGCTCACGGCTAGATATTACAAATTTATAAACAAAAATCAAATTCCAAAAATTCGGTTGTACATTCTAAGTTTTTTTATTCGTTTGAACATGATTAACCCTCTAGTGCCCAATGCAGACTTTAGACACGCTTCAGTCGAACCTTCAGCAGTCGAAAGCTTCAATAAATACTTGAAAAATGTTAATAAAGGTACATAGTGATTCTACCGAGTTCCGCCTGAAAAATAACTTGGGCACTAGAGGGTTAAACTTTAAAAAAAAAAACCAAAAAAAAAAATATCGTAAAATCATCACACGGAGGTATGTAACTTTTTGGATATTCGGAAAATTGAACACAATTCTCAAAACTTGAGTTTTCTCTATTTCGTCCAAATCGTTGAGAATATTTTTATATTAATTTTTTCCAAAAGGTTATGTCCGAGCATATCAGAAAACTATTGTGGTTCTTCTGCGGAAATATTTTCTTTAATTTTTTAAACTTCAACTGCAAACAAAATAGCAGGATTCTGTAGCTGTTAAGGTGAATCGGGACGTGGTCGCGATCAACTCGAATTTTGCAATCTATATTTTTTTATTTATGAAGACTACGTACATGAAACTTTGATCAATTGTTTTCACAACTGTTGCATGCTTGAAGTAGCAATTTGAGTGCTGTTTATTTAGTGGAAGCCGAATTTTTTACGATCAAAATACAGAAGTAAGAGGAACTCTAACCTCAAACTTGTATAGGAGAAGGCCACAATCCCGTTTCACCTTAACATCTCTAATAAATAAATAAGAAAAGTCAATATAAATAAATTATTTAAGTACCAAATTTAAGCTTTCCCAGTGAGCTGGAGTGTAACCTGAGCTTATCCTAGCTCAAGTAATCTCCTTTAGGTATGCAATCGCCAAGCACATGAAGCTTAGCCCGGTAATTCTTTGTTTTTCGTTTCCTTTGAACTTCATGTCTTAGCTCGCTTCCAAGTTCGAGCATTGGAAAAACGTTGATCAGAGATCGCAAGTCCGGCACCACACCGGCTAGCCCCCGTTGTTGCTGTTGTTGCGCATGAAAATTCCGTGCGGTAAATTGATTATCAATAAATATTTGCTTCGGCTGCGGATCGGTGCTTTGATCTGAACCGGCTGAAGCCGCTGCAAAGCGGCGGAGGCTGTAATGAGATAATTTTGCGTATTATTACGCGCTGATCCAACGCTGACCTGGGTGCAGGATCGAAGGAAAATATTTGCATTTTTTTTTTGTTGCTGCTGCTTCTCCGCTTTTCAATTTCACCGGCAATCGAAGATCAATTGAATTGTTTCGATTGGTTGGCGGTAGTGAGAAAAAGATATGGGTGAGGAAGGGTTTGGAATTCATCACAAAGTGTGCCGCAAACGTGATGGAATGTAGGGACCAATGATTTAGTTGATGAATGTTGAATATTGTTACACTGAAACCGTGATTTTTTCCCTCGTTTTCAATTACAACACATTTTTCAAGTGCTTTAACGCGGTTTTCAACAATTATACCTTCGCCACTCATTATCAGTTCCCATCGCTTGGCTTTGTTCCTATCAATTAAGAAGCGATATCAATTTAATAGCGTCAATTTTCGAAATAACTTTTTCGTTCAAGGTTCTACCGCTTGTACGACGCCGGATTGGGATGGGAATGGCTCGATTTTCTTCTCATGGACTCGCGAAGAAGGGCACTCCAATCAAAGCTCACAAGGTATGCCCTGATTGCTGGCCAGACCGTCTCCAGGGTCCCCTCTTTCCCATCCCAGTTAGGTTCAATGCGACCTAATCGCAGCCGATGGCTGAAAGTGACTTATATATTATTATACGTATTATTCTCACTGGCAGTCTTTCAATTGCAATTATCAGCTCGCGAGTGCGGTGTGCCTAGCTAGCCCCTCGGGTCCGTAATCAGTCTCGGTGTTCTGCAAGTATTTTGTAGCCTTCCACCCTCTTTCTACCATTGGCCTGAAATGTCGATACGAAGAAAAACGAACCGAGGCCGGTTGCAGTGCCGAGCGATCATTGATTTAAATTGCGAGCCCCTCTGCGACGAGATCAAAGGAACCGATCGCGTTTGATAAAAAAAGCGTTCCTACAAATATGCTAAAACTTTTCAACATCGCCACTGTGGCTGCTCCTTCCGCGGCTGAAGCAGCGCCTTGTGGGTCCCAAACGGTGCTGGTGAGAGTGTTCTCTCGCACATTGGCTCGCGGCGGCACTTGTCGTTGATTTATTCTTGGAAGAAGATGGAGCGGGTGGCATCCCGTAGGATGATGAAGAGGGGAGCGAGAGGAACAGGTAGCTTTTGAACGAGGTCGCTAACACTTTGGTTATTCGGTTATTTATTTACATCGGTGGGATTGCTGGGGCGCTCTGGAACTGATCGATGCACTAGGGTTACTTTGGCCATGGTGGTTTTTTGTTCACTGACAATATTTTGCGTTGTTCTTAAAACATTTTATACAGAAAGCGTGATTTTAATTCACCACAATCGTCCACCCTACCGTACGCAGCTGTAGCCGGACTAATGTGTGAATGAACAGGCCTTTAATCTCGCCCTTCTTCGCACGGTAGATGCGTTGCGAAGTCGCGCTTCCGAATCACTTGTTCTCACCAACAGCAGCAGGCAAGAGCTCCGATCAAATTTGTCCCGATTTCGGTTTTTCGATCCGTCCGAGGCAACAAAAAAAGTTTCAGAAAGGTAGCCGCATACTTTGCATAGCTGCTGGCATTACGTTCACTTATTATTAAGTGGCGGTCAGTATTTTGACCTTCCTGTCATGATTGCGAGCCGCGCTTTCCCACACTGAGAGTGGAACGATGGAAGCCTTTCGAGCGGGTTCACTTTCGGATTGTTTTGAGATGTAAAACGCACCGAGATTTCATGTTTCATTGATGCTTCAACGTAGTTTGATTACATCGCAGTGGAACCGACAAAACAGGCGGAAAAAATATTTACGATCCATTAAAACAGGGCAACAACAATTCCTTAGTCTATTACCCGCAACACAACACATCCCTGGCAGGCAACAATTAAACGGCAAACGAAGCCCGACGGATAAGTCACTCGATCGGTCTCCAGAGGTGGCCATAAAATGCAGAACAAGGGCAACGGCTGCGCCGGTGCGAGTAACTATTTGATTTAGCATTTGTGCTTTGTTTCCAATTCCGACCTGCCGAAATGGTGTACCGATCCGGATTTTCGAACCTCCATCAGCGGACGAGATCGATCTTCGCTCTCGAGTCAAGATGGCCGCGCGTGAACTCGACTGTATCGGGCGGCGGTGTCCGCTCTTTGTTGCTGGTACTGAACTAAGCGGTGGAAAGTTTATTGGATCTATAAGGATTTTACGACACCTCCGCGAGCCGCCCTGGGCCTTCTTGGCCCGTACCAATGCGGGTGGGTTGATGTCACGATTCGGGATGAAACCGATCCGATTCCGGTTTGTTTTTCGGGGTGTTTATTTGTTTCCAAATAAATACGTGGAGCATTTAATTGTGGCGGTGGCGGCGGTAGGATGCGTACGTTGTTTGTGTGATTACACCGGTGCGACACGTCTGTCAGATTCGGTTTGATAGCAGAGGACAATCGAGTGTTTTATGCTGCGATTTTCGTGGAACAACTGGCCGTCCGGGAGAGTCACTATCGTAAGATACATATTTGAGTTTTTATTTCAATTACGCGGAAAAAGGTATAATTCATTCTTGATTTCCGTAGGGGCAAATGAACTTTGTGCTCTCTTTTGAAATTGGTGTAGGTAATGTGTTGTGGCAGGAAGCTGGGCTAGGCTGAGTCAACTGCAGCCGCTAGAAACATATCGAGATAAGAGGGTGTTGGCTCACCTTCTTTTAAAATCACGGACAATGATTTGAATTTATCTAGAGACTTTGAACAAGTTTAATGTTGATTCATTCAGTGTTTTGGATTTCTAGCGTAGGAAGAGTATTATGCTCAAACAAACAAAAGAGCTGCCAGGTTATCATGGCTATCGTCTTCGATTCGAGATGAACTAATGCATTTATTGAATTGAAATTATTCATTTTTTATTCCAGCTTTATATCAAAACTTTTTTTTGGCTTATGTCTAATGATAGCTTCTAAACTATTGGCTACGAAACTTGTAGTAAAATTAGTTATCGCAACTTTTTAAACGCAACTGTGCATTGTTTTCTCAGTTTTTTGATGGCCTAACGCGACAAAAAAAATAGTTCAAAAGTTTTTTCCAGAAAACAATTTTTATTCAAATATTTGTAACGTTTCAGCGGTATAATTTTTAGCATAGATATTCTCCTGAAGTATTGTCAAAAATTTAACTATAGCTCATGTTTGATCATATGCCACATTCTAGCGTGACGATATAACGTTTTAACTATTATGTTAACAGAAAGTTCACTCTAGCTTAAAATTATTTTAACAAACTCTTCAATTTTATTACAGGTTTCGAAAGAACACAAAACTTCATTTAAGAATGATATATAAGACATTTGTTTGCTTTGTTACTTTGGAAAGTGACGTTACAACGCGCGAGAAATTGAGGTGTCGGGCCTTTTCTTCGAAAAGTCAAAAACTCTGCTTTGTTTGTATTTTTTTAACGATTTCTGCTTCCAAGATTTGATAAAAAAAAAACATCTTGCCGTGTTTAGTGTGCCGATAAATGGTACCTAACATCTATTTTTGAGAAGCTTTTATTTTTCGTGACGCAGCGGTCATTTTTCAACAGGTGTTAACGCTTCGTTGTAACGTCACGAAAATATGAATCAGTAAATATCCATTAGCTATCGCATATTTCTTCTACATTTTCATAAGAGACAGCTTAAAAACTGTTTCTATATATTTCTACTTCCACTCTATGCACATATGTTATGGGTTGTCCATAAACTACGTAATAAATTGTTAAATGTTAGGGAAAGCAAAACAAAACTCAAGTTTAAAGATTTTCGGTAAATGAAGGTGAGTTATGATTGGAGCATTTTTTTATATGTAAGGTATGAGTTATAAAATAAAAAAAAGTATCTCAGATGACATAGGACATACTAATTTTTTCAAATTATTTCACAATGGCTGAATGCTTTAGCAATTTACCCGACATTTATGTTCAAAACATGACTACAAATGAAAAAACTTTTGAAACTTTTGAAAAAGTTTCAAAACAAATATGACACTTTTGGTTTCTCTCGCTTCTGTAACCTCCCGTAATTTCCCTGATTCTTTTATATGTACTTACAAATACCTCATGCTTTCTTTCCATGCTCAGGTAGCAACATCTCCGTTTTTGTGTTGCCAAAATAGCACCGACCTTTTCACTGAAGGAAGTGCTAGCCAATGCACCTACCGCTGATGCTATCGTTACTGCACTCAAACAACTTTTTACTAGAGCAAGAAGTAATGCCGCTGCGCCGCTGACTGCTGACGCTGCTATCACTATCGCTGCTGCTATTCGCTGCGCTACTGATGCTAAACACTGCTGTCATTCGCAGCCGCTATTGTTGATACCAGCTGCTGCTTACTTAAGACCGTCCTAGTCGTCAACCACTAGTAAACTGATTGGTTTGAGCAGGAGGAGACTTTTATAGAGCTCAAAAAATGCATTCCTGGTTTACTAGGTATATAATTCTGTCGACCGTCCTAGGAAACGCAAGCTTTAAGCGACCAATCAACGGTCGAAATCTGCTTTTCTATTGCGTTTGAAATTGGACATATTTCTCCCTTTTTCCGTTTTTGGATTTCCATTGTACACCCCTATGAGGCCGAACTTCCTGAGAGACGAAGTTCTATGTGAGAAATTTCGTAGCGTTACAACGCAAACTTAACCTGGCTGCAACCTAAGTTGTGTTCAACCCAGCTTAGATCTATAAGTGTCGCATTGAGGGTATTTTTGAGTATGGAGAGAAGGCAAAATATTGCTTTGATTAAATGTAAGGGGTTTTCATGAAACAAACATAAAAAATTCTGCGTTTTTCGTGACATTTTGAGGCTAGAGTACTCCTAATTTCATATTTGCCTAAAATCAACATAAGGAAACAGCTCCTATATTCGTCTCAGAACCTATATTCATCACATCGCACTTATTTGTCGAATTTATCGTCAATTAGCACTTTTTTTTTAAGTAGAACTCTCGACCACTCGGCTGAATCGAGAGGTGAAATTAAAATTACTTTTGATTAAAAAGGTGATGAAGTTTGACGGCAACATGGACAAATAAAAACGATGAGATAAATATAGGAATGGTTTAACTTTTTGAAATTTTACATTAAAACTCTTTGGGCATTACATGAATTTGTTATAATATACATTTCATAGTCTTATAACCTAAAAAAATATCATAAGTGTGGTATACGCTTGATCATCTCATCATCTGGAATCATTTAAAATAGTTGACGAGGTTGTTTATAAGACACGACCGCAGATTTAACGTAGAATACGACAGCCTGTCCTGAATCAATGTTATCTTGCAATAGGTTTGAGAATACACTCGATTGGCGATTGGGATTGGGGCTCGCATAAATCACCACTGTGACGACAATGAACAAAAGCAAAAGCTAAGTGCAGCTATGCGGTTTCACTCGCTGCCGTATCAAGAACAAGAATGAAGTTGAGTTGTTGTTTTAAATTTATCTGTATTCTTATTAATTTATTGGGTATCTTACACGTTTTTACAAATTTAAGTGATTCACATTACTGTTTTCATCTCTGGTGTGTGTTTTGGTTGCTGGTTTACTTCAACTTATTTTGTTGTTAAATTTATTTGAACTTGTACTTCTTTTTGTAGTTTTTTAAACACTATAAACCTGACTGTAGCGTTTTTGGAAGGATCAAATACTATAAAATCTAAGAAAAATATTTACATGACTGCAATATGCATTTCAAAAATTGGATTATTTGTGTCCCCTCGCGGAGAATGTTTCACTTCCGCTTCTCTAAAATATGACCAAATACCAATTCTTTGCTAAGAATTATTGTGTGTAGAATTTTATTATTCCTCAGCCGCAGCCACAGGATGCCACGTTGTTGCATGGCTAAGAGTTCCATCGGTCCATTCTTATCATCTTGCGTATCTGGAAAAATGACGTAATTTGATTAATAAAACACTCACAACCACGTACATTCTGTACATAAAATGGGATTGTGATAAGCTAACCGCTTTTCCAATTATTTTTATTTCAATTTTTCACTGGTTCGCAATTGACAAGAAATGCTATACGATAGATGAAGAAAAAAAAAGAAATACTATATATCAACTCAAAATTCTTTATTCAGGGTTCGGTTTCGAGGTAGATTAGCATACGTGGCGAGACGTGTTCCATGATCTATCCATCCCGTAACATCTTATTTGTGGAGGTTTTTCTAGATGAGACTAACCAGTCTCGTGTATAAACTCAGTTAGTCAGTAACTTTTACCAGTTTTTACACGAATGGAATCAACAGTGTTTTTCATGCATCTTTTTCATACGGTAAAACTTACATATTTATTAACCCTTTAGTGTCCAAAAAAGTGTTAATAATGATTCATAGTGATTTTACCGAAGACCGTCTAGAAATTAACGTGGGCACTAGAGGGTAAGGTGAAAGACGCATCTTTTTTAAACGTTGAACTCAAATATTAATCAATTCTAAAAATTAGAAGGTTATATCTGGCACTAGGAATTATTATTCTTTAACACACAACACAGCGAGCAGGGGGTAGAAACTTAAAATTACCACGTCCTTCAATGTCACTTGCCAAAGTCATTGGTTTCAATTTCATCATCGCTTTAGTATTATTGGGTCTCATTGTAATGACACATTCAGCACATAATTTCCCTCTATAGAGGGCTCTTGGTGAACGAAAATGTTGGCATCGTTCATGTCTCATTATGTCATAAATTGAGTTTTATTCTGTAGAGAAAAGGACAGACAGTGTACTAACACTCGAGCTCTCAGTACTATTTATTAGAGCATTTTTCTTCCCGCTTGTGAGCAGTTCTGTATTTTGGCTGTTACAGCATATATTATAAAGAAAATTACTTCCAGAACCGAGTACTTGTTTACAACACGGAGGAGGGTCAGAACTGCGTCCCAATTACCGCAGGAGTTCCGCAAGGTTCTAACCTGGGACCGGTGTTGTAAAATGTCATGTATGACGGGGTGTTGAAACTCAAGTTCCCTGTAGGAGTTGTGATCGTCGGCCTTGCAGACGACACAACGCTAGAGGTCTACGGCGAGTCGATCGAGGAGGTCGATTTGACGGCCGCGCACTATACACACAAGGTCGAAGACTGAATACACTCCAGGAAACTGGAGTAGGCGCACCATAAGACGGAGGTCACGATTATGAATAACCGCAAATCAGAGTCGGAGACTGCAGCGTCACCTCAAAGCGATCTCTAAAGCTTTTGCGGGTTATGGTTGACGATAAGCTCATATTTAAGAATCACGTCAATTATGCTTGCAAGAGCGCTTCAACGACTATTGCAACACTATCTCGAATGATGTTGAATAGCTCAGTGGTGAATGGCAAGAAGCGTAAATTTCTTGCCAGCGTGGTTTCCTCCATGCTTTGGAATGGGGGCCCAGTGTGGTCCAGTCTCCAAGTTAGTTAACTAATTAGCTAGGAGATTTGATAGAGCCAGGAGGTTGCACAAAGCGTAGAAGCCGCTCCCCGAAGCAATATCTAGCGGTCGTCCCGGAGAGTGCTATGGGCTGGAGACTCGAGGGTTTTAGTGGGTCAAAACCCATACTACCTGAGATTGGTCTCTCAGGTGTTTGGCAGCAAATTTTCCCTCCACCTGAAAAAAAAAAATGCATATATAATAGAAAAGAGAAAATGAACTTTTTAATTTTCAATCCTATTTATCCTGTACAGAATATTACGTCAGTGCTGGAGCAAATACCACCACAAAAGAAAGAATATTTCTTCAAACTCATGTCAATTTGGTCTATAGTATGCCACTTACTGGGCGTGGCCCCAACAGCATACTGTTGTCTGTGGTTCAAATTGGTCTTAAACCAATGTTGTTCTCCAGTCAAATAAATCATTCAGGCGAGGTTCCTACAGTATTATTAATGTCTGTTAATTTAAAGCAATACCAAATAAAAATATCAGCTTACTGGATGAAGAATAAACCGAATATAGTTCAATAGAGTCGAGTATAAATTAATGCGTGATCGCATCACTCACCAATGTGAATCATGATCCAACTTACCCTTCCTTCCCGTAACCTTTGTGGAGATGCAAAGATTGACACGGTCTCCTAATAGCAAGAGTCATACTAACATCCCTCCCATCTTCCTACCTGATTGCAAGGACGTGGCCGGCGTCGTTATCGACCCTTCTAATTATTGAGTCACTAAAATTGTACAATCATAATGGTTGGTTACTCGCAGCTCTATTCATTTGAATTACTGTGCAATTTTACTGAGTCAGTCAAGCTAAGCTAAACTCGTGACAATTTGGTCTATACCTACCATTGTGTGTATAAACAGAAGAGATAATTTATTAACCGCGTTTTCTGAACAAAACGTGATTTTTGAAAAATGTTTATCGTTTTCCTTCGATTTTTAAATGAATAATAAAAAAACTGCTCGAAATGTCTTGGATGACAGTTCGCCCATGTACGGTATATGGGAGAGTTGTCTTTTAAGAAATTTCGAGCAATTTTTATTCTTCATTTAAAAATCGAAGTACGACGATAAACGTTTTTGAAAAATCACGTTTTGCTCAGAAAATTGTATTCTTTCAGCTGATATATAAAAATCAGAAAACCGTGTAAAACTTTAGGACCCCATTGCCTCTAATTATCAAACAAAAAGAAGTTCATTTCGGTTAGTAGTTAATGAGCACTTATTCTGCTGCTTTCACAGTAGCCACCATCCACTTTATCTATTCTACAGTCGAAAACTGTCTTCTGCCATGTCGCGACCGACAGCAGAACATGGTTGCTCTATCTCGAACTGATGTCCGGTAAAGACAAAAACCGGACTAAAGCGAAATTTAATTCATCTCTTGGTTGGTCGCTGCTGTTGGCTGTCACTTATTTCGCATCCGATTGATGAATGACGAGAATGCACTTGGCGGAATGCGACAAACTGGCTAATTTCCATTGCCTTAGAGAAAAAAACGACCAGCTTCGTAAACGTAAAAGCGAGAATGGCGGAACTTGAAAAAGTTGTATAGTTGCATGTGCTTTATATGTAGGGACCAGTGCTGATAAAAGTCATTTTCTCCAGCAAAATTCTTCGAAAATTACAGCCAATCATTTTCAATTTTCACATCCAATGATCGCAGCACTCTTTCAAAAACACTAGATTTTCGTCCTAGTAACGTGCTTTTATACTCAGATGAAATAGATCGCGCGCATCGTTCACGGTTACGGAATATAGTTTGACGACAAATCCAACCAAATGATGAAAATCGAAAAAGAAAAACAAACAGTCCACTCAACCAAAATGAACCTCACCGGAACACTTTTTCACTGACACTGGCCGATGCCTTGACAATCTTCGTTAACTGATAAACTAATTTTGTTGTCTTGCTTCCATCGCATGAAATATAATTAGGTGTTTTGACAGCTCACTTCCATGCAAAAAGCGGGAAGGGAGAACTCTGAAAGGATTGTAAAAAAATAACGTTTATGGATGCTTTTTTTCACTTTCACTCAAGAGTGTCAACAAATATCAACCCTGGTAGGGACTGCTGCCGATGAATCTGTTTTAGTAGCCAGATTAGAAATAAACGCGAACCGCATGCCTGGGAAGTTAATTCCACAAATAATGAAAATTCTGGTGGGACTGATATACGATTATGGGCAGTAAAATTTCTTCTAAAACTATGTAGAATGAGTGTATCAATTATGAATGTACTTTGTTATCATCGTATGTTCCAATTCCATTTTTTTGTTCTACTAAGCAGTGTTCGAATCAAAGAAGGAAACACATCAAAGGATGCGAAATGACCATAAAAGAGTACAATTTTTCTGGTCTTTAAGCTTCTTGGTTTTTCTCAACTACTCCGGGCGGTCAACAAAAGAAGAGATGTTCCACTGACTTTAGGTAACATTTGGTCCAAGGGATCCGGAATGACCTATGAAAAGGCAATTTTCAAATGGCTCCTAGAGCCCCTTTGTTTTCAAATCCATACTACACGCTAAACTAAAAATGGAAATGCTTGACTGATCAGTGATCAGTACATAGTCAAAGGTGGTCATTTGGAGGATTCGGATTGCCCGCGAAAAGAAAAGTTTCAAAAACTGGTCGGATGTTTTCTAAACCCTTGGTCCTCCCTTGGTGGATTTTTAACGGATTTTCGAGCCTTTGTCAACGTCAAACACCGCCCGATATGATCATCGATTGATTAATCGCCCCCGATGAAATTTCGAATTCCAAGATGACGACTTTCGGTTACTGAGTAACAGCCGGGGAAAAGGCCAATTACTACCATTTCCGAGGACCATAATGATGACCAGTCTCAGGAAATCGACAAGGCAAGTAATGTAACAAACAGCTGTATATAGTTCTACGTCAACCTTGCGTCTTGGCTTTTTACACAAGCACACGATTTTTTGCTTTATCGGTCTCATTTATTTTGTAGATGAATTGTTCTCTATTGTGATTGTCCAAGCCTGAAGTAGAACAAATAAGGTAAAATACCAATTCTCGTCAGCCTATGTCAGTTAGGTTAATAAACCTCCATCCTCCTTTAGTAAGTGGTTGCATTTCATCAATTATTTTTTGTAATATTTTCCTACTTTCCATATCAAAAATTAAAATAAATTACGGAGATTTAAACACAGTATTTAAATTTGTTTATAAAAATTCATTTTCTCAGTACATTTATGGTCGACCAATTTTTATTGCAGGCATCTTTTGGTGCAGTTCGTCAGTGGCAAAGAGAGAAACAAAGCTTGTGAATCTATACTCGATTTTTTCTAGTATCATTGCTATGGATTGCTAGTAAGCGTACTTCGTTACTCCGTAGTTCAAAGTATTTCTTTATAGGGCTATACAGACTACAGTATAACGAAAAAAGTAACAAATATAATCACACAAATTAAATCACAACTTGAAAAAAGGCAGAGATCTATGTATTCAAGCGATGCAGATTATAGGGATACTGAACAAAATGATCTTTGCCAATTATTGTGACTAACCAATGTTACGCTTTTGTTCAAAAAAAAAAATTCAACCTTCCTCTTAGTGATATGAAAAACATGAACAAATGTTACGTCATTTAAATATGCTGCCTTTCTTAAATATGGTTGAAGAAACAAAAAACTTTTAAGGTTGCACATAAATAAAAACAATGTTCAAATGTTTATTTTTTCAATCTCACGTAGTTTTACATATCAGAAGCGACGATAGAATAAACTTTCTATTTATTCCACGGACGCAAATTATCAAAAATGAATGTAGTGAAAACTAATCGTACTATTATCTTTGAAAATAATTTTGGGTTTCCGAAAGACATTATTTGCTGTGGAATAAATATTTTGAGAAAACCCGATCAGATGACGCTTTTTAATTTGTTTTTAAAACATAATAAAACCAGCCTGAGATTGCGCCGAAAGTGCTCATTAGGTGACTACATTTAAGCTAGGTCCGAAATCTGTCATCCGCAACTATCATGGATTCGTTATTATCTTTTGCATTCTAAAACTTTTTGAATCATCTGTAAATGAATATAACTGGCAGACAGCATAGTTTTTCTAAAGGTCGGTCAACCGCAAATCTTCTGGAAATGGTAACTTTTATTCTTAACTACAGTCGAATCGCTGTATAGCGACATCGCAAGGGACCGTCGTTATAGAGAAATGTCGCAATAAAACGAATAATTTTTCTGAATATGAAGCAGAAGGGACCATTGAGAATGTCGCTATAGAGAGATTTGTCGCTATATAAGTTGTCGTAATAGAGGGCTTCAACTGTATTTTACTCCCTAACACTAAGAGCCCTTTACACTGACTTGAGCAAAGCATTTGACCGAACCGGCATACCATGGAAATGTGGTCTCAATTCTAGTGACGCAGAAGAAAGTTCACAATCTCTAGTAAAAATGATACTGATTTGCCCTGAGGTCAATTTATGAAATTCGTAACTTATAAGAGCGATCCGAATGCAGCGATCGTTCAATGCATTTTTTAATATTTTTTCGATTGTTTATTTGCCAGTTGGGATTTCGGCGAATACTCTTCAAAAATGAGGTTCATCAGCAAAGTCCATTTGATTCTGCAAAGATCATTTCTGCAATTACACTATCGAAAATACTTATTACGCTTGATGATGCATTACCAAAACAAAAATATATTATCAGACAAAGCGTTGAAATTCATCCCATAATTTTGTATGCCAAACTATCTTGTAGTCTTTCTCAAGACACGAAAGAGCATGCTTTCGATGATAGTATCACAATAAATCAATATAATTAATTGATAATTATCATACAAAGAAGGAGAGAGAACAAAAAACTTTCCGTTCATGGCCTAATGGACTGCAATAAATAACCGATGATTTAGCGCAGCTGGCTATCGATCGAAGAAGCGTTGACCGTAGAAAAAAAACCCAAGCTGTTAGAATATGCTAATAAACTAGAATGTCTTTGAGTGGGCAAAAATCAATAATCCATTAATGCGCGTTCGTCTTCTTTTCCGTCATCGAACGAACGATAGTGCTGCAAGCAAGAAAGAGAACGAGATAGAAGGAGTGGACCACACACAATCCCAATCCGTGCTCGAAACGTCCACATGCGCTACACTACCAACATCAACATCATCATCATCATCGTTACAGTCGATCGGAACCGACCAATCGAACTGAATCGAACCGTCATGCTTTGTAATGGGGGCTCGGTCGCCAGCCGGTGCGCGATGAATCGCATCGAATCCCGCTCCAGTCTATGTGTTCCGATTGGATGCTTGCACCGAAAGGCAGCCAAAGCAAACAAGAGCGGAACCCGGGCAAACGAGGGGGGATTGATTTTAAATTTAATCGATTCGAAACTGACCGCATCACTAGAGAGCGAGGGAAGAACCAATCAAGCAATCGTGACCGTCTCTCTCTCAGTGTGTAGAGAAAAGGCGTGCACTTCACGGTCGGCTGGAGTGGATGTGTGTACCTTATATAGATGGGACCGGTAGTACACTCGTACGCTAGTGTAGCATCCGTTTGAGTGATTGGTGAAGCTTTACATTAGTGGGGCATATCACATAAGTCATACAGCGAACGAATTGATTGATGTGTGGTTATTTAATAGAAGAAGAAAGAGTTTCGTGCTTTTGTTCAGAACAGAGAGCGAAGCTTCTAAATTAAATTCCTTACGATCAGAGCAATAAGGAGCTTAGCTTTGTGTCATGGTGCAAAAAAAAACACTTCTTTCGCATTCGACCTGACCTGACGAACAATAGAGACCCATAAATAGGATGTACCGTTCAATCACTCAATTACTGAACCGTGACAGCCGAGAAACGACGAGTGCATGCTCTTGGGGTACCTACACAAAGATGCAGAGAAGAACAACTCATTCTGCAGAAACAACGAACGGACACATCGCACAGTGGGTGGCTGTTCGGATTGAAGTTGGATAAAACTCAAAAGGTTTTTTTTTAAAGTAGTTGAAAATCGCATATGAGGTTGAGAATTGAATTTTCTTCCGCAGATCTGCGGATTTATTTGATTTTTGCAGAAACTCTGCTTCGTGGGCAAAAGTTATGGAATTAACCACCATATTAACTAAATGCGAAAGACATTATTTTCCAGTTCATATTGTTTTGTTATTTTGCTTCGTATTTTTCGATTCTGGGGCTAGAATAACTTTTTGAAAGAACATAGCGTAACACAATCAAAATTTAGTAACATTTTAAATGTACTGTCTTTACATTAAAGACACTCCGGTAAATTTTCACTCCATTAACCCTTTATAAGGCGGTGGCAACAATATTGCCACCAACGAAAAAAAATGTTTTTGCTGTGCCAAGAATATTGTTTATAAATTTTTCTTAAACACGGACTTCCAAGGATATATTACAATACTCCAAGTTTTCTCAAACTGCTGGAAGTGTGCAATGTTAATTTGGGAATAATTTTTATATTTTATTTACGTTTTACTGAAACTGTGTCCATTCCTAGCACGATTTCTAAGGCCTCATAAAGGGTTAACGTTGCACGCAAACTCTCTAAAATCAGCAATACTCTCTCAAACTAAACGAGAAAGTTTGAATACTTGTTGCCATTGATAGTTTAAGTAACTTTGCAGATTTTAAATCTCAACAGAAAAAAATTTCATATTTCTAATAGGGTATTTGATCTGTTCTTTTCAGCCTCCACAGTTGTTATTTTCACTTAAAATTGCCATAATCATTGAGTAGGTAGTCGAATTTCGTGATATTTATTTTCATCATTCGTTCGTACTGTCAATCTTATCAAATTTATTGAGAAATGTTACGGAAAATTATAGATTTTTTTCAAATTTAATTGTACAAATTTACTTTTACACTCCCATTCCCGGTTTTCCGCTTTGGGCTATACTTGGTTTTCTTCGTCTATTGGAAAGCGAGAAAGTAGACTTGTGAGACTATACTCGTTTCATCTACTTTTATTGCTATGAATTGAAAGCAAACGTACTCCTTAACACCACCATTCGAAGTATAAATGGAATCCTGACGCTATCAGTTCCGCATACTCCAAAGCAAATTGATACTAGTGATGTCATTTCTGTAGATGTGTAAGATACGCGTTTGTATATCTGATTCTTGAAGAATTTTTTCTTGTGTGGACTACTCATCACTGCGACCAGAGATTAGTTCTATTGTGACATTGCTCAGGTGTTTTCTGTACTCCGCACTTCGTATTATCAGCACTATTGAAGTAAGTGATTCGCTTATCATTCATATCCGTGCTTGTGTGTAAGTTTTACCTTTCCGTTTCAAGCTTACTACTCTACTGTACAGAGCCTCTGTCCATCCTAACAATATCGCCTAATTACAATTCCCTGGAGAGAGCTTTCATACGTTACTCACACCAGTTTTATTATAATAGAGACTTATTTTTGTTAGAAGGAGAGTCAACAGAGGTACTGTAGAATTCATCAGATTGAAGGAAGGGTACTTGGTGGGAAGCCTGAGAATAAACCCATGCTAAAGTCCTTTGGCAACCAAAATGGCCTGATTCTACTAAGATTTGAACCCACGGCCATCCGCTTACCAAAGCGGACTCTGTAACCTTGCGGCTACGGAACTTCCCTAGAAGCAAGAGAGTTTAATGCGCGTCGTAGTTTGCTTGTGAGAAAAAAAATGGATACAAAAAATTTTTTCACGACCAATGCTTCCACATCTACCGCAAAATATACTTCTGTTCGGAAACTTCTATTTAATTATTATAGGTTAATGCGCGTTTTGTGCCAAAAAAGTACTGGCAACAAAAACTCCATCGATATTCTGTCCTCACTTTTTTTTGGAGTTGAATTTCATTCTAGTTTCATATATTTATTTTATTTTCGCAAATTCCGAAGATGTATTTTGTGAAATTTTTCTCCGTTAGCATCAATTATCTGAAAGAGATGAACTTGAAATGAATTTTTGATTGAAAAATGATGAACATGTTAAGTTCATGGGAATTATTTATGGGAACAACAGAACTTCGATGTTTTAGGCGAGATAACATTCGTGTAGTTCCGAAGTGAATCGAAAGTAGTATAGCAAATTGAATTAAATCCGGCCGAATTAAAGGCGTCCGATATCCGATGTATTGTACAGTAAGGTCTTTTTTTTACACGAGGGATGCGTTCCAAATTTGTATGGGATCGCGTAAAAAAAGACTTTTTTGAGTAGCGAATATAACGAATAAAACCGTTTTAAAATGTTTCGAACAAGCTTGAATGTGATGTGAATGATAGTGGTCAATCAGACCAAAATTCAATATTTTAAATTTTCAGTATTTACACCAAAAATTTTTTTTGTTTTTTTTTTGAAAACTGATATAAGGTACCTAGTGGCCTGAAACGAAAAACGTGATTGAAATGAAGTCGATATCTTGTACCGTTTTTGAGTAATTAAGAAAAGCAACTCGCGTAAAAAAACGTGTAGAAAAAGACCTTACTGTATACAGAAAAATAAGATTCCGATGATAATATCATTGTGCATTTTTCCAAAACTTTAAAAATGTGGCTTACAAATAAAAGGATCAACAAAGTTTTGGTCACAGAACGGAATCTGGGGAACAATTATATAAAAAAATATATTATCGTCTGCGCCATACGTACTACGTGGCCAGACCGTTGTAACATAAAGTGTTTCATCAGCTGAATGTCACCCAATTGGCCATCATACAGTACCCTTTGACCTTCTGAACAAGTTTGCCGGAAACCGCAACTTTCTAGGTAATCAAAACCACGAGATATTCACCTATTTCTGGTGATACTAAACTTTTCGGGAAATACTACAATATTCAAACTGGGTGTTGCAAAACTCAGTGAAGCGATTCCAAACTTATGGTGGGTAGTGCATATGATGAGGACGAATTCTCGCAGCTCTCCTTCTGATAGCCGTAAAGGCTTCTTCCACAGCTCTACGATTATCACCGATGACATCTATGTCGTCCGCTAAGCCTAAAAGCAAGTGAGACTCCCTAATGATGGTGCCGCTCCTCTGCGCACCTTTCCTGCGCACAAAGTCTTCCCATGTTATGTTGAACAGTAAGTTCGTCCAGCGTCACAAATACGTCTGAAATTTCACCCGCTGTCCTGACGCTTGATGAGAACCATCTTGATATCACACGTATCAGGTAAATCAGTTTTGTTTTGTTGCGTTTCACTAAATCATACGCCACCTTGAAGTCTTTAAACAGATTATGTGTCTGCAAGTTGTGTTCTCGGAACTAGTCTAGGATCTGTCTCAAGGTGAACATCTGGTTCATTATAGATCATCCCGTGGGAAAATCGCACTGGTATTCACCAACAATGGCTTCCTGCAACGGCCTAAGTCTATTAAACAGGATATTGGAATTAGGTCTGTGTCCCTTCTTATAGATAGGGCAACCAGTTCGTAGGTTGTTTCTTCTCCGACCATAAGCCGTGACTTCCCAGCGGTTTTGTGGTTTTTCAGCTACCCGCAAGCTTTTTTTAAAAACGTTGGACAGCCGGGCGCGAGCCTTGCCTACCATGAAATAGTGACCTGCATCGACGCTTGGCCCCCGAAAAGACTGCACACCGATGACGTCTGAAAATTGTCGGCCGACGATCAACATGTTTTCGGACTAAGAACAGATCTTTCCATTAAAGTGCCTTCAGGTGTGCTTCGAAATGTTCCGACGTGCAAAATAGGAGCTACAGATGGCGAAATTCACTAGTCCAAGCCATTTTCGTTGGTGGTAGTGTGGATGTGGAGGCCTTCCTATCTATAACGGGGCGAAAGAAATTCTGCGTTCATATCTCTGAAGAATATCCTTATGTCGTGTCGTGGGCACTCTTCATACGTTATCTCAAGGAGCGCGTACATGTTGATAAGGCTGTATTTGAAGAATCTGCCCTCGATTCTCAATACGCATAGACTGACCGTCTTCCTTATCTCAAAAAAATTCCACAAAGTCGATATTATTGTAATTATTTTTATGAATTAACAATAGATTTCGAAGACATTCGGCATCAAAAAAAAAAAAAATTTCGATATCGACAATTTCATGAACAACACCTGTGCATTTTTTTTTCATGGATCATAATATTTAAACTTTGATCGCTTTGAGGCGTATGTTCTCGAAGTTCGATTGAGCTGCAATATCGCATGGAGGCTTTTTTTGAGAAGACGAAATTTTGAGCACTACTTCTAAGCGAAATTCGAAAAGTCGATTTTCATTGCCACCATAACTATTCACCATTGAAACCATTTATATCCATGAAGTGCCCGAATTCTGATGATTACATCTGTCAGATGTTATTGTCGCTCCAAATACTCTTTTGTGCATATCCCGCCGCTGTCACCATATGTAGCATTAGGCGGCTTACTGGTTTGGGGGCCGTTCAATAATTACGTAAGCATATTTTTTCACTTTTTCTTACGCAAGAAAATCAATTCACTCCCCTTCCTCCCTTGTAAGATAGCGTAAGAAAATTGCACATCCCCCCTCCCTCCTATTTGCTTACGTAATTATTGATCAGCCCCTTGATCATATTTTCCATCACATACTGACAGTAGAAATATTAAAAGAATTATGTATTTTATTTTTCATGTTATATTTTTACACTGAAAAAATAGCTCAGAAGTATAAATGCTTTTTACATGACATATTTTTCAGTTCTTAAATTTCATTTACTCTAATTCAGTTTTCTTTTGTTTTTTTTTGGTGGTCGAGTACTCGTCAATAATACCTTCACTTGTGGTTGCTGAAAAAACTTATTCTTCGTCAAATCATGTATGGACAATTTTGGAAAAAATAGTAGAAGGGTGGTATCCAAGACACGACCGCATAGTTAACGTAGGACTACAATAGATTTATATTTCCTTTTGAAGCTATTTGATTTGACTGGACTGGAATATGTTCTGGTAATATAATGATCATGAGCAAAGCAGTACTATGCCTCAAATTACTCGGGTGGTCATATCAAGTGACACCTCAAACAACTTGTAAATAAAAATAGTTCCACCAATGAACTTTTCTACTGTTAAGGTAGTTTTTGGCCACTTAAAATGTACGATCTGTCATGAAAATAGAACCGTTCATTTTTGGCATGGTTCGAATTTGGCAACAGTAAAAAGTCCGGCGTGTTGTAAAAATCTAACGGGTCTGTATTTTGATTATTTTTTCTTTTTGCAGCACTCTATTTTAGAAGAAAGATTATTCTCTTGAACATTGATGAATACCTTTCATTCTAATACAGTCAATTTTCTTTAATACGCGAAAAGGCAACCTTCCATATAATAATAAATTGAGTACGATTTAGTAGAAATTAAACTTCCTTCTATATCTATTTGTCTTGTGGAATTACTGTACTGAAAATAATTTTTTAATATGAGTGCGCGGAATTATCTGCAGTCACGGTATCTTAAAAAATAAACCGGGCTAGAGTGATGCACATTAGTCCCAGTAAGTAATGTTTGCATAGTGTTGTTCAATTACAAGTAAGGTTATGGAAAGTAATATTTACTTGTCGATAATGTAGATAATGCAAAAAAAAAAAATGAATTGAAATATACCAATACAAATGTCGGAATTTAATATCAAGATGAAATGAATTTAGTTTTCCTCTATACCGCCACCGTGGAATGCAACTAGAATTATTATATTTAATTCATTTAGCTATCAAAATATAAGCATCAGCACACCTCGTTCAACTACCTATTCAAAGATCTTAACGGATCATTTTGGATTTCTATTGTCTTTTAAATACCCTGTATTTAGTTGTATTTAGTTGCTTTAATAAATCTGAGAAAAACAGAGTGTAGAGTTCAAAAATAAACAAGACATTTTATCTGTACAATGCACCAAATTTTTTTTTAAATTTTGTGGTCCCCGGCGGCGTAGTTCTTCTGCACTGATAGACGACGAGTGGCCAGCGCTCTAATCATACATTGCTCGGTACAGTATTGTTACCTGTGTCAGCATGTTTTCCTTCAAGACATCAGTTTTAATAACATTCTAAAAGCAGATCGTTAGAATGTCCGACAGAAGAGGTTGTTACGAACTTTCCGAGAAAGCTCAAAGGGGAAGCTTCACACACAAATCAAAATAGTCTAGGCTCATGGAAGCAAACATTAGTTGACCTATTGGGACGGGGAGGTTCTGTCAATTTTTTTTTGCCACTGCTATACAGGATATCACAGCAGGCAGTTGGTGTCTACTCATGAAGTCTGTGCCAGGCGTGCTCGCATGTGATTGGTACATTGTTCGGGAAAATTTGATCTTGAAACTTTTATGAAATTTTCACTGTTTGAAAATGGAATGATAATGATAACTGAAGAATCACAAAATTGTCCATCATTTTATCAATCCAACGACATATTGATTATTGTGATCCATCAAGTGGTTACATCAGTATTGACATTTGAAATCTTTCATTCCGACGTTACATCTTGGTTTAATTTTCGCAGAATGTATCTCGATATAGTGCGGTTAGACGTAGTCTTTCATCAATAAATAAATCAGGGTCCGTCCACATTCCACGTGAAAAACTAAAGAGTAGGGGTCACGCATATGTCTACGCTTGTCCACGGGAAGGGGAGGGGAGTTATTCTAATGTCCACGTGGACATGATATTTTTTCCAGAAAAATGAATGGCCAAAATTTGGCCAAAAAAATTATGAAAGTTTACAGTTGTCAGTTATATTTCAGATAAATTTGGAATCCTATCTTTTGTGACCTCTTCGTTTATTGGAGAAGTTTTTCAGACATTCATTAATTTTTCTTCGAGCTGTTGACAGAGTCTACACACTTTTATTTCACACTTTTTAACTCTACCACTTTTCATTTATCAGCGCTGACTTAGCGCCTTCATCCGTGCTGAGATGGACTTTATAGCTAAGCAGGTGAATGAATGGGACAAATTTCAAGTCAGAGAACGTAAACAACTTGAGTTAGGTAGAGAATCATGCGGCCTGGTGATCCATGCCTTGTTGGGGAAATTTAGGTAGACATTTGAACACTTGGTCTCTGTCAAGGAGAGTAGCTGGGTTTTGTTTAAAAATTTCTGAACTTTCTGCGACATCTAATTTCCAAGGTGATGTTACGGATCAAACTAGACTAATATTGCCGGTAGTCATAGGGTGATCTTCATGAAAAATGCCTGTGTTCGCCTATGTTGGATCTAAAATGGTGAGTTAGTCCCATTTCCGAGTCTTTTTTAGCCTTTATGAGTTCTGAAGTATGTTCCTTAAACCGGGTGTCTAAATTTCTTTTGGTTTGACGAATGTAAACCTTATCACAATGTGGACATGCAACTTTATAAATATCTGCCCTATGTGATTTGTCAACAGTATCTTTAGTAGAACCAAATTTTGTTTTAAGTTGGTTATTTCTACTACTGTAGATAATATTCATCCCAAATTTCCTAAATTTTTTACGAAATTGATGAGTAAAATTAACATCATATTCAACAACTACCCTCTTCCGATCTTCTGTTAGCGGTGTAAGTGTTGTGTACGATTTCCTGTGTTGGATTCGTTCCTTTTTATCACAAATAGCTTGGATGGTTCTTCTATTATATTCATTCTGCTCACCAATTCCAAAAATATATTCCATTTCATTTTTCTTTCCTTCATTACTGAGAGGTATGGAATCATACGGTGGATCATATGGTAAAAAGCAGGAGTGGTTCGAAGTGCTAGGTATTACCTGTTTTGTATATGTGAGCTTCCTACGGATTTCGAATTCAAAGTGGATGGAGATTTAACAACAACAATATCCAAGAAAGGAAGCCTGTTGTTTTGTTCAATTTCCAAAGTAAACCGGATGATTTTATGAATACCAATTAACATTTCTAAAAAACTTTCTAAATCGCCCTGTTTTAAAATGCAAAAAATATCATGCACGTACGTCCACCAACGATCTGGTGAGGAGTCTTTTTCTTTTAGTTTATTTTCCAAAGATGCCATAAAAAGTTTACATAAGAAAGATGAAGGAGGATTCCCCATCGGTCATTTTTTCATTTTTTCATTTTTTTGTAAAATTTTCCACGAAATGAAAAATAATTGTCTTCTATGCAAAGTCGAGTTAACTTCAAGTGACTGCGTACTTTAGTTTTCCAATGGTTATCACATGGTTGGGAGAGAAGCCAATCTTCCAAAAGATTTATAGCTTCTTCCATTGGAACACTTGGGAAGAGTGCTGAGACATCAAACGAAATCATCATCTCGTCAGGATTGTACCTCCCGAAGATTTCAAATTTTCAACAAAATCCTCTTGTTCTTAACAGATCCACTAGGAAATTCGTTCGGCATTGGTTGAAATTCCTTCAATAGCCTTTTTGATATACCCAAGCAACGGTTAAGACGGGTATAGCCTGCAATGAGGACTGTCAGGCCTACCTCATCTTAGATTGGTTCAAAAGTTATTTGTTTTAGAACTTTTTCTGGATTTTAGGGATGTTTTTCAGCATAAACTTTGAAGCGTCTCCTAAAAGCAGAAAAAAGCATACAATTCTTGTCTACTTTTAAGAGACCTTTCAAAGTTTTTTGAGGTTAGTTTGGGATCAATTTTTGATAGTTTCAAGCAGTTTGCTCCTCGGAGCGATAAATTTGGTGTATTTTTTTTTGTTTTTTAAATCTTGTAGAGAAGATTTTATCTTTCAATCTTTTACAAAAGCTTCCAGCCATTCTAAACTAATTCTTGAATCCTTATTAGTTTTTTTTTCTTCATAAATAAATCCTTATTAGTTGCTTATTAGGTGTTTTCGAGCGAGTTTTCATTAGAAATCAATTTTTGTTTTGGCCATTTAATGGCCCCTTTTTGGCTTTCGGGAATATTGTGCTAAATTTTGGGTTTTTTTTCTATTTGGCCTCCAATTTTGTTTTACTAGAAGTCATTTACGAGAAGATTTCGGAATCTATTGTGATGTTCTTCAAAGCAGTTCATAGCACGAATTGTGACTTACTATTTCGTCAAAGTTGCAGTAATTTTTAATTTACTTCTTTCAGTCGAATGACAGGAATAGGAAGTTACTTTGAAGTAAAATATTTGAAAAAATGACGGTAGACTCGATTAATAAGAGCGATGAGATAAATATAGGTGCTGGGATGAATGTAGTGTAGTGTTTCTTTCGCTTTTTTCTAGTCTATAAAGGCATTTGGATTTGGAACGAGATCAACATTTCAGCTGTTTTTAACAAAAAGTATTAGTAAATTTTCAAAATTAGTTTAGATTCTAGTTTTTCCTGGATTCGGAATCATTTTCAGCACAATTTAGGATCAATTCCTGCTTTTCCCCTCTCTTTGATCTTTTGGTGTGTTCTTCGGCACTCTTTAGGCTGAATTTTAATAATATATCATTTTTGGCTTCTCTGGTCTAGGTTTTGAGCTGAATCTGAAGTAATTATTTAGTTATAAAAGTTGTTATATTTTTTTTTTATTTATATGAGAAATTATATTGTTTTTCTTTTACTGATATTTTTAATATTGATTCACACTTTTTAATTACCAAATGAATGTTTTTTTTTTTTAATTTTTCTTTGTAAATTTAAAATTAGAACTATCTGTGGGTGTATTTTATATTATAAACATAACAGTTTCACACATTCCGTAGTTCGAAAAATATATTGTCGATCCTATACTTTTGGAATAACACATTTTCAGGAAAATCCTAAAATAACAAGATAAAATTGATGATACCTTCCTCCATAAGTAGCAACATATAGGTAGATACTTTTTGGCTTTTTCTGAAATTGAATTGAAGGACAAAATGTAATAGAGTAAAAACTGTTTTAATTCTTGAACTCTTAGTTTAACTATTTTTTATCAAATTCGATGTTTTCATAGAAATTCGATAAGTTTACAAAATTTTGTTTCTTGTATTGAATGTTTCAATTTTTAAAAAAATCGGAATCACGGAAGACAAAATTACTAAAAGGCAGACAGAGTGACAGAGTTTAAAACGTTGGCTTTTCGTAAGAGACTATATATAAGATTTGTTGCAACTCTTTAAATCGGTAGGCAAGTTTGCATAGAAACGGATTGGAATGATTCCGTTAACTTCCAATGATCATGAAACGCAGAGAATATTTTGTTCAAAGCATCAGAATCTGTGAGAAAAAAAAACTTTTAGAAAATACTTCGGTTTTGCCCAGCTTTCAGCTACTGTGCATCTAGAAGTTTTCCTCTTCCACCAAGTCCCTGTGGGTATCTTTCTGTGGTCTTTCTTTCTCGTGCGTCCCGGTGCCCGTGGTCATACACGACAAAACTGCATTATACACCATTTAAAATTCCTTCACTTCATCATCAAAGGGAATACCCTTCATGTAGAGGTCGGCCGGCGGCGGCGGCGACGGCACGCAGTTGCTTGCTGCCTTTATGGACCTGCATCCTATTCTGAATTATTAATTATAGAAAACAAACAAAAACAAATCATTGCACATGGCACAAGCACTTGCCTGGAGAGTGTTGTTTTCCCTCAAGATCAGCCCCGTTGGAAGAGTTCCAAAGAGTTGTGCTCATTGCCCCGTCCGTTCTCCCCCGTGTTTTGTGATTTGTGTGGGCATCTTGGTTATGCAAACGGTTGGACAGCGATTCCGAAACAAATAAACAAATCAATAATATTCAATTTTCGAGAGCGAAACAAACAAACCCGGGTTCCTGGGCTGTGTTACGTGGCATGTGTGTTGGTTGACTACTGCTGCTACGGTTCTGAGTCCCAGCATCCCGTTCGGTACCTACTGGATTGGGTAGAGAAAGTGAAGCGGAGTCGAAGGGAGACAAAGAGAGAGAGAGAGAGACAATAGGGATTACTTTTCAGCTACTCAAAAGCATACTTCTCGACATGAGACGGTGGTGAAGGGCGGGCGCGGGATGGAAACGTTATTGAATGTTTGAAAAATACCTCAATGACATTTTTTTGTCGCATTACTGTGCTAGCATATGGGAAGGGTAAGTTGGGACAAGCATTTTGTTATTGTTTGTCAATAATGTAAGCGGTCGATCGAGAAGCACTGATTGCGAAGATTGGAAGGTGGGAACCCTTTCAGGAATGGAAGTTTATAGCCTTGATTTACTGTCGTACGTGAAATTTATTTTAATAGTCAGAAATTTAAAGTCAAGCAATCGACAACTCAAGAAAAACACAAACCCAGTACCGAGAGGGCCATCGAAATAAGCTAGATCACACCGTCGTGGGTCCAACAGAATCGAATACAGGAACGACTGTCCACCGGTGGTGCGGCTGCCTGCGAAGGAGCTGCACCGATGTACGGCGGTCTCACCGGCGAAACAGGAGCATGAGGAACCGAAAGAAAACCTCTTGACACTTGAGTGGGAAAACACAAGCTGCCTAGGCTCGAGAACACATCTTGCCTATCCAATCGTCTCGACAGTACGGGCGGTAGCGATGTGGCGTGAAAGCGAAGCGGGGTGAGCGACGCGACGCTGAGAACAAAATCGGTTGATTGAATGACAGAATCATCGGGTCGAGGGTGCTCGAGATTCTTTGCGTTTTTTTTCTGTTGCTGTCGATTCTATCGGCCAAAGGTTTTTTTTTGTCATTCCATCTAACGAAATTCAATCATACACTTGATTTTTTTTCCTTTAAATTCGAAAAAATACGAAGGGTCCAAAGGATTGGCAACCGAATTGGCTTGCAACCGGCTTAAGCACAGAGGATGATGCTTCGGGTTTTTGTTAGTCTTTGATTGGAAATTCCTCTGTGTCCCGTGTATATTTTTGTCCCATCGAATTCTGAAAGCTGATTGAAAACGACGCAATCGACATCTGACAGGGATTAATCGGCACCCGTGGCTCATTGAACTTTTGCGTTCTCTGGCGATCGTGGAATAGGGGAATAAACGGAAAAGCAAGAAAAAACGGCTTCATCATCAACCGTAAGATCAAGTCGGATCATATTATCACCCGCGTTGCTTACGACGAGTGCTGAGCTCTTCAGATCCAACGACTGCTACCGGAATCGAAATCAATTTATCACCTCGATGGGTTCGCACCATGAACTCCCGTCCAACTCGCGGGGGGAGACCCCACCGGTATAATAATCTCTCACTATTTATAAACAACAACTGATTATCGGCGGGTAAACGATTGCTTCTCTCACTTGGTTGCGGACCTCCCCGGCGAATAGCCGTTCTTCAGTTCAACGCTGTGTGCGCCTTTCTAAATCTTATTAGCCATCGCTAATTCATCCAATAAATTAATAGTCTATATCGGATGTAATCACGAGATAGCCTTCGTGCGGGATAATTATTCAAATGTAAATTCAATAAACTGCCCGGGACCATAGAACTGCTGGTTGCCTAGGACAGTAACCAGTTTTTGTCTGAGAAAGGCTAGGCGCACTTCACGCTGTTAATAAATTGTCACTCATTAATCATAAATCAATAAGAGCTCGGACTCTCCGTTCACTGGATTGCCACCGAAGACATTGACCGACGCGCGGAGTCACCGATGGAAACCGTTATCAGATATTGCGGTGCTCAGTGCGGCTTTATGATTAAATCAGTCAAGGTTCGGTTTAAAACTTTTATTGATCGATTACTCAACGGTGGAGGTGGTGGTAACCTGGCCACTATTCAGGTTGATTTTCTAGTGCATCAACGTATAAAAAAAGGTTATCAACAAATATAAGCAGAAGCTTTCATTATTTTCCCGGAATTACGTAAAAAACTGGTTTCCGCCGTTCAATGGATGGAGTTTGCATGAATGGATTACAAATCTTCTATCAGCTCGAGCTCATCTTTCACCTGGTGAGAGAAGACCACAACGGGTCGGACCCCGTGCCGCGTTCTACGCGCTTTCCTCGCTTCGAGCCGATTTGCATCATCAACCGGCCGGCCACGGTACGGGCAATGGAACCGGACAGCCAACAGGCCAACAACGGGTACACAATAAACCAATGATTAATAGCAAATTCAGACAAAACCGTTTGGACACACAATCTGAACTCCTCTGAGTTTCCGTGCTTCGGCATAAATAACAACCGAGAAAAGTCATACTGTGATTCGATGGCACTTTACATATTAACAATGAAACAAATCGCTGCTACTGGAATCAGCACGGGGCGTTTGGCCCATTTACCTACCCACGCTCGGGCGATCTGGTTCACTTTCGGGGTTCCCTTCGATGTAGGAGAGGAAGAAAAATTGGAACCCACGGGGTGCGAGCGATCACGCGGTTCAGTCATTACAGCGTACTTTTTCCTAGCTAAGAGAAGGGAGCGGAGGAGGAGGAGGAGAAGAAGAACCATAGCCATTGCTGTTCGCTCGCTGGCACGATTGTTCCTTGTCCGGTTGTAATGCTCTCTGTTGTACACTCTTGGATGTTGTTGTTTGGTCATTTCATTCGGTGTCAAAGGACGACCCCCCACGTCGGTTATAGATTTTTGGCGTTCGGTGAATTGTGAATTATCATTGACCATTTGTTACGCTCCACCAGGTGGGAAGCGCGGTGGAGATTCTTGTTCTCGTTGGTATGCTACGATGGAGCTTTCGTTATAGGACGGACGGGTTGCGTGCCGGTTGACTGACCCAATGAATGGAATTTATAATTTATTTTTTATCAGAAATATATCAAGATGATCAAGTACTGTATAAAATTCTGAGTAGTGACAAAAAGCGGGTGCTATGCTAGATAAAAACTTATAGTTTGAAAATAAAACTGCGCACAGAAAATTATGGAATTTTCGAAAATATAACAATCAAACCTAGAGAACTAATTTTCCTGAACACTCTTTTTATACATTTGATTGTTATAATTTCGTTAATTCCACAATTTTCTGTGCGCAGGTGGTTGCATGAGGATATTTCGTCGGAACACTCACTAATATTGTACAAATGAATTATTTAAAGTATAAAGAGTATATTTCAACAGGAAGGAAGCGGTCAAAAATTACCAGAATGTCCTATGGCGCTTAACAACTACGAATATTGTTATTTTTTTTATTCAATGCCTTTTTTGACCTAGATTTTCACAGAGCCTTATCATCGTTATCTGAACCGATGTTGTTTTTGCAGCATTCTATTTTGTAGGAGCAGCTGGCTGCCACTTACGAATACTATAAAATATCTATAAACAAAGTAAAATCTTAAAAAACTTGCTCGTTTTCATTCCCAGAAAATTTTACATGATTGCTCCAATTTGTTCGAGGGCATCACCTAATTATAGAAAATACTTTGAAAACCAATGAGCAAAACGAAGAAAAATATTATCTGAAACATACAAAAAAATATTGTTTCCATAGATTGAAAATTCATTTGTGGCATCATTTTTACACAGGTAAAGAATAATAAATTGAAACAAAATATATCTGCTGTAGGAAAATTGGAAAAATTAATGAACAAAAAATTTCCAGAAATTTCATATTTCTATAGAAACGTAAATATATAGATTTTTCCTTATTTAAAATTAGAAGACAATAGTAAAACAACTTCCTGGATTAAAAATAAAGGGTCATTCCAATGGAATGAAATGATTCCATCTCAAAAGTGCACAGCTCATGTCAACGATCTTTTCGAATTTGGGGGAAATGTTCACAGAAGGTCACTATGAAAAAAATTTAATTGAAGTACCGATTGGACTCTCGTTTTGTAGAATCCACCCTTTATGACAATTTCTCAACAATTTTGAGTGACAGTATTGCCTGCTATGTTATTTTTGCATTTGGAAACTTAAATTGCCTTCATTCGTTGTTTTGCTTTCGTCTCGATTAGACGCAAATTGTTCAGCTCTGTTTAATTCGCAAAATAACAATACACGAGTTATCGTACGGGTGTTTTTGTTTTGTCGGTTAGTTCTTGTGTTGTGAGATAACAATAGCCTGCAGTATATCGGCAGAAACATCTTCTGCACACTGGTAGGGGCAGGCTACCCCACCAGTGATCCGATACGCAGCTGATATATCAGCAAGAATAATTCCCCCGCACCGTTGTTACCCCGCTAGCAGCACGGACCACCATACGATCGAGCGAGTGGAAATCAACAACAATTGGCATCTACAAGACCACGGCCATCGTGTTACAACACGAAGCTGGATCGTCATTGTTTGTTCTGCGGAGACACACTTCCAGATTGAACCTACTAGCAGCCGAGAGGTCGTTACTTAGACGTTCGGTGAAGTATTCACTTTAGAATTATTATCATTTTTAATATTATTCCATTCCGCGTCGAACACTCGACAGAAACGGACGTGCAAAGTGGTCGTTCTATTACAATCCGGTCCGAGTGTACGAATAGCCAAACAAAAGAGTGTATTAATCGCGCTAAATGCCAACTAGATTGTGAGTTGTGTCGCTACGTTCTGTACCCGGCTCGCAACTTTGGCTGTATTGGTGCAAAATACCAGCTGCATTTTTGATCTGTGCACAGTGAATAGATCTTTCTAATTCAAGGCCATCATTTGACAGTCGAGCCGTGTCGCTGTGCTGAGTGATCTCACACCCGGCTCACTGCTGGTGGCTGTATTGGTGCTGCTGGCTGCTTTGGGTGCAGCTTCGAACGATCGGACAACCACTGCTGGAAGGAAGAAGTAAAGAGGTACGTGTTCTTGTCGGCGCTAGTGCGCTAGTGCACTACATTTAGCGCGATGGATATAGATCCCTCGCCTCCCGTGCCACCATCCCCGAGCCCCCCTGACCCTGACCCTTCTGTTACCCCCTCCCCTGTTCATTCTCCAGTACCCCCTCGCCCCAGGCTTTACCCGGACGGATCTCAACAGGGCAGCTATACTGTTTATTTTCGTCCAAAGGCAGGAGTGAATTCAAAGCGATTTCTGCAAATTTCGAAAGACCTGACGAAGGGGTACAAGGCCGTGACCGAAATTTCCAAGGTCCGACCTAACAAGCTCCGTGTCGTGGTCAGTGATCTATCGCTTGCTCTGAGCTCTTCACACGCGAGTATCGCGTTTACATACCCGCACGAGACGTGGAGATCGACGGTGTCATAACCGATTCGAGTCTGTCTGTCGAGTGTATCCTTAAAAGCGCAACCGGTTGCTTCATAAATACCGAAACACAGGCGAAGATTTTGGATTGAAAGCAATTGCGGTCCATGTCTCTCGTCGGCGGTAAAAAAGTTTACACTCCGTCAGACTCGTTTCGCGTTACGTTTGCCGGATCTGCACTCCCTAGCCACGTCTCGATCGACCGGGTTCGTCTGCCTGTGCGATTGTATGTACCCCGTGTTATGAATTGCACCAATTGCAAGCAGTTAGGCCACACAGCCGCCTGCTGCTGCAATAAGGCACGATGTAGCAAGTGTGGGGAGACTCATGCGGAAGATTCTTGCAGTGTTAATGCTGAAAAATGTATTCACTGTGGGAAAAACCAGCATGAGCTCTCCACATGCCCGGTGTACATGCAGCGCAGAGATAAAATCAAGCGGTCACTTAAGGAGCGTTCAAAGCGTTCTTACGCTGAGATGCTGAAGCAGACCGTGACCACTTCTACCATAACATCGAACCCCTTTGATCTGTTGTCCTCTGATGAAACCGATTCTGACGATTCATCAGCGGGAACATCTTATGCCAATCCTGGGGAGTCAAGGAAGAGGAAAAATGTTTCTTCTCCTAAACTTTCCCGTAAAGGTCCTAAGATTTCCCAAAGTGTAATGAAAAGTACGAACAAACCAAACAGTGCTGCGGAAAAACCGAAGCAAACTCCTCCTGGGCTTGCAAATTTAAAGTCCCAGAAGGAGTTCCCAGCACTGCCAGGAACATCTAAAACCCCAGTTGTTCCTTTTGCACATCCAGTTGATGAAACAAACTCTGGATTAGTGAAATTTGCTGACATTGTGGACTGGATTTTTGAAAATTTCAATGTACCCGATCCAATTAAATTTTTTCTTACAGCATTCCTCCCAACAGTTAGATCATTTTTGAAGCAGTTGACTGCCCAATGGCCCCTCCTTGCAGCGATTGTATCCTTCGATGCCTAATTCAACTGCGTATATGAAGGATTCTATCTCTGTCTTACAGTGGAATTGTAGAAGTATTTTACCAAAAATTGATTCGTTTAAAATTTGATAAATAAAAACAAATGCGATGCAATTTCCCTTTGTGAAACTTGGCTTACTTCAAATATGGATGTCAACTTCCATGATTTTAATATTATTCGCCTTGATCGAGACACCCCATATGGAGGAGCACTTTTAGGGATTAAAAAGTGCTATTCTTTCTATCGTATTAATCTCCCCTCGATTCCAGGCATCGAAGTTGTCGCATGTCAAATGACAATACAAGGTAAAGAGCTTTGTATTGCCTCAATATATATTCCTCCCAGAGCACAGGTTGGGCAACGGCTGCTCTTTGATTTAATAGAACTTCTTCCCTCGCCACGTTTGATTTTGGGAGACTTCAACTCTCATGGCGTGGCTTGGGGTTCCCCATACAATGATAACCGCTCCTGTTTAATCTATAACCTTTGCGATGACTTCGACATGACTATTTTAAACAACGGTGAAATGACACGTATCCCGAAACCTCCAGCGCGCCCAAGCGCTTTGAATCTATTCTTATGTTCGACGTCGCTACGGTTGGATTGCACATGGAAGGTAATCCTCGATCCTCACGGTAGCGACCATTTGCCTATTCTTATTTCAATTACTAACGGGTCAACTCGCATGCGACCAATTGACATTCCGTATGACCTCACACGGAATGTCGATTGGAAGTTATACGAGGAAATGATTTCAAAAGCGGTCGAGTCGATTCAACATCACCCACCACGTGAAGAATACAACCTCCTCGCGGGCTTGATTCTCGACGCCGCGTTGCAAGCCCAAACGAATAAATATCCCGGCGTAACGATCAAAGAACGGCCTCCCACTCCGTGGTGGGACCAAGAGTGCTCCGATGTCTACACGCAAAGATCCGACGCGTTTTTGGCCTTCCAGAAGGGAGGTATACCCGACGACTATATACGGTATTCGGAGCTTAATACCAAGCTTAAAAGCCTGGCTAAAGCAAAGAAACGCGGATATTGGCGTCGGTTCGTGAACGAGACGTCGAGGGAGACATCGATGAGTACTCTTTGGAACACAGCCCGAAGAATGCGGAATCGCGTAACGGTCAACGAAAGCGAGGAGTCTTCAAGTCGGTGGATATTTGATTTTGCCAGGAAAGTATGTGCGGACTCTGTTCCTGAGCAAAACTTTGTTCGCGATACGTCTCCGGGTCACGACGCGATAGAATCACCTTTTACGATGGCAGAATTTTCAGTTGCCCTCCTGTCCTGTAACAATAACGCGCCTGGGTTAGATAGAATCAAATTCAACTTGTTGAAGAATCTACCCGGCAATGCCAAGAGGCGCTTGTTGAACTTGTTCAATAAGTTCCTGGAGCAAAACATTGTACCGCAGGATTGGAGGCAAGTGAAGGTGATCGCCATCCAAAAACCAGGGAAACCAGCTTCTGATCACAATCCTTATAGGCCGATTGCAATGCTATCCTGTATCCGGAAATTGATGGAAAAAATGATACTCCGTCGTTTAGACCATTGGGTCGAATCAAATGGTCTACTATCAGATACTCAATTTGGCTTCCGCCGCGCCAAAGGGACGAATGATTGTCTTTCGTTGCTTTCAACAGATATTCAGCTGGCGTATGCTCGCAAAGAACAAATGGCGTCTGCGTTCTTGGACATTAAGGGGGCTTTTGATTCCGTTTCTATTGACATTCTTTCGGGTAAACTTCACCGACAAGGATTTTCTCCAATTTTGAACAATTTCTTGCACAATTTGTTGTCCGAAAAGCACATGCATTTTACGCACGGCGATTTGGCAACTTTTCGCATTAGCTACATGGGTCTTCCCCAGGGCTCATGTTTAAGCCCCCTTCTTTACAACTTTTATGTAAATGACATCGACGAATGTCTGGCAAACTCATGCACGATAAGACAACTTGCAGACGACAGTGTAATCTCTGTTACAGGAGCCAAAGCTGCCGATTTGCAAGGACCATTGCAAGATACCTTGGACAATTTGTCTGCTTGGGCTTTACAGCTAGGTATCGAATTCTCTCCGGAGAAGACTGAGATAGTAGTTTTTTCTAGGAAGCATGAACCTGCTCAGCTTCAAACACAATTAATGGGTAAAACGATTTCTCAGGTTTTGGTACACAAATATCTTGGTGTCTGGTTCGACTCTAAAGGCACCTGGGGTTGTCACGTGAGGTATCTGATGAAAAAATGTCAACAAAGAGTGAATTTTCTTCGTACAATAACCGGACAATGGTGGGGAGCCTATCCAGGAGACCTTATAAGGCTTTACCAACCAACGATATTGTCTGTTATTGAATACGGGTGTTTCTGCTTCCGCTTCGCAGCAAACACACATCTGATCAAACTGGAGCGAATACAATATCGTTGTTTGCGTATCGCCTTGGGTTGCATGCAATCGACCCATACGATGCGTTTGGAGATCTTAGCTGGAGTTCTACCATTGAAAAACCGCTTCTGGAGCCTGTCTTCTCGTATTCTTATCAAATGTGAGGTCTTGAACCGTCCTGTGATTGAAAAGTTTGAGAGGTTAATCGAACTTGATTCTAAAACCCGTTTTATGACATTGTATTTCAATCACATGTCCCAAAATATTAACCCTTCTTCGAATATTCCAAATCGTGTCGACTTATCAAATACTTCTGATTCTACTGTGTTTTTCGATACATCCATGATAGAAGAAACTCGTGGAATCCCGGATCATTTACGCGTGCAGCACATCCCTAAAATTTTTTCCAATAAATATCGAAACATCAACTGCGACAATATGTACTACACTGACGGATCACTTCTTGATGGGTCCACTGGCTTCGGTATCTTCAATAACAATTTAACCGTCTCCCATAAGCTCGATAATCCTGCTTCTGTTTACGTCGCAGAATTAGCTGCAATTCAGTACACCCTAGGGATTATCGAAAAAATGCCCACGGACCATTATTTCATCTTTACGGACAGTCTCAGTTCCATTCAGGCTCTCCGATCGATGAAAGATGTTAAGCACTCTCCGTATTTCCTGGGGAAAATACGGGAACATCTGAGTGCTTTATCCGAAAAACTACTCAGATTACCTTAGCGTGGGTCCCTTCTCACTGCTCGATACCGGGCAATGAGAAAGCGGACTCTTTGGCTAAGGTGGGCGCAACAAACGGTGGAATTTATGAAAGACCAATTGCCTTTAATGAATTTTTCTCATTAGTACGTCAGAATACGATCATCAGTTGGCAAAATTCTTGGACCAAGGGGGAACTGGGAAGGTGGTTACATTCCATAATCCCCAAGGTGTCGACGAACCCGTGGTTCAAGGGGTTGGATGTAGGTCGGGATTTCATTTGCGTGATGTCCCGGCTTATGTCCAATCACTATAGATTTGACGCGCATCTCCGTCGTGTTGGGCTCGGGGAAAGTGGTATCTGTGCCTGTGGTGAAGGTTATCACGACATAGAGCACGTTGTTTGGTCATGCCCTGTACACCGTGACGCCAGGTCTAAATTAATAGCTTCCCTGCAGGCCGAAAGTAGGCAGCCGGCTGTTCCTGTTCGTGATGTCTTGGCGAGCCGTGACCTATCCTACATGTTCCTTATATACGTTTTCCTGAAATCCATCCACGCCCCAGTTTAGTCCTATCCCCTTCCGCCTACATCCAACCAAACGACAAGAACACGTTAAGACCCCGGATCCGGAAACAGCAACTAGACCCGCACGATACTCTCAAGGCCCGATGGAAACAACCCAATATGCCAGTTCGTAATATCTTGGCCCAGCAGCGGAACAAATTTAATATGCTGCTTACCTTTGGCAATGAAAACCATCAAACAGCAAACCTGTGCTTTTAATGCAAAATATTCTAGCTTTAAGTTAGATTTAGTTTCAGCTCGTAGTCGGCAGCGAGGATAAAAAATTTGCTTTTAGTTATTAAGATACTTTAGAAAGTAAGCTACCAGATATGATTGGCGCCGTTAAACATTGAATTGTATTTGTGCCGTGTCAAATAAACTATAGATGAAGAAAAAAAAAATAATTATTTTTAAGAATTTTGACACTTCTCAGCAGATTTGCTGGAAAATTTCACCTACCCCGGGCTATCTGTTATGCCGAAGGGGTTAGGCTCTGTGGATCTCATTAACCAGTTAACTTACATCCTAACGTCGTTTGCTTCGATGGATCAGTTATGATGATTCAGGAACTTTCGAACTGTGTTGCAGGTCCCAAGAATATACCGCTTTTTGGATGTTGGGTAGTTCTCAAGAGAGCGCAGTAGAGTACAGGGAACTATTCCAGTGGCGGAGATAATAACTGGAACTATACGCACTTCCTCAAGTTGCCACATCTGCTTCAACTTTTCAACCAAATCGTGGTACTTCGTTATCTTGGTTGAGAACGTCGACTGAAGATTACGATCTAACGGCACAGCGATATCAATGATGGTTACGCGTTTCATTCTTTTGTCGTAGACCACAATATCAGGGCGATTGGCACGTATGAGGACATCCGTTATGATCTCGCGATCCCAGTACAGTTTGATGCAGCTATTTTCCAAAACCGGGTCTGGCAGATATTTGTAGCAGGGCACATACTGGTTCACCAGATCGTGCTTCAGTGCAAGTTGTTGGGGCACAATCTTGGCAACCGCATTATGCCGACCGAGATAGGCTATCTCAGCTAACGCTTGACAGCCTGCGACGACGTGCTCGATCGACTCTCATACTAAATTGCACTTACGACAGCGGTCTTCTATGTTTTCGTGCAATATATACCTGCGGTAGTTCTTCGTCACAACGACCCGGTCCTGGATGGCTACCATGAAACTTTCTGTTTCCGAAAAGAGCTCACCTCGCACCAGCCACGTATTTGATGCCACTTTATCAATCTGCGCTTGCTCTAACTGATGGGGGTGCGTCCCATGCAATTCCTTCTGCTTCCACGATGCGACCTTCTCTTCTACAGTTTTCAGGTCGCAGTTCAGCTGATATTCCTCCTGCGCCAGATGCAGGGCGCTGAATCCATGATCTGCTCGACAAACAGTGCGATAAATATCATGACGGTTCTGGCTCTCTCTGAAATATTGTCGCAACTACTGGATCTGGGAAACGCATAGCGCTTGGATATCGGTGACACCAATTCCGCCTTCAATACGTGGCAAGGTGACTCTTTCGGTTGCTGATTTTGGGTGGTGCGAACGGTATTTGGTGAGCGACACTCGTAACGCTCGTTCTATCGCCTCCAAATCCGTTTTGGTCCACTTGACCACCCCGAAGCTGTATGTCAACAAGGGCACGGCAAACGTATTTATCGCCTTTATCTTGTTGCCGGCGGAGAGGAGCGAATTCAATATACTGTTGACACGATGCAAGAACCTACCCTGCAGCTCTTTCTTGATCACCGTGTGGTAAATACCTTTCAGTTGCAGGAATCCAAGGTACTTGTACGATTCACCTTCAACCATACATCGTATCTCCTCTCTCTCGTTGATGCGGAAACTGTCGGCGTCCACCACTTTACCTCGATGGAGGTTGACTAGTCGACATTTATCGATACCAAACTCCATACAAATATCGTTGCTGAACGTCGATACCAGCTGCAGTAGAAGTTGCAGTTTCTCTTAAGTTTCCGCAAACAGCTTCAGATCGTCCATGTAGAAAGTGTGGGTTACTGTTGTACTCGTTGTCCCACTTTTCAATTGGTAGCCATAGCTGCATCGGTTGAGTGCTCTGCTAAGAGGGTTCATTGCAAGGCAAAACCAAAGCGGACTAAAGGTATCGCCTTGGAAAATCCCCCTTCTTATGCTGATAGATCTGGACCGCAACACCGTTGCCCCGTCGGTAACGTGGAGCGACGTATTCCATCGTCCCATTGCGTGCTGCATCAACCTGATGACGCCTTCGTCTATTTTATACAACTCAAGTACCTTGATGAGGTACGGATGGGGTACCGAGTCGTATGCCTTCTTATAGTCGATGTACGCCATTCCAAGGTTTCCCCTTTTTCCAGCTTGCCTGACCAACAATAACTGCATCAATGATGACTTGGTCTTTGCAGCCTTGCGTGTTTTTCCGGCAGCCTTTCTGTTCTTCGGTCATCACCTGGTTGGCGTCGCAATGGTCCTGTATTTTCCTTGTAATTACCGACGAGAGCACTTTGTACAAGCATGACAAACAGGTTATTGGCCTGTACTTGGCTGGGTCAGCTTTATTACGGTCCTTGGGTAGAAGATAAGTTACCCCTTTAGTGATAAATTCAGGAAGCTCTTGGGGATCTCTCAGCACCCTGTTGAAACAATCCGCTATGCGCCCATGGACTGTGGAGAACTTTTTATACCAGAAATTGTGCACAAAATCAGGTCCTGGTGCTGCCCAGTTCCTGGTATACCGTGTAGCCTCACGAATATCCTGGGCGGAAACTGCTACAGCGGGCATGCGTTCAATTCCACCACTGTACTCCTCTTCTTCTACCAACCACATCCCGTTGTTATTGTGTTGAGCGGGGTTCTCCCATAAATCGGCCCAAAACTGTGTTACTTCGCCAATCTCAGGGAGTCCCTCGCTGTAGTCCGGATTTCTGTTCTGAATGTGATTGTAGAACTCTCGTTCGTTAGTCCTGAACATCCGATTTTGTTTTTTCCGCTTCGAACATTCACTATAACGTCGCATCCGTTTAGCAAGAGCACTTAACCGCTGTACGTGGGTGTCGAGGATCTCTGTGAGGTTGGGTTCACTAAGATCACGGAGCTCTACGGGCTTAACAATTTCAGCTACTTGACGAACCAGCCTTCTTGATCGGTTCCCCCTGGTGTATTGCGTTAACCGACCAATTTTTGCCCGTAGTGATGCAACTCGGGATTCCAATCGTCGCATCCATGCAGGCTTTTGTTTGCTGGGGCGAGTGCGACTTGGGGGTAGGTGCGCAATCCCAGCGTTCTCACGACGGCTACAGCTGCACAATACACCATGCACTGCAGTTCCTCTAGGTTCTGCACGACTTCCGAATACTGTGACAGAATATCCCGGTTAAGGATGCTTACTGCATTCGTCAGCCGGTAGGTATACTAAAGCTTTGGTATCCTGTGTCGGTATAAGGGATCCGTTCTCCGGAACTGTGTAACCGCCGCATCCATATGGAAAGCTAGTTCGTCTCGTAGCTGTTGTTCCAGGCTCACTGTTGGTTCTGGAGTAGCCAACTCTTCTGCTGGCTCCTCTACTGGCATGTCTACGGTTAGATCCAGCCCAACAGAACTCCTTCTCGACATATCGCTCGATCTGTTCCCTGTACTCCAAAGTTCCCTCTGCACTTCCAGCTTGATTGTGTCCAACTCGGCGGCTGTGAGCATATTATTCGACAGTATTGCTCGTCGTCGGGTGTACAGCTTGTTCCGATCAAGCTGGTTGGCATATCGTGGGAGCCGCTCATTGAACATGTCCAGCATTCTAGACCTGCCAGACATATCCGTCTCCAATCTCGTGCAAACGTAGTGGCAACGAATCACGTACATGTTCATCTCTCTCGTCCACATGATCCGCTGCCGTGGGCGGCCTGCCAAAGTGAGCGACTGACGGCGGTCAGTTGCAGCATCGTTAGCAGGTGCAGCATTGCCTTGGTGATGTCTATCGCTGCCTTGTCTGTATTGCGTATAGTTTACGGGCTGAGCCCGTTGCCTGGAGGGCTGCTCTTGCACCTCGTCATCCTCCAGACGCTGGCCGTTCGCTCTGTCCCCCGTTCCAGGACCAGCTCCAGTAGGGGCTCCCTCCTCGGGCGATCGCATGGGTCTTCTTCTAGTGAATCGTGTCTCCATTGTGGGTGAACTTTTTGATCGGAAGCCTAACCGGTTGGTGAGGTCTTGGGCTAAGGTACTTATGGCAGTACCACTTCGCTTGTCAGGACTGGTATTCGGATATTGTGGTATTTCTAGGAAACTCAACAGGGCCCACTGTTAGGTCTCGCCACATCCATAAACCATCCCCGCTGCTTGTCCGGGGTTGCTTATTCAAGTATTCGCAACTAACCATTATATCTAATGGCCGTGCCGTGATCCGCAACCTACGACCCGCTCGGTAGCTAGCAGCTAAGCTCCGTTGAGTCCTCACCTACTCACACGGGCCGAGTTATTATTAATATTATTATTATTATTATTGTTGTTATTATTATTATTTTTATTATTTTTATTATTATTAGTATTATTTCTACTGTTTTTATTATTAGTATTACTGTCTTTTTTTTTATTTGATCCATTGTAGTTTGAAATATTGTTTTTAAAATTTAATATCAACTATTTGACCCCCCCCACACACATTCGAATATTTATCGTTTGTGTGCGGTAGAGCGTAACGCTCCCGCAAAATGGACGACATGCAGGTGCAACTTTTCCTGGATATGAAAACAAATGAGGAAGAAATTGAAATTTCCCCCAGCAGTTCTCCCTTACCTTTCCCTGTACCATCCCTGCTACCTAGCCCTGTACCAAGGGTACCGGAAGTACGGGTAAAAGCTTACCCAGATGCCGCGAAAGGTTCGTTCGTAGTTTACTTCAGGCCCATAAAGAAGCCTCTAAATATTATTCAAATCGGCAAGGACCTGGCAAAACAGTTTTCGGCCGTAACCGAGATTACGAAGGTGAGGCCGAACAAACTGCGAGTTGTCGTGAGTAGCTTGAAGCAAGCAAACGAAATTGATAGCTACGAGCTCTTTACAAGGGAGTACCGCGTGTACATCCCTGCCAAGGATGTGGAGATCGACGGTGTGGTTACCGAAGGAAGCCTCACGGTCGATGACATTTTGCGTCACGGGGTTGGCAGTTTCAAGAACCCCCTGATTCAAAATGTAAAGATACTGGATGTCAAGCAATTGCATTCAGTATCCATCGAAGAAGGGAAGAAAAAATTCCTCCCTTCGGATTCCTTCCGTGTAACATTCGCCGGATCCGCACTGCCGAACTACGTCTCTTTGGACAGGGTTCGTCTGCTTGTACGCCTGTTCGTACCGCGGGTCATGCATTGCCAAAACTCCAAAGCAGTTAGGTCATACAGCCACCTACTGCTGCAACAAGGCACGCTGCAGCAAGTGCGGAGGCAATCATGCTGAGACCGCTTGCAGTGAGGACACTGAAAAGTGTCTTTACTGCGAGGGAACTCGGCATGACCTTTCGGCGTGTCCCGCGTACAAACAGCGCGAGGAAAAAATTAAGCGTTCCCTTAAGGAACGGATCAAAGCGCTCTTTTGCAGAAATGTTTAAAAGGGCTGAGCCACCCTCGACAGGAAACATCTTTTCCTTTTTGCCAGCGATGAGGGTACATCTGACGATTCCGTCGAAGGGTGTTCTTATGCCTTGCCAGAGGGATCTAAGAAGAGGAGAATGCTCAACTCTCCTAATCTTTCTCGCAAAGGTCGCAAGATAACCCCTAGCGGAATGACCAATAAGACAACACAAAAAGGAAGCGGTAAAGAAAAACCGAAGCAAGTACCCCCGGGATTTAATTTCAAATCAAACCTCAATTCCTGGGGCACCAAAAACCCCTCGTGCACCCATTTCTCGATCAGAAGACATAAAAGAAACAGGGTTCATAAAATTCTCTGATATTGTGGACTGGATATTTAAAACATTCAACTTACCAGATCCCCTTCAAAACATTCTTCTTGCCCTTCTCCCTACAGTGAAAACCTTTTTGAAGCAACTCACAGCAACTTGGCCCCTCATTTCAGCTATCGTATCTTTCGATGACTAATACGTCGAAAGAGGTTAGGAATTTTGTCACTGTGTTACAGTGGAACTGCAGAAGTATCATCCCCAAATTCGATTGATTTTCACATTTGATAAACACATACAATTGTGATGCGTTCGCGCTCTGTGAACCTTTTCTCAATTCAAATGACCAACTTAATTTCCACGATTTCAACATCATTCGTCGAGATCGAGACTCACACGGTGGAGGGGTACTTTTTGGGATCAAATTGGCTATTCTTTTTTCAGAGTCGACTTCCCTTTGATCTCGAATATTGAAGTTGTTGCCATTCAAACGAATATGAATGGAAAAGACCTTTGCCTTGTTTCATTATATATTCCCCCATCCGCGCGGATTGAACAGAAGCAACTCCTTGATATAGCAGAATTGCTTCCCGTACCTTTTATGATTTTGGGTGATTTTAACTCTCACTGTTCGCTATGGGGGTCGCTGTACGACGACAACCGATCTTTTTTAAATTTGTAACTTGATCGACGACTTCAATATGACACTTTTTAATACTGGGGAAGCGACACGTGTACCTAATCCTCCAGCACGTGAAAGCGTGTTTGACCTATTCCTCTGCTCGACATCACTAGCGTTAGATTGCCAGTGGAAAGTAATCAACGATCCCCACGGTAGTGATCATCTTCCAATCGTTATATCAATTGCTAATGGTTCAACTCCCCCGAACCCAATCAATATTTCCTACGACCTTACACGTAATATTGATTGGAAGCGTTATGAGTCTATTATAGCGGAATCTATCGAGACTCACGAGGAACTTCCTCCGGAGGAAGAATACGCGTTCTTAGCTGGCATTGATAATCGACGCCGTGACTCAAGCTCAGACGAAACCGATACCCGGGGTAACGATAAGACAGCGCCCTCCCAACAAATGGTGGGACAAAGAGGGCTCTGAGCTGTACGCGCAAAGGTCCGCGGCGTATAAGGACTACCGGGAGTACGGCACTGTCAACCTACTTCGAAAGTACGAGGCACTGGGCAGGTAGATGAAGAGCTTAGTAAAGGCGAAAAAACGCGGGTACTGGCGGCGGTTCGTAAACGCGTTGTCGAGGGAAACAGCGATGAGCACTCTTTGGGATACCGCCAGGCGCATGCGGAACCGTGACGTTTTGAATGAAAGCGAGGAGTATTCAGATCGCTGGGTACTCGATTTTGCCAAAAAGGCCTGTCCGGACTCTGTACCCGAACAGAAAACCTTTCGCGACGCGTTTTTAGTAACTACGGAAGAGCCTCCATTTTCGATGTTGGAATTTTCAATGGCTCTCCTGTCGTGCAACAATAAGGCTCCAGGGTTAGATAGAATAAAGTTCAACCTGTTGAAGAAACTACCCGACTCTGCAAAAAGACGCTTGTTGAATTTGTTCAACAAGTTTCTTGAGCTAACTTAAATTGCCTTGTTGCCAAATGAAAATGTTTTGATCTTAAATTCGACAATTTCACCGTATTTTTGAGAACGTTATAAAAAACATATGTAAAACTCTAATCACCCTAAGCTGTTATGAGAAAAAATCGAGCTACAGCAATTTCAAGAAATACACTCCCCCCACAATTATGGATCTCCCACAATTACGGATCACTTTTGTGTCTACTATTATTTAACTCAGTTTAAATAACGGTTTGAAGGCATGTAACATTTTTGCAGTAAAATAAGCCATGTTTGCTAGTTTTGAACATAGAAAACATCGTTCTTATCTCTAGATTTATGTGTTTAAATAAGTTAATAAGTGCAAAGTATTGTCAACGAGAACCTATCAAAATACTTGTCGTTTTTTCCTAATCAGCGTAAGTAGCACACTCATCATTCATAAGGTTTCTATGTGATAGAATCGCTAATTCTCGTACAAAAACTAACTTATACACAAAGATCAAGGTAAGTTCTTCACGATTCATCATAATGTTGATGGCTGATAACGATTTTTCTGTAGAAATAAGTTATTTTTTAAGTGTTTCATAATAGGGACCGAGACAAGATAGTTTTCTAGAATCACGGATCACTCCGATTCAAATGTGATTTTCACCAATTGAAATACCCTTTCAACTTCTTTTCAGCTCTAAACGGAAGCTAAACAGTGCTGAGTCTTTGGAAAACACAATTTCCAAAGCACGAGGGACAGGAAAGCTACGTAAAACGGCGAACTGTTATACGATGGCTCATCGCTGCCTTCGGGAGCAACAGACCTGGACTCTCGATTTTACTGCAACCTCAAAAGCCACATAAAATGTGGCCAGGCCATGCGAGATCTTTAATACGTATTTAAACATGTTATTTCTCCATATTACATAATTTTAATAAGGTTTATTGATTGAATTCGTTGCCAAAAGCTGTTTTAATTATGCTGATCTATAATATGATGCAAATTGCTTCATAATTAGAACCGCTCTAAAAAGCGATCCATAACTGTGAATTTGGTGAACTATAAAATAAATATATTTTTTGAGAAACATTTACAAAATATCGAAAGAAATACTCAATCAAGTGAAAGATTGCATATTTCTGTGACTGAAAACATGTATAGATTACTTATAAACAATAAAATTGGCCAGAAATGATTTTTTAAATTCATACATTTTCTTTAGTGATCCATAACCGTGGGGGGACTGTATATTTGTATTTTCTTTATTTTAAACTATTTCCTTCTATAAGTTTATTTTCAACTCCGGATATTTTATATTACCGAATATTAAAGAGATTGCATATAAAAAACATTTGCTCAATGAATCGAAAATATATCAATTGAGCGCCACTCCGGACGAACACATACGATTCGCATAGATTCTCTAGGATTCCTCACATTGGATTCGTGAGCGTCCTTGAAAAGGAGTCCTGTAAAAAGAATCCTCAGGAATGCCCTGTACATGGCTCTAGGATTCTTGAATAAGAATCGTGAGTGGGAATCCTCCGGATCGTGTTTGCGATTCCTTTCACGATTCCGCCACCGTGTTAATCGGTATCCTGGGGATTTTTGCTCAGGATTCTCTGCGTGTTAGTAAGGGACTGTTGTCAATTGTAATCTCATGCATGATACCCATCGCGCAGGTCTCTAAGCGCCTACGAATAAATGTGCCTACTTTGTTTTTGTGTTAACCTTTATTACTTGTTATTGAAGTTTTCAAAAGCAGAAAAGTTTTTTTTACATACCACATACCACGGCGGTGAAAAAGACAGATTATTGAGTTTGATTATTTTCTCAATGAAGGTAAATATATTAGCTTACTTAAAAAAATTCTATTCGTCCCTGCGAGCGGCCTTCCGGTAGTTAACCGGTACGCTCATCATAGCGGGCGAAAAAATGCGTGTAGGCATGTTTTTAGGTTTTTTCTTCATCTCGTTCATCAATTTCTCCTCAGTTTCCGCGACAAAATTGCTGAAGTAGATCTTACGCTTCAGATTTGCCCAGAAATTCACTATCTTGGGTACCACATCGGTACTCAATAGCTCCATCTTCTCCAACGATCGCTTCGAGTAGTGGGCCAACGCCAGACCCGGCCAGAACCGACTTGGTGTGTGACATGAGCTTCACATCGGAGCTTTTTTTTTCCTGTGTGGGCTCATCACTGCGACCAGAGATTAGATCTATTGTGATATTGCCCAAGTGTTTTGTGTACTCCGCACTTCATATTATTGGCAGTATCACTATTGAAGTAAGTGATACGCTTATCATTCATATCCATGCTTGTGTGTAAGTTCTACCTTTCCGTTTCAAGCGTACTACTCTGCCATACCGAGCCTCTGCCCTTCCTAACAATATCGTCTAATTACAATTTCCTGGAGAGAACTTTCATACGTTACTCACACCAGTTTTATTATAACAAGGACTTATTTTTGTTAGAAGGAGAGTCAACAGAGAATTCAGATTGAAGGAAAGGAAAGGTACCTGGGAATCCTGAGAATAAACCCATGCTAGAGTCCTTTGGCAACTAAATGGCCTGGTTCTACTAAGATTTGAACTCACGACCATCCGTTTACCTAGGCGGACTTTGTAACCTTGCGGCTACGGAGCTCCCCCCACAGCTTACTTTCTTCGTGGAGGAAGTAAAATACGAAGTGCCCTGCCAGTCGTTGCCAGCCATGGAGAGATAGGTCTCCTCGTCCATTACCACCGCCGCTACCGCTGCGTCATTGCCGGTAGCTCCGAGAAAAGTTGACAGGACTGCCGTTTCCTGATAAGTATGGCCATGTTCGCCAGGTACTTTTTCATTGTTTGGCCGGTTGCACCGACCTTCTAGCTAAGCGCACGCTGCGCTGTAGCCACCTTTCCCTCGGTCTTTCGCTTCTCTGAACAATCGTCCATACAACGCTTATCAGGACAATCTGCAAAGAGGTTTTTTTTGTGGCTCGTCAACGGCCAAAGAAAGGAACCCGGATCGCCCTTTACGATGATTAATGGTTTGTCGAACGCTGAATCGACAGCGAATTTCCACTCACAATTCAGCAGCTTCTAGATCTGCAGGATGTGACCGCGGCTACCAGAAACGTTCCCTGACTGACGGCATCCGATTCACAACTCGTCATCACCGAAGATATGTTTAAGGCAACAGGTACTTATTTGAAGTGCTTCAGCGGATGCAATCCAGATGGAACTTCTTCGCTTGTTCTGAAATGCTGTAGGGGTACACTTGCAACACCGCTAGCCACACTATTCAATCGTTCTCTGCGTGGGGTGTTCCTTGTTCGCTGGAGAGACTCGTATGTGTTCCCGGTCTTTAAAAAAAGGCGCAAATCGTCTCGAATCATCGCAGTATAGTTACGTTGAGTGATACCTCTAAAAATCGAAGCCTTAGTGCTACATTCCGTTTAGGAACTCCACCTTCTGTTTTTTTATACACAGACTTCGCAGCGAATTATTTAGTGTACAGGACAGCGCTACGATCCTACTAACACTAACAGTCTCTCCCGAGCCGAGACTCGAACCTACGACATCTGGCTTGTTAGGCCAGCATCGTATCTCAAAACCAGCTAAGCAATCACTAGTGCTACCTCTAAGCTGTTTGAATTGATAGTTCTTCGCTTACTGACTCAAAGACTTGCTCAATACATATCACCAGATCAGCACTGATCTATGTTTGAACGCTCGACATCGACTAACTTAACCTGCTTCGCATCGTTCGAATTTCAGCAGCTAGTTGATGCTATTTACACTGATCTATCTGCGGTTTTTAATAAAATCAATCATCAGATTGCAATAGCCAAAATTGACTACCTTGGAAAGAGAGATAATTTTATTATCTGCCTCGAATCGTTCCTCAGGGAAGTAACCTTGGACCATTTCTACTATTGTTGTACATGAACGATGTTAAAACTATTCTAACGTATCGTAAATTGTCTGATGCTGATGTTTTTAAGCTGTATCATACGATAAAGCAACCAAAGGAAGCGTTGTTTCTGCTGTTGGAAGCCTTCGCTGACTGGTATAGACTCAACCGTATGTCGTTGAACGTATCCAAATGTTCGGTCCCCATTTCAACTATGCTTCGGTAGGCACACACTTGAAGCGTGAATCGACATTGAAAGACCTGAGGTTTTGAGCTGATACCAAACTGAATCCCAAAAATCATATTTCAAACATTGTTTCAAAAGCCTCGTCACAGCTGGGTTTTCTGCTTCGCTTCACCAAAAAGTTTAAAAACGTCTACTGCCTCATAGCTCTATATTGTGCAACTGTACGGCCTTTATTTGAATATGCGTCTGTGGTCTGGGCACCTCATAATCAAGATGTGCGCTTGGCTTCACGTCATGTCGGGTGGACAAATCTTTGTCACCTGCCCTACTACGGAAACCGTTGCTTGCTGTTTAGGTTAAATAGACGCAACTTGGCTAGAGCGTGCTTCATCGGTGACCTTCTTCAGGGCAATATTCGATACTTTTCGCTATCAAAATCATTGATCTATTGTGAAATATGCCCGGGTGTCTGCTGTATCCCGCACTTTCATTAAAGGAATACTGCTCTTGAAAAGTGGCATGCTTACTATTCATCCGTGCTTGTGTGTAAGATGATTTTATCCTTCTTTTCACACGCTAATTGCTCTACTATACCAAGCTTCGTTACTCTCACAATTTTTTTTTTAGAATTTTTAATAGGAGCGTATTTCGATTATTAAACTTGCGCTTTCTAGACTTAAGGTCTAAGCCGGCTGCCTTTTGAAATTTGAGGAATTGCTTAAGCAGTGATTTCTGTAAAGAATGATTTCATTTTATTACCGTGGACTTATTCTATAATATTTATTATGATACCATCCATACACGCAATGAAATTAACAATGTTTTCTGAAACATAATATTTTTGTCCTTTGGCAAGCTACAGGCTTTGAAAGATTACCGTTTTTTAAAGGCATTTCTGTTGTTTAAACGTGTAAGCAATATTTGCAAACAAAGTATTTCGGAATACCTCCTACGTAGTTATTACTCGGGCATCAAAAAAATGTCGTTTGGTAACAATTTCGAACTATACACTTCTTGACGGTTGAAAGTTGATTTTCGTTTCACAAAATAATGCGTAAATATGTATATATAATCTTGAAAATCTGAAGAAACTGACTCGAAAAATCTGTGTTTTGCAAACGAATTTGCACATTTAGTATTCTTGGTATTACTAAAAACTTAGTTCGAGTCATGCTCGGGTCACAGCAGAAGGAGAGCTACACGCTATCAATAAAACTCGTCGTTTATTTTAAACTCTACCAGACATGTAATTTTCATCAGTAGATCCGTTCCCTATACCACCTGCAAGATTAATTCAATTTATGTGAAAACTCGAGTGATTTTCCGGAAACTACCATCGGGAAACATCTTGTCCAGCCAGTCTGCATCACAAACATAGACTAATAAAATACAGGGGTCCACTATAAGTTAATTTCCCCTATCCTCCGTGTTGTTTCGATCTGGTTCATTATGAAGTTATTATGAATCTTTAAAAAAAAATTATTGAATTTTTAATAATCTCTCGAAAACAAATTAAAAATTTTCAGCAGTTTATATGAATCATACGTATGCATACAAAATTTATAATTGAAATCCTTGATCAGTTTTAATTTGAGGTAACTAACACGAAAAATAGAACTCAAATTCTCCGTACACAGTTATGAACAGATATTTTGCTGCGTGAATAAAAATGGTCAAATTTTTCAACATCAGACGAGCGGACGTTCTTCTTAGTGACAGATGCTACGCTGTTTTCTAGGAGAACCAATATATCGTCTGGAACTCTGGGTTCATTAACATTCGTTCACATGAACACTCGGTTCTAGCCTAACTCCGGCCATCATCTTGAAAAAAAAAACACATATGACAATCAGTGCATAAAATGTGCGAGGTAACCGAGGTAATGTAGACATAAACCATTCTTAGTCATACCTGGTAGAATAGAAGTTGACCCTGAGAAGAAGCAAACCGAAAGTTGTTCGGCTACATGGTTTTGTAGATTGAAAACGTTATCAAACAGTGCATCTGATCCCGTTTGAACCGGACATACACATGAAGAATTACCTGGATCTGTTTTTGAATTTATCATAAAGCTGCCAATTTTTCATTTACGAATCTATTCCTCACTCGAAATATTGAAAAAAATCTCTTCAAAGCCAAAAAGCGTAGATACGGGTTACGAAGTAATTGAAAAGTATTATTATTTCAAAGAGCCCTACTATACAATAATATGCAGAATTTTCCAAACCATTTGACCCATAATTGCTGAAAACTAACAAAACTAGGACTGTAGTAAAAGTGATAATTTAAGAAAAATCATACAAAAATTTACTGATATTAACCTTCATTGTACCCTTGTGAGGAAAATCACACAAATGAATGTTGTTTCGATTTTTTTCGAAAACTTCTCGATCGATTTTGACGAAATTTCTTGACAATTCTTAAACCATCAATCTTACACAAAATATATATTTTCCAAGGGAAAAATATTTTTGGTTGATGAGATATTTAAAAACTTACGTTGTTTACCCTGGTGTGTGGATTTCCACACATACAACATTCGAATTCATTTTGGACAAGAAATAACTTAATTTTGCCCCAAACATATATTTTTCATAAAGTGCTTTCATACCTGAAGCTATAGGTACCAATTAATCCTGTTTCGAAAATCGAATAAGGTGTGTATGTGTGCGGAAGTATGTGTATGTGTGTTTATTTTCATTCTTTCGACCATTATATCTCGATTTTCTCAGCATCGGCTGAACCGATTCGATTGTTCTTAGTCGCGTTTGAAAGAGCTTAAAGTCTAGTTAGTTGATGGTAAATATCGTTTTGATCCGAAGGTTCATTCAAAAATGACGTAACAAAATGAGATCAGTTTATATGGGAGCTGATAAAGCTCCCATATATTTTTTTCAACGATTTGACTGAATTTAGAAGTGTTTATAGGTGCATTCTTGTAATTCGCAACATGAATATATAATTTAAAAGGCTACGTGGGACATGTGTAAAAGTATGTGTTTATTTGTTCCATCCCAGTGCACAGTGGGGAATCGCTGACCATCAGCCAAAAAAAATTTTTTTCGTTAGCTGTTTCATAATATTTTTCCTTTATTGTTATAACATTCAAGTGTCTAAATCAAAAATTTGGGCGCAATATCATGAAATCTGAATTTTTTATGACTTTTCAAAGCTTGGCGAACTGACGTTTTTTGTCATTTTTTGAAAAAAAGTACATTACTTTGAAACGCTCTGTAGCTTCAATAATAGCTTGGATTTTTTTAATGTCAAAGAAAAAGTTGTTGTAAATATTGTGCTAAACAAACCCTTTTCATTAGATATTTTAAAATTTGGTCATAATAGGCCTGACACTAGAAAAAATTAAAAAAAAAACGTGATTTTTTGTAGAAAAGCAGCTTAAAAGTTTAGTTGCCGCAGTTTGCCACGGTTGTGACTACATTCAAAATTTAGGTAAAAACGTAAGCTTTCAAATGCATACTGTCTGCTGCTGCGCAAAACTGCGCAAATTGTCACTTTAGTGAAAAAAACGATAGCAGTTTTTTTTTTCATTTTTTTGAGGTTGAAATTTCATCCAGGATTAATTTTAATCATAACCATAATACCCCATTAATGGAAATTTATGATATCGAGCTCAATTCGTAAGAATAAAATAAATATTTGGGCAAAAATTACAAAATTTATCAATTAAAAGTTATACAATATGTGTTAAATAAGGACATAGTAAACAAATCTTTATGAAATTTAAATTATGTCAAACTTCATCACTTTCTGCAAATTTAAAACAATATTGAAAACATTCAGCCCTTTTCAACTTACGATCATGAAATTCGCTAAACTGATTGAAGTAGTAAATACTAGCAGCAAATTCATACCATCAAACACCGGCTAACAATACCCCTTTTAAAGATTGCTTTCGCTTCGCACTCGTTGGCATACAAAAGTAAAGCACACACTTTGCTTTATGAGGAAAAAACAAAGAACAGTCGTCGCCCTCCGCATCTTTTCGTATTCATTTAGAACGTTGTGTCATTCCAGTGTCTTGGTTTTCAAATTCATAAATTCGTTGAATTTTATTATGGAGCCTTCAACTTCAGCGGCACCACCTATTTCAATATCTAGTAAGTTGTCAATTCATTGTGTTATACATGTATTTAAATGTCCTTTTGCAACCATAGAAACCGGATTAGGAAGATAAAATATATATGAAACAATAAAACATCGAAAATTACTAGAAGAAATGAAAATTGCAGCGAAAGACATTTTTCCTGCGGATAAGTATAATGAACTTCAATTTTTCTGGAAACAATTCAACACGAGATTTGAGCGATCACAGCGGAAGATGATGATGCTGATGATGATTTTTTCAATTTGTAATTAGTTTGTATTACTTATGTTGTTTTAGTTTATTAAAAAAATATATATTAATATTTAGACCACATTTGTTTAGTTCGAAGGGTCGTCCATAAATTACGTATTTTTTCAATGGGGAGGACGCCCGGTGGCACTACTTGTGATCAAAGATCATATAATTCTATAAAAAGGGAAAAAAGTGCCAAAAAATATTAAAAATTGGATTTCGTGCTTTATGGACGGCCACAAGCAAAAAATGGATGCCAAATTCGTGTTCAGCGCCCCAAAATTATGTAAATACCAAGTTTTTGTCGCATTTATGGACACTTTTTTTGCTTGGCCAGCCTTTGTATGGAGTCGCCCCACTGTGCAGTGTGAGAATTTTCACACATATGGGTTACGAATACTCTAATGCAAAAAGTACCTATTTAGTGTTTGCACAGCCTGATTGAGCAGTGTTCAACATTTACACAGTTTTATGTCTACTGCAAGACAAGTGTATTCGCACTTTTAGGTATATTGAAATAAATTTAGAATGGATCTCCCGAGATGGTCTAACAAACCAGTCGTCGTGGGTTCGGCTCGGCTCTCGGCCCGGGAGAAACTGTTAGTGTTAGTAGGATCGTAGCGCAAGCCCCGCAATTGTCCTTTACACTAAAGAGTTGACTGCGAAGTCTGTGTATAATAAGCAAAAGGTCGAGTTCCGAATCGGAATGTAGCACCAAGGCTTTGCTTACTTTGCTTAGCATGGATTTCAGAATATTCTTACGAACATTCCTAGCACCAAATTGCTTCATTTGGTCAAACCGATGTTAGGATATTTTTTTTGTTCAATTGCTATCATAGCATCATGTTTAATTGGTCTCATATCATGCAAACACGTTTTGTAACTTTTGCATGAACCACCGGATCAAACAGATGTCCGACGATGACCTAATAGCCTTCAAGCCATTCCAATTGCAGCCAAGGAAATCAAATCAATACATCCATTGCTAAGATAATCCAAATGTATTTTTGAAGATTGTTTTTGTACACTACGCATAATATCATTCAATTAGTTACCTCCACGATACTGCAATGTACAAGGCGTCTACAAGTATTTTTTTTTCAACACATCTTTTGAAATTATCATTCAATTTTAAGTATATTTGTGAATAAAAATCTACCCTCCAAATCATAACAAACGCATCTAGCACCAAAAGGACTCAAAGCAGTCAAACCTCTGAAAATAAAATCGGTTAGTTTATCAGTTCCTATATAAGCTGACCATTGACCATTTTGTTACGTCATTTCTGAATGAACCATCGGATCAAAACGATATTTTTCATTAAATAACTAGACTTTAAGCTCTTTCAAACTAACTTAAGCGACTAAGAACAATCGAATCGGTTCAGCCGATGCTGAGAAAATCGAGATATAATGGTCGTAAGAATGAAAATATTCACACATACACATACTTCCGCACACATACATACCTCATTCAATTTTAGAAACAGGATTAATTGGTACCTATAGCGTCAGGTGTGTATGCACTCAATGAAAAAAATATGTTAATTCAAATGTTGTATGTGTGGAAAACCACACACCAGGGTAAACAACGTAAGTTTTTTTAGGATGCAATGAAGGTTGAAATATATTATTAGAAGGGTGACAACCGAGTAGTTTTATCAGCACACTTCTAGTATTAAAAACACAGTCTTCACAATGAGTTCTCACTCGGTTCTCGATCACTTTGCACGGTCATTCCAATGCACCGCGTAGGGCTGTGTGTCATTCATTTGAGAACACCCCGCACGGATCGCGACGAGCGCAAGTGAATAAACATAAATAAATAAAATAAATCAAATGATTATAATCAAATATCGGGCTTAATGGGCAATAAAATTAATTTATGTTCATTGATTTTGAAACAAACGGACGGTTCGGGCGCCCCTGTGCCATCCCGTGGCGACTACGAGATGGCTGACTGACAAAGTACGCACCGCATTCCAATAAAAAAAAATCGTTACATCACAAAGCAACGGGAAAAACGCATCATCGAAAAAGTCACTTAATCCGACGTCCGGAGCTGGACTTGATTGCATTCCAGTCCGAGCGGCTGGGCTGGCGTCAATAAAGCGCGCCCGGAAATGAATAAAACTAAACAAACACGGTCTTGGGTGCATCTCGAAGCAATTTTCTAGTTCAATTGTCAAGTATCCGCTAGAGCAATAAACACTGTTACGAACATGACCCGAGTCGATTTCCTATCCGTTGCAGCCGGCTGGTTCGAGCAGAGTACCGTAAATCAATTAGCTACCTGGCTGACTGGATGTAGTGGTCCTTCGGGGTCTCACTTTGATAAGCAAGTCATAAAACGGTTCTCGGGGCCTGTTATACTATTTTATTGATCTGGTCATCAGCACTCACTTTTGCTATGGTCATTTTCATTTTACTACATAACGGGCTCTAACAGCTTTATGACATTACACTATTGATATAGCTGGTGACGTTCGGTCGCCGCCACTGAAGACGCAATATTTTCTAATTTGAAGTAAGCTCATTGAGCACCGACAGGAATTTTAAATTAAAGTTTTGTCAATTATTTTCTCTCAGAAAGGGGAAAGAGGATGAAAAACATTCTACAAGTGGAAAGTCAATCACAAACCGAACCATAATCGAAAACATTCAACTCGACGAGGCCGCGTTCTGATTGTCCGTTCGCCCGTACGTCCAGTCTGACCTGGTGCAGTAAGATGATTGACGTTTCCAATTCGAGCACCATCTTCATCATCATCGGACCCTCGGTACGGGCTCCCGGTATGGCTAGCAAGCTGCAGCGGGCGGTTAGCGACGACGACGACTACTTGCTTGACACACGAAGTGACGGGCCGATCTGGTGCGGTCGAATGATGCAAAGTCGCGTACACACGATCGAGCTTTAATTCTACGCGAATCTCAGCACGGTTCGTGTCATCTGTTCGCCCTCCGGGCTTAGCTAGGGTACGAGGGGGTACTTTTGAACCTGGACAAGTTTCGAAGCCGTTTTCACGTTATAAACGTGGAAGTGTATGTTTTTGATATTATCAAAAAAAAAAAAAAATTAGGGTTCACATCAATTCCTCCTCCTTTTAAAGACTGGTGGAAAAAATTCTATTGTGATTGGAAAACTTAATACATTTCACATAACTCGCATCAGTGAATGCGAATGTGCAATATTAGAAAAATTATTGAATCGCCCAAAATGAGAATAAGAACACAACAATAACATCATTTGTAACTTGAATGGAGTAATAAATAAGTATTTCCGGAACAAAATTATGAAACCTCAATGATAGTTAAAAAGTGAAGAACGAAAATGAAATACCAAATAAGTAGGGCTGAAATTTGTAGTTTGAATCATATCGGTAATTAAAAATTTTCAAAACAAATTTGGCGACACCGAGAAAAAGGTGTTGCTTTGTTTTTGTGTAAATTCCAAGTTTCACAGATATTTTAAGGAAGTAACTTTCTCGATGATATCAGTGATACACATCACACTGATTTGAAGGCTGCATTAGACCGTGTTGACCACAAAATGTTTTCAAGCTTGTAGAAAAGATTAAAGTGGTGTGTGAGAAGAAAATGAAGTTTTTGAAGTTTTTGTATTTTAATTTATAGTTGTAAAGGCAAAAATATTTTCAAATCAACTATTTATCATATGAAGCATATCGCAGTCTTGATTTTCTTTTATTCCACTAAAACAAAAATGATAATTTTGTACTAAAATATAAAACTCAATCATTGGATTTCAGTCCAAATAATCAAAAATTCCTTTTTTATTATGAATGGTTCAATTCTCGTTCGTCGTAAATATTTGTTCAGACCATGTTCATATTATCTGTTTGATTCGCTTACGGTCGCTATGTTGTTATCTTACAGATTTGCTCAATTTTGTTCAGGACATTTTTTTCATTTTATCATTTTTATCGCCAAAACCTTGAAACAATTTTTCGTCTCATTATTCCAATTCCTTGGCTCGAGAAAAGTTTGGAAACAGGACTGGACAGCGTACGATACAAAATTACACCGTATTATGCAGCAGCAAAAACAAGCTGACAAAGCAAGAAAACGGAGGGCCAGAAGACGAAATCATTATAGGCGAAATAATTACAACAGAAACAACAACCCTAGGCATAACCATATCATTCACAACAACAACAACGATAATAACAACAACTTTGTCAATAACAATAGAAATAACTACAACAGCAATTACTACAATAATAATAACAATTCCAACAACAACCGCAACAATAAGAACTACTTCAACAATAACAACAACAATCAGAACCAGAATCGCAACCTCAACTTTAACAGAAATCTCGATAATAACCATCAAAGTACCAATCGAAACAACTACAACTTCAACACCAATAGTAACCGTAGATATACCAACCACAACCGTCACGTCAACAACAGTTTTTGGAATAATAACAATAGCCCCAACTATAACATGGCCAACAGGCAACAGAATAACGTCACCAACTCCTACAATAATCAACAACACACCAACTCTAATCGTTTCCATGCAAATCAACTGTTACCACCTGACAGAGTGCTTCTTGCAGCAGCGAAAGACCGATTCTCCAGACCTCAATCTAACTTCATTCCTACGATTCAATTTCAAAGAGGTGAAACTCTAAACCCATACCCGGCGAACGACGAGTTTTCACTTTCTCAACCCCAGATGATCAGCGATCCTGCACACCTTCCTACTTCACAATGCATTGCGTGCTCATCTAGGCACTCGTGTCTTCAACGCAATTGACTCATTCATCAGAGGACCGTTGCTGGTGATAATTTTGTTCAACCTAGAGATGTAGGAAATGACGCGACCTGCTCTGCTCTGGTAAACACTTCTGTTAATAATGACTCTCATTCTTTAGCTTCTACACTCGAACACCCCACCACTACCGAGATCTCTGTATATTGCCAAAATTTCAACCGCATGCGAGGCGCTCACAAAATTAACGAAATTCAAAAAAATGTACTATCCTGTTCATTTTCTGTTATTTTAGCAACCGAAACCAGCTGGGATGAGGGTGTTCGCAGCGAAGAAGTCTTCGGTTGCCGATATAATGTCTATAGAAATGACCGTAACTATTAATTATCTGAAATGAAATCCGGTGGTGGTGTGTTGATTGCGGTGTCAGTAGACTTTAATTCAGCGCTTATCGACACCATTCAGTTTAAAGAGTTCGAACATGTTTGGGTGAAAGCAGAACTAGCAGGAGAGACACACGTATTTGTCTCTGTCTATTTCCCTCCAAATAATGCGCGGAATGAAATCTTTGAAAAGTTTCTTCATGTTGTTGAAAATATTGCATCTAAGCTGTTACCTGAAGTAAAACTCCACATATACGGTGATTTCAACCAACGCAACATTGATTTTATTCCGGACATCGATAACCATAGCATTTTACTTCCTATTATTGGCGAAAATGAAACGCTGCAACTTCTTTTTGATAAAACCTCTAGTCTTGGTCTTAATCAAATAAATCATGTGAAAAATGGACAAAATTGTTATCTAGATCTGTTAATGTCCAACATTAGTGAAGACTTTTGTGTGACGAATTCATTACAACCATTATGGAAGAACGAAGTTTATCATACAGCAATAGAGTTTTCTTTATTTGTGCATGTGAATAAAAGACCTGACGAATATGAATTCGAAGATGTTTTTGACTTTCAGTCAGCAAACTATGATGAATTAAAACATAAACTAAATAGTATCAACTGGCAAGATGTATTGTTTGAAGACGGAAACGTCGATTCGGCTATAGAAAATTTTTATAACATATTATCTGATTTATTTATTAGCGAAATACCATTGAAAAGAATAAGACGTCATGGCAATTCCAAATACCCAGTATGGTACAATAGACAAATTAAAAACTTAAAAAACAAAAAACAAAAAGCACATAAAAAATACAAAACTCATAAAAATCGTAATGCTTTAACAACTTATCTTAACATTTCCCTTCAAAAATGCAACTGCATGACAAAGTTGAAGAGAACCCGGCATACATCTCTGATCTATTTGCTGATTTTTTTCAACAAAATTATACAACTTTCTCAGAATCTGATCGTGACTATACATTCTTCACCAACTTTCCTGAGCTTCCCAACTATTTCAATATTGAACATGTCAGCGCACGCGAAATTGAAGATACTTTAAAAGCTCTGGATGCGTCTAAAGGTCCGGGACCAGACGGAATTCCGCCAGCATTCATGAAACATTTAGCTAAAGAGCTAACTTCCCCACTGTTCTTGATTTTCAATATGTCGCTGGAATCCGGTTGCTTCCCGAAATTCTGGAAAAACTCATATCTAGTGCCTGTGTTCAAATCTGGTAAAAAAACCGACATTAGCAACTACCGAGGCATAGCCATTCTTTCCTGTATACCTAAGCTTTTTGAAGCAATAATAAACAAAAAGTTATTTCACCAAATAAAAAATAGAATTACCCCAACGCAACACGGTTTTTTCAAAAGGGCGCTCAACAACAACTAGCTTACTCGAGTTTTTAACTTCTCTTTGAACGCAATAGATAAAGGTAATTATGTTGAAACCTTATATACTGACTTCAGTGAAGCTTTCGATCGCATTGATATACCCCTGCTTCTCTTCAAGTTACGAAAAATTGGAATTCATCCACAATTACTCAAATGGATTGAATCGTATTTGACAGATCGTCAACAAACAGTCAAATTTAAAGGTAGAATATCGAAACCTATTCAGGTAACCTCAGGAGTTCCTCAAGGCTCTCACTTGGGCCCTCTACTATTTATATTATTTGTAAACGACATTTCCTTTATTCTAAAACATGTAAAAATTCTTATTTATGCCGACGATATTAAACTTTTCATTGAAATTAGAAACGCTGATGATGTAAATATTTTTCGTAACGAGATAAAATATTTTTACATTTGGTGTAAAAAAAGCCTTCTTCAGCTAAACGTTAAAAAATGTAGTTCGATGGCTTTTGGCAGAAAAAGAAACATGCCAAGCAATATGATTTCCTTAGGAGATCAGGTAGTAGAGAAAAGTGAACGAGTTAGGGACCTAGGAGTCATACTCGACTCAAAATTAATTGTCGACGGCTTTGCTTCTTCGAGACCGAATCTTGTCAGAAGCTTCTGGACGTACGTTCTCTGATTGAGTGCAACGTACTCATTATAACGGGTAACTTGGATTCCGAGGAATAATTTGATGTCCCCGAGAGACGTTATCTTGAAGTTTTGGTTCAGCTGTTCGATGATGCCCTCGTATTCTGACTTACATATTATGACAAAATCATCAACGTACACAGCAATATAAACGGTTTTTCCATCGCTCCTCCTGATGTAAAGACAACAGTCGTTCTTCGACGGCTTGAAACCCATTTGCACGAGCGTCTTGTTCAGTTTGTGGTTCCAGATGCGAGCAGCTTGCTTCAACCCGTACAATCCTTTACGTAGACGACAAACCATATTATCTCCATCCACCGTGATCCCAGGAGGTAACCGCATGAACACTGGATCTTCTAAGTCCCCATTCAAATATGCTGTTCTTACATCTGCATGCTTGATGAGAAGTTTCCTTTGGTTGGCAACGGAGATTAGTGTGCGGAACGTTATTTGCTTCACAACAGGAGCAAAAACTTCATCATAATCTACTCCATATTTTTGTGTGAAACCTTGTGCAACTAACCGCGCTTTGTGTCGGATGACTTTGCCATTCTCGTCCGTTTTCTTCTTGAAAATCCAGCGGCATCCGATGGTTTTCTTGCCCGCCGGTAATGTGGTTAGCTCCCACACGTTGTTATCTTTCATCGACTGCAATTCTTCCAGCATGGCTTTCCTCCATGATGCCTTCTCTGCACTCTCTACTGCTTCTTTATAGGTACGAGGCTCATCATTCTCGTGACGTGCTAGTCTACCATCTGGACAGTAGTATTGAGGTGGGATACCTTTCGTAATCCTGGTCGATTGCCGACGTACATCTAGAGTTTGTTCTAGCTCCTTTTCAGCTTCTATATTTGATTCTTCTCCATTGGCATCCTCGTACAGACTATCGTCCAAAATATCACGGATTTCTGCAACTTGGTTTACTTTACCATCGGAATTCACGACATCTAGTTCCACTTTCTCAACTGCTGGTTCAATCTGCCCCAGTTCTTCCACTACCTCCGCATCACAATCGGTTTGTTTGAACAGCGCAAAATGATAAAATGACATACTGTCATCTTCGCCAGAAGCTTCCACTTTGTCTCTCATGATAAGTATGAAACGAGCATCCCGACTTGTCGTCACCTTGTTGGTCTTCGTTTCGATGAACCGCCATGCCTTATGCTGTATCGAATAACCGACAAAAGTCAATTTTTCGGCTTTGGATTCCAGCTTCGATCGCTTGATCTCAGGAACAAACACGTATGCTGATGATCCGAAAACTTGCAGGTTCGAGACATCTGGCTTGACTCCATTCCATATTTCGTACGGTGTTTGATCAATCGGTTTCGTTGGTAGCATATTTTGAAGATAATTCGCCGTGTTGACTGCTTCACCCCAGTAACGGTTATGCATACCTGCTTCTAAAAGTAGACATCTGGCCATCTCCACCAGAGAACGGTTCTTTCTTTCGGCCACACCGTTCTGCTGCGGTGTATATGCTGCTGTGAACTGTTGCTGAATGCCTTCACGTTTTAGGAACGCCATGAGTTTGAAACTACGATATTCTCCTCCTTGATCGGATCCACTTGGTCCACTTGGTCACTGGTGCTCCACTTACAGTGAAAACGAAATCTTCATCAGCAGATTCCGCTTTTCTCGCTTTCGCCGGTTGTTTAGCAACTTGTTTAGTCTCCTTGAGAACGGACTTTTCGTTGTGAGAAAACTCACCCTGGTTTTGTTTTTGCCACAATCTGCAGTCTCGCTTCTTGTGACCGGCCTTCTGACAGTGGTGGCAAACGATGGCTCTCATCTTTCCATCCACTTTTAATACCGCCGAATCAGCCGAAACCATTTCGCTTCGTTTCTGAACCTCATTAATGATTTTATCCTTCACAAGGGCCAGCGTAAGTTCGTCTTCCGACCGGTTTTCCAGGGTAGTCGTCAGAGCATCAAAAGAACTCGGTAGACTTCGGAATACTAGAATTACCTGCAAATCGTCATCCAGTTTAGTACCGGCGTTAGCCAGTTTGTCGAACAGGCTTTCGAATACTTGCAGATGATTTTCGATGTCATCTCCGTCATGGAAATGCAGGTCACAAATTCGCTTCAGAAGATGAACTTTTGCCGTCAGCGACTTTTTCTCATGCTGCTTTTCGAGATTTTTCCATACTTCCTTTGCAGTTTGCGTCCCCCGGATATGACCGTGTTGATTCCTGCTCAGCAAAAGTGCGATAGTCGCACGCGCTTTTTGATCCCCATCGTCCCAGGCAGCTAGCTCCGCGGCATTCGCTCGATTTGCAGCTTCTTCCGGCTTGTTTCCAGGAACGATGTATTTCCAAAGGCCTTCGCGTACCAACAGAAATTCAACTTCAAGTTTCCATGCTTCATAGTTTTCATTCGTCAGTTTCGAAATTCCGGATCTTTCCATCTTTAACTTTGAATGGCCCACAACCTATTGTACTTGAGAGTGGTGGCCGTAGATCAGATTTACTACTAAATGGAAATACGTCTTAACTTGACGATGGACAAACTAAGAATGAACATTTATTAAAATTTATTCTATGACATTAAAATGATTATTCGTCGCTTGCTAGGTTTACACACACCTCTAACATTTTTAATAACCACGTTTTGTTCGAGTTAATGCTTGATTTCTGGAGCTTTTTATTTCAATCTCATAGCCTAAGGATTTGGTCATGATGTTCTCTTAACATCTACACAATTTGTAGTTCCATGTTTTGTGCGTTAAATTAGTCCAATCATTGTCCCATATTATTGATTATTTTTCTCAGTTGAGTGAATAAGGATAATAATGGTTCTAATAAATATTTATTCAGCGAAATCCTTTGTACCATAAATGGGTCCACTAACCCTACCCGATTGAAGCCCCGCCGCAGGGTATATTTTCCAATATATCAATCCAATCTCGCGTGATTCGTGCACGGTTTGACGTAGGATAAAGATTCGTTGCACGGATGGGAAAATTTCCCGATCCGCGGCAGGCAGCAGAAACGAGAATCTTCGGGATTCGAAATCAATTTCGACAGTTTAATTATAACCGGCCGGGGATCAGTTCCACTGATCGATGGTTCATCGGTGAAGCTGAACCATATGATTCGGCTCGAAAACAGAGGAAGAAGGGTCCGCCTGTCTGTGGGAGGACGAAGTTTGACTGACAAAAACTAATCAAGAAATGATACACCAGCCAGTTCTGGGTTTCTTTTCTCGATTTGTCCGTGCCCGTCAAAGATCGTCGAGAGGACGGTTTGAAGGTTCCCCCGTTCGGTTTGCCACAGCACGTAACCAATCACAGAGCAGAATGTGTCAAAATGCCACATCAGTTGATATTGGATATTAGAATTCCGATTTGATTGATTTGCTTGGTGCCAGCCTTGTTGTTTCTTTTCTTCTTCGTTTTAAACGAGCGATTGACCTTCGTCTTAGGTTATTTTGTTTCTCTAGCTTGAGCTCCAGCTAAGTTTAGCACAATTTGCCAATTATAGCTTTTTCTCAACCAAACTACTGCTATGTTCTAGTGCAGCACTCCCCAAAACATTTCGATGAGTATCCAGATAAAGTCCCATAATTTCAACTCCAGCATTGACCTGTCACTATCGAATGATTGAGCATCTCTCGGAAATAGCAAATTCACGTCAAACGGCAGCGGCAATTACGCACGGGTTAGTGCCAACTAATCACACATCAACCGGTTCCGGCCGGTCGCCAAATGTTTCTCCCCGTCGTCATCGCTCGGTCGGTCCGGGGTTAGTGGCACAGTCAAGTGGCTTATCGACCGACACAAGCCTGAGCAGCAGCAGCATCAGTAATGCCGTTCAGCAGTCGATCATAATCAAATAAAATGTAATAAATTACATTTGGCGTAGAAGGGTTGGTCGATATTGAATTCCGACACGTTCAGCAGCAGCCGCCGCCGTCGCCGCCGTCTGGGCCAATTTTATTTCACAGAAATCAATTACCGCTTGTACGCATCGACTTGAAAATCAATCGATCATCGCAACCGATGGCGACTGGTTTGCCATGCTGGCCACCGACCGCGGCTCAATCCCGCTGGAGAGAGTGCGATTTCTCCAGAAGCCTCCACTTCAATCAGCGCTAGCTACCGTGGACCCTGGGACCCACGAGTCGGTCGGTAGACACTCTGGATGCCTCTGGAACCTGATCGAGTGTGTTTTCATCAACGCAGATCATCTCGTCTTGTTCGTCGCACCAGCAACCACCGCACCGTAACCAACCTTGCTCCGTCCATACAATCAATCATGTGGGAAGCTGCGTGGCGATGTCGGTGTGCGAGGAGAAATTATTGCTATTCTTCTGTGGAGGACCGACCGAATAGACCGAAAGTCCGGATAAGGCTTTAATGCCTCAATTACGAGCGCATTTTGTTGGTTTTACGATCGAAACTAAGCCGCCAGAAACTTTGATCGATACCGAAGAATCGAAATCGCCGGCGGGAAAATCAACAAGGCAAACACAGTTGGATTTTTTGTTTGGGAGTAAGATTGGATTGATTGTTTATTTTCGGTTGTTTTTTTGCCTTCTCTACTAGGATGTGGCAAGTGTTGCCAGTTGTGGGCTAGGTCGGAGTCGTACCAGGGGGGATCCAGCTAAGCTACGGCACTTTGATCGACATCTTCGAGCAGCACTGAGGCTTAGTGCTGGACCGTGGGAGAAACGGGTAGCAACAGCGGAAGGGACCGGGTAATATAAACAAAATTAAACAGTAGCTGGAATTGAGCGTTCAAGATCTACTCGAGCTGCGCACTTGAGCTGGCGGCGCGAGAAAACCGCTCTGCGCCCGTTCCGTTGCTGGCTGGCTGACTTGCGGAGGTTATAGCAATTTTGGGATATGGAGGCAAAACAAAACAAAATCTGAATAAGTGCCCATCCGTTGCGTCGTTCGAGCGGTAATCATCATAATTTCCCAGTTTCGATTATTGCTACCGCTCTGCTGATGCTGCTGGCTGGATGATGCCGCGGCTGCCGGCCGGAATTCTTTTATGCTCGCTCTCTCTCTCTCTCCCTCACACATCTCGCAGCTTATTCTGATGGATTTCAAACGTCGAGTTGATTGGTGTGAATCGAATTGCAGGACTTGTTTGGCGAAATCTGCTAGCCGGGCGCTAAATTGCTCAATCAGTTTCACTCTGAAGGGGGTCCTGTCTTTGGACGGGAGAGAGAGAGAGAGAAAAAGGAAATGGTTATGCGGTAATTGTTTGAAAGTTTTCGTAGCGACTTTGCTGCTAGTTGGTTAAATTTAATCTGATTGATAATTCTTCATTTAGTGACTAATGGAATCTAAAGGAATATTTTATATTTGTTTAATGGAGGATGCAAAATGGGATTATAGAGTGTCATAAAAAAACCTTTATTATCTGCGTATAACATAATTTCTTTCATCTTATATCCATAATAATCCAATGCTTTGTTAACTTTGCCAATTTTGATTATTTTTACATTACTTTCAACTCAATTTGATTTATATTTGCAATGTGATTTATCACTATCATTGTTTACATGTCGTCCTAATTTTGTGTCAAAATCATCACAATTTTTTTTTTAGTCAAGACAGTTTGCCTTTTACGGAGAGTTTTGCTTTTTACCCACTATACTTTGATCCTCTGAAAATTATGTCATTAAATCAACAGTAGCTAAAACCTTGGAGTACAGGTGAACTATTATCTGCTTCCATTTTAATGAAAATTTACCATTACCATCCAAAGGCCAGACGTTTTTATTAATTTATAATTTTTTGTTATGTCGGCTGTTGATTATTTGGATTTTTTCATTTTTTATAATGATTTGTAAGTTATTTTTGAGTCAAGTTTTGGATCAACTTCATTCATATCTTCATATCTTACTTAAATCATGTTTTTGCTGTTATACTGAGTTATTGTTGGTTTATTACTGTTCTTTTTTATTTTCATTTCTCGTTCATGTTCTCGTTAACTTTACATCAAAATTTTCTTAATTTGACATGAAGCTTCCTTGATTTCTGCTCCACTTTCGCTGCTCGCTTCTCAATTTTATGTGACTTTATTAGAAAAAGTGTCTTCTGAGCAAAATATCCCAAGAGAGCTCAAGAACTAGTTTGTTCAAATTTTACCTCATTTTTTTCATTCCGTCTACAATTGCAATGTGAAATAACTTCAATTTTAACACAAAATATACGATATTATATTAAATATTTCCGTGGTGTTTAATTCGCTTTATGTAATAAAACTTGTAGCATTTTTAAATTTTGCTTTCCGTTGTATCATAATTTAGGCGAATTTGGATCAAATATAGACGTGAAAAATCAATAAGATAGTTTCAGTGACATTTTTCGTTTAGTAGGCATGCATACGAAAAATTCAAAACTAAAAAAAAACTGAGGTTTACAATGGTCAACAGTTATTTGTTTGCAAAGCTTGGACTCTTTTTTTACAGTATTATTTATTTCCCCTAAGTCTTTTTCTCTCAAGACGAACGAACATAAAAGTTTTGCAAATCATTTTTTAAATGTGGATCCGTTAACCTTGGACAAGGTAAAAACGCGAGCTGAAGAACTAAAAACCGCTAGGAAAGATGGAGATATAGTCAGAAAAAAACTGAGAAAATGAAGCCCCTATCAAACCTAGACGTACGTCGAAAGGCCGCCAGCTGGGCTCGTCTCTGAAGTCTCTGAATAAAATATCATTGCTAGGGGCACCAATATTCACAGGAATGATTAAAAAGCTTTAATCTTTCGTTTTTTTATTTTGAGCTCTAGGTTAGTAGCTGTGTTTACCAGTGTAATGAAAGTAGACAGGAAAAACACAGAGAAGACAGAACAGTTTTTAAAAGGTTGATTTGACGAAAACGTACAACAGAAAAAGATATTTAGATAAAAGTTAAAAACATAATGCATAATGTAGAAAAAATTATCAAAAACCAATACTTATGAGCAATTTTTTAAAAAATGTCACAATTCTTATCATTCATTTATCATTTTTGTTTTGACTGAGCCTCTACACAGATGTTTCTGAGGGCTGGAGATATAATTTTCAGTATTTTCTTTCGAATCACGAGAAACTGGTTTGAGGTATGGAGTATAGTTACTTTAAACAATCGTCAACACGATTAAAAATATATTTAGAGCCATCAAATTTAAAAAAAAACGAGAATAACCGAGAGAAATATACAAAAAATAATAGACACAGAACAAACATAGAAAAAGAGAGGAACATAAGGTCAAAATTTGTTCTTGCTCATCAACAATACAAATCGCTAACAGGTGAAAAGAAAACATCGAACAAAAAAAGAATCAAACAAAACAAAATGAAACTGAAGATGAACAAAAAGCAGAGAATGCGAAAAACACTGCGATAGGATGAAGCGAAAGAAAGACGAAAATGTTTCTAACGCAGAGAATTCATAAAAGATCCAAGGCAAAGCCGAAAAAGCACAAAAGAAGGAACTGTTTGAAAAGTTAGATTTAAAAAAAACACTGATACACGGTTTAAAACTTGAGAAATGAAAAAAAAAACAATGAATACAAATATGTTGAGAAAGTACAGGGACGATGAATAAAAAAAAGAAAAATGTAAATAAAACTAAAACAAGTGGAAAGGCTACGACGAAAAATGGCAAAAGTTAAACAATATCAAAATAAAGGAAAACTTAAAAATGTTAAAGAATAAAGAAGCATAAAATGTTTAACTTATGATGAATATCGGAAAGCTGAGAAACGCCAAAAAACGCCAAAAAAACTTGCGAGAATTAAATTAAATTACAGATAGCAAAGATGCAAATAGGTCCCAAAAAAGGATAAACAACCAAAAAGCGAATTCAGCAAGTAGAAAAAATCAAAAAGGCAAAGAAAAGGCAAAGAAGTCAAACTAATAAAAAAAAGCAAATTCGGAAGGAAAAATTGGAAATATTGAAAAAGGCAAAAAATATAAAATATCCACAGTTAAAGATCCAGATGGTGAAAATTTGAGAAGAAAACCTGGTGAAAAAGTCGCAAAGTTGTAAAAACGCCAAAACATGAAAAGACTTTAAAAAAGCTTTTAGGAATTTCAAAGTGTAAAGATACCACAATGGCAAAACAGTAAAAAAAAAATAGTTGAAGAGGTTGTATATAAGACACGACCGCAAAGTTAACGTAAAATACGACAGCCTGTCTCATGTCAATGTATTTTTTGCAATATGTTGGGGAATACACTCAATGGGGTTAAACAATTTAATCGTCTCTCTGCTCCAGATGACGCTTATCTCTATAGCCGGCACCGGTAACGACAATGAACAGCAACAGAAGCTATGTGCAGCTATGCGGTTTTACTTGCTGCCGTATCCAAAACAAGAATGAAATTTAATTGTTTTGCGAGGCTGTCTTTTGTATCAAGTTGCACTGAGATATCTGGCTACGAAGAGCGGGCTGGCTAGTCTATGGGGCAAATAGTGCATTCCTGGTTAAATAGGTTTAATACGAACAGTTTTCTGCATTTTGCGGTAGTGTAGATAATTTTACAACTGATTGCTGCAAATAGTAGGACTTAAACAAAAAATTATGTGATTCAGGCTCACTGGCTCAAAAAATCTTCAAATAAATGTTAAAATACACTCAGTAAACTTTGAGGCTTAGTCAAAAAGGTTAATTATGTTTTTCCATGCCATTTATTGACAACTGAACGTTGTTTTTTCAACATAGTAAGTTTATGATTTAGTTCTGCATGATTTACAGTGATATTCAAATTCAACATGTGGTGATTTATTTGCAATTATAAATGAAAATTTGATTCGCTATACTGCAAGTCACACACGCTATAGACATGCATAGACAGGCTATAGATATGCACACGCTATATAGCAAGCCACACCCGGCTAACTAGGTACTCCGTTCTGTCGTCCTTTTTAGGGAAAGGCAGCAAGCGACCAATCAAAGGTCGACATTTGCGTTCCGACGAGGTTTAACAATTTTCGATAGTGCGATAGTTCAAACAACCAGATTACAATTTTCTGCATTTGAACGGGTGCTCAGATGATTTTCCAATCGGTTACTGCGAAAATGACGGAAACCGCTGGGAAACTGACTGAGTTTAAAACGTTTGAAATTGGACAATTTTCGTGACGCTCTCGATGTTCCCTGTGTTGAAGTTGGACCCCTGTATATGTTGCCGTAAGACGTATTCTACGTCAAAAAAGAGTTTGAAAAATGAAAATGTAGAAACCAGTGCGGTTTTTGAACGGGACAATCTACAACGGACCAGATGTTCATATTAAAACAGATATCCGACAAGTTTCGAGAACACGGCTACAAACGCAACGTCTGTTTATAGACTTCAATGCGGCGTACGATTCAGTGAAACGCAAATTTCCGGACACGTTTGTCACGTCTGCCTGGGACTACTGTTAGGCATTGCATTGAGGAGGGGTAAGTTTGTTTAGTGCACCCTTTTGAATAATATACCTCTTAGCTAACTTCCTGGAGGCGAGTAGTTGGTTTTCACTGGCGTTTCGAAGGTTGATCCTTCGATTCATGCCTAGCAACGTCAGAACGTTCTGGGAAGCAGTTGACTGCTCTCCAAGTGCCCTCGTCGTTACATATCAGCCGCGCTTCGTTCCCGGTGTGGTATCCGGCCCACTCATTGTCAGCATTTCGCTTCTTGCTTGTGCGAAACGGGAACATTTTCTTCCCAGCTCGCGAATTGTGGATACGTAGTGCCCAATGTTGCGCAGATACTTCCATCACCCCCGAGAGCTTCAGGAATCGCTTCGAGACAATAGTATACCTGCCAGCACTAATCGACACCTTCGGTTTCGATTTACGGTTATTCACTGCGATGACCTCCGTCTTATGCTATGCTAGCTCCAGTTTGCTGGAGTGCATTCAATTTTCAAGTTCACGTATGGACAGCGCGGCTTTCAACTCATCTCAGTTATGTCGTTTGTAACCGGTTATACATGGCAATCCATAATACCGGACCGAATATGGAACCTGCGGTAATTAAGTCGCCCTTCCGAACTCGTGTGAGTTGTAGACCAGCGCTAGATTCTGGAAGTAATTTTCTAGAACCTTGTACAGTGGCATCGGCACTCCGAAGACTCCGAAGGGAAGAGGCAGTCGTCTAAGCATTTCTGCATGGCCGCCCTGAAGAACCGGAGGGCTAACTTCATGGCCACCGCAATACTCAGGTTCTGGACTTCGTCTGGTCCTGGTGCCTTGCTCAACTTCTGGAGGTTTGCGATATTAGAATTAATCGTTCGTAACCCTTAATGATTCCCCTAGCTGCTTCCGTCACTTATTGTTTGTGGTAACTTTACAGGCGGAGGCCAGGGATTTGTATCGTGGCGAAAGAAAAGTCCCTCAATGATCCGCACCAACATCGCTGGTGATTGCTCTGCCGGAGATGACGCGTCTTTGGTTTTGGCCGTTACAATTATGTGGGCGTCAGGCCACGGGTTTGTATTCGCACTGTCGCATAGTCTATCGTCGCAGGCTCGTTAACTGGTCTTTATTGCGCTCTCAAGCGCACTTTAGCGTATTTGAATGCTGCGTGATGCTCCGGGCTTCTGAACGTGACGTCGACTCCGCATCTTTTCTATTGTAGATGCTTTTGGCACCGACATTGGCCACGTCTAAGTTAAGCTTTGCCGTAGCTTCCAACAAAATTTGGCCCCTCTTATTAGTGCGGCGGTATCGTAGCTATGCCGCGTAACAGTAGTTCAGGTTTGATTGCGTCACCCTCACGCCTGAGGTTTAGTAGCTGGCTTGTTGGCCGGGCTTGTTGGGATCTTCCGTGACATGCTTAGCGTCCCGTTTACCGGTGCAGTCTCGCGCTCTGTGGCCTGCATCTCTGATAGTCTAGAGTAACAGGACGGGCTTTTTAATTCACTCGAATTTGGAAGACAGGTGTTCAGAGGAGCGACCATCATCACGTAGTCTCACATGCTTCCAGGTTTCGTGGACGACCTCGACAATATTGGTGTTGATCGTTGAGCTGTGGAGGAGGCCTTTTCCCAAAAGCACTGCCAAAACTAAGTACATGGCAGAGAGTGTGGTAGTCCTACTGGCCTTGGTGCTGCGTTGGTAATAGATCAGGATGCTTTCGAAGTGATTATTAAACTTTTTTTCTTGGTTCACTCATAACATGTGATAACGAGGAGAGCCGCGAAATTAACAGATGGATTGCAGAAGCTAGACTGCCAATAATCGCATAATTGTAACATTTGCAAAATTTGTTGTTCGTGCTAATGACACTTTTATATTTTGACCTCAAATGCATTGTACCCAATATATTCTTGCAAATAGACAGCTCAACTAAACTTAGTATCATGAAGAAAGCACTACTTTACACTATGTATACATTGAACATGACATTTGCAGTCAAACTGGGTGAAATTTTTGCAATGATACTATTATGCCGTCACTTTCAAGCTACTTTTGGAATGGGGGTTTCAGGGGAAATGAAGTTTTTCTTGTATTCAACAAGCATGAGCTGAACATCAGAAACGGATCACCGGTGGTTGGTTACCGGACCAGAATAACTTCCGAGTTGCGAAAGATGCAGATGTGGATTTGGATGGAAGCTTTTTTGACAAAAAAGTTGAAAAGATAATTAGTGTGTCAATTATGCGGTTATTTACGCTATATGACAAAACAACTCTGCATTTTTTACGACTTTTTTCAAACAAACATGAGCATATTTGTTCAGACGTGAAAAGTACATACTATTTTGAGCATTTCCCAATGAAAAACGCGAAATCCATAAAATGTCGAATGTTTCAATTATGCGATCACTGGCAGTAGAGCAGTGCAAAGCTCAGGAACTACATTTCTTTTGGAAGTGTAGACAATTGCGGGGCTGGCATCATGATCCTATTGACTCTAACGGTCTGCCCCAGCCGAGATTCGAACATGCGACGACTGGCTTGTTAAGAGCAAGCCCACCGGTGGCTAAATTTAAGTTTCTAAAGCTAGTTTGGCAACTCCCACCATAACGCGGAAACCGCACCGGGCGTTGCTATATTGGTTTGGGAAATAGCAATCCCCACCTCGGGTAGAAGCGAGTAATTAAATTTGGCAACGTGATAGCAACGTGCCGCATCGTTGCTATTTGATGAATAATGTCAAACTGTTGTTTGTTTTGTTGTGCTCGATAGTAAATGTTCGTAACAATATTATGAAAATAAGGAGTGTTTCGAACAAAATTGGTCGACCCCGGAAGACGAAACGCTTTGCCTTGGTTAGCCACGTCGTAGGACGCAAGTATCGGCGTGAACCAGTCTATTTCAGTTTCGATTGCGCTGAAATTTTACACAGGGTATTTTATCGGGCGGGTAAACATTTAGAGTTTTTTTTTTAATTCGAACGCCATTTTGGTTGGCACTCTAATCTACACGAAGCATAAAGCTCAAATCCTCACAAGATTGGTCAACCATTTCATTATTTCAATAAACCTGGAAGGTTTGTGTGAATTGCTCGGGAGTATAACCGACTATTGCTGCTGACTCTTTTGAAGGCATGTGTTTTATTTTCGAAAACAACGTAAGACGAATTCGAAAGCGGCGTCGGAAATGGTCATCTGTATAGACCAGTGTTTAAAAAAAACATTGTTAAAACGCTGGATGGCAAACTTCCTCAGCATAGCGGTCAATATTTCACCGTTTTCTAGGCTGAGAGCCACTCCGAATCTTTCCAAAAATCCTTTTCATACTCGCGTATAAAAAGATTTGTTTCGCGAAATCATTTTCTTCGTCACTAGAATCAACCAAATACTCGAGAACAATTTCCGCGTTCTACATTTAAATTTGGTTGGCTGCAAATTCGCAAATATTAATAGCAAATTGTAGGAATCGAGACAGTATAAAGTATAAAATACAATTAATGACAGTTCGCCAATTTTGAGTATAATAGTTATTGGAGGCAACGTTGCGAAACGTTCCACGGTCTAACGCAATTACTTTAATTAAACATACAAGGATAAAAAAAATCCATGCACGCACTAACGAAGAAACCTGCAACAGAACTGTGTTATTGATAATTTGGGAGAACGGAAACAAAGATAAAACTGAGTTGCTTGAAATAAAGGGGATATTTTATGAAGCAGAAAGAACGCAGATCATTCCGGAAACAATTGACGGACAGATTAATTGGCTATTACTAGATGCGCAGAATTTTAAGAAATACGACACACACAAACATTTTGCTAATACTAGCTAGTGACGGTCTTTAGAAATTAGCAACTGCCGGCGTTAAAAAAAAATTGATGAATTGGTAATCCTCAAAAGCAACGACCGGTGCGAACATCGGTTGCTATCCAAAATAGCAACGGCCAGCGTTGTGAAGATAGCAACTCAAAAGGGCAACTCACCGGTGCGCTTGCTCTAAGCCAGCATCGTACCTCGAGATCAACAGCAGCTCAGGTTCCAAATCAATAAAAAATTTGCGCTCTACAAGACGCTGATCCTTCCAGTGGCACTCCATAAACGTGAATGGTGAACGACACTTCGCTCTAGGCAGCAGAAAGAGGCGTTGGTTTCAACAGGCGTTGGTTAACCAGGAAGAAGAGAGTCAGCTGATGTCAAGGACGAGTCCCACGAAAAGCTCGAACGGACTTCTGGGGAATCGCGATGCAAACGCACAGATAAGAAAATATTTTTTTCGATCAATCATTGGTGAAGACAATCTCCCTTCGTCGACCAAAGGTAATGGCCGGAAGTTGATTTTTTTTCCGGCTGTTGAAGGAATGGTCATCTGCACCTACTTTTCACGTTTATGCATTCCAAAGCATACCATGACATGAAAGGAGTAGTGAGTACGGTGTGTGGGAGACAGCTTAACGAGTGGTTCGATACTGACTGCCAAAGAGTACAGGACGAGAAGAATGGAAATGGAAAAAAGTGAATCAGGAACACTATGGAAATTTACAGCGACGGACAAGTTGTGGAGTCATCCTCACAGGCCTAGAGAAAAGAAGCGATTAACGAGCTGGAAAATGGCAAAGTTGCTGGGAAGTACGGTATCCCAGCCGAACTTCTGGAAGCGCGGGGCGAGAAGCTGCCTAAAGGGCTTTAGGAACGGTCCCATAAATATGATCATGTTAGGTCCTATCTACAAGAAGAGCTCTCTATTATAAAGGGTGATTTTTTAAGAATTTGGTTTTTCTTAAAAAAAAACGCATAAAAAATACAAAACTGTATGAAATCTCTATTTGAGCCGATAAATTTTTTACTTTTTAAAGATAATTTCATTCAAATGTTGGCCACGGCTACGTTTTAAATGGTCCATACAAAAAGTCCAATTTTGGGTCACTTTTTCGAGCATTTCGGTATCTCGCAAATAACGCGTGTAAGGTTGTCTTCCAAGGCTGGAATTGTTGTTGGCTTATCCGCATAGACGAGAGACTTAACGTAGCCCAACAAAAAATAATCTAGCGGTGTTAAATCGCATGATCTAGGCGGCCAATTCACCGGTCGATTTCGTGAGATGAATTGCTCACCGAACTCATTCCGCAATATGTCCATTGATTCGCGCGATGTGTGGCACGTTGCTCCATCTTGCTGAAACCACATATCAACAAGACTCAGCTCTTCCATTTCCGGTAAAAAAAAATCAGAAATCATCGCGCGATAGCGAGCGCCATTGACCGTAACGTTGCGATTTTGATCATCTTTGAAGAAGTACGGACCAATGAAGCCTCCAGCGTGTAAACCGCACCAAACCGTGCATTTTTCTGGGTGCATTGGCGATTCTTGTATTGCCTCTGGTTGCTCTTCGATCTAAATGGGGCAATTTTGCTTATTAACATACCCATTTAACCAAAAATGAGCTTCGTCCCTGAACACAATTTTTCGGTAAAAAAGTGGACTTTCGACAAGTTGAACTAAGGCCCATTCACCAAAAATTCGACGCTGCGGCAAGTCGTTCGGCTTCAATTCTTGTACGAGCTGTATTTTGTAAGGCTTTACACCAAGATCCTTTCGTAAAATCTTCCATGTAGTCGAATAACACAAGCCCAATTGTTGCGAACGGCGTCGAATTGACATTTCAAGGTATTCCACTACACTGGCTGATACGGCAGCAATATTTTATACTGTACGCACTCCATGTATACGTTTTGGTGGGTTTATGTCCAACAGAGTAAAACTGGTTTGAAATTTCGTCACAATAGCTTGCTCAGTAGTTCGATTATGACGACCATAAAATGGTCGTAATGCGCGAAAAACATTTTTCACAGAGGACGAATTTTGGTAATAAAATTCGATTATTTGTAAGCGTTGTTCAGGCGTAAGTCTGTTCATGGTGAAATGGCAAACCAAACTGAGTACATTAGACTTTGGCAGCTGTCAGAATTCCCGCGTGAACTGTCAAATCTGAATACACGAAAAACCAAATAGCGAAAAAATCACCCTACACATTGTTTGAGATTGGAACCGTTGGAGAAACCTTTACCAGGCTGCCTTTCAAGAGGGATGATCCTCGACGGATCAAATCTTTATTCTACGGCAAATGCTAGATAAGTTTCGGGAATGCAACTTACACCTTCACTATTTTTAGTTGATTTCAAGGCAGCGTACGGTTCAGTCAAGCGAAATGCGAATGGCAGCTCATGCTAGAACACGTTTCCCCGACGAAACTGATTGAAATAACACTGGAGGAAGTAGCATCATGTTTACAAATAGCGAGCGAGTTACTTGTGTGACTTAGGATGGACTCAAACAAAAGGACGCGCTTTAAACCGTTATATCTAACATAGCTTTGGAAAACGTAGTGTGACAACAAACATTTCTTAGAAACAAATTCAGGAAATGAATAACACTCCTAACAGTATCAGAAAATGTAAATAATACTGAAAAATAAACATTAAATAATGAAAACAGTAGTTTAACTAACAACTAAGTAAAAAATCGGAAAATGAATGAAGAAAAAGCGGATAAAAAAGAAATTAGGAATTTAAAGTTTAATGTTAAGTGTCGAATTAGAAATCACCAAATATTTCGAATATTTGATAGTATAGAAATCGAATAATAAAAACTGAAGATTCAAAAGTAACTGCAACCGAGAAATAGAAGAATATTAACATTAATAATAACAACAAGCGATGTCAAGAAAAGTTTCCGCAAAACGGGCAAGTATCGGCTCTCAGCAAAACCAATAGTACAGGACAAGAAAACCGCTTGGCGCTTACAGCTTTCTCCGTTCCGGGTAAGCGTTTTGTTCCGAAGTACATGTAGATCCGAGCAAATAAATCTTGCAGCTATTTTTGCCAATTAGTTTTCTTCGCGGGCGGCAACACGTCATTCGCCTGGCGCTCGCATTCCTTCTGCGGGGGCGTCGGCAGACTTCGAAAACATTCCTTGCCCGGTGCATTGATTTATGTTCACGCCCCGGTGCCGGGCTCCGGTTTTTTCCTCCCCCCAGAGATAAACGGGCAAATGGTTTCGATTTGGTTTCCCGAATTTCTGCGTATGCACGCACGCGGTTCTGCAATGGATCAGGAAGAAATGGTAAACACCAATGAGAACTGACGCTGTACACGTACGCAGATTTAATTAACATATAATTATTTTAATGATGTTTTCGGTGGGAAATTGACCGCGTGCCAAAGCCGTACCCGTGAATGTTTGATCTCTTTGCCGGTTGAGCACCTCTTTGCTCCCACAGCAGCGCGCACGGGCCCACAGTGAGTGAAGTTATCAGCTCAGGAGCGAGAGAGAGAGTTTCTTTAATTTCTACTCGCTTCTAATCAGCGTGTGTGTGACGTAAAGACCGCTTACCCAGTGTGCCAAGTAAGGTGTCAAGCATATCGGAAAACGGGTTTCGATTCGATGGCCTTTTGGGGCGGTTGAGCGCGACTTCAAAGATGCGTTTGATGTGAGCAAACGGTGTGATTCGGCGTCGTTCCTTTCTCAGCTCGACTGACCTGCCATCGGACCGTGTGGCGTGCGAAGCGGAGCGGCCACTCCGATGTAGGTAAATTGGCGAACAAGTGCTGCAGATTAATCATTTGATCTGTAATCTGGCATCGGGAGCCGGCACCTTGCATGTTTAGTAATAGACTAAGACCAATTAGAGGAAAAAACATCGTGAAAGGATTTGTTCGTACTAGAAGAACTTCGAATTTGGGACATTTCAGCAGTGACAAGCAAACAAACACTTTCGTTCAGGTTGTTTGACTATTTCACGAGCACTTCGTAGATTTATCATTGATCGGCCGTACGCATGAAGAAGTGACAAATTGATTCAACATCTATTCTCAGCACCTCTGAATGTACGCCTCTTACGATGCCATAAAATCTATTCAAATTTAATTTTACTGTCCGCTATCAACAAGTTACCACGTTGTTCTTCTCCGGCCCAGCTGAAGAGGTGGCCATAAAACCTACCTCCTAGCAACAGAATAGAGCACAACACGTTCGGATGGGGATTTAAAACCTTTCACCCAGTCGTCAATAGATCGGGAGACGAGATCCATCCGTGCAGAAAGGGTGCTTTCGGAAAGGCGTTAAACTATAAAATTTCAATATCCGCTATAAATCAAGCAACTGTTAATGCTCAGCCGTATGCGTTGGTGCGTTACTTCGCTTTTTTTGTCTTCGTTCTCTCCTACTTTTGAGGGAAGCAAAATCCATTCATCTTTTGAGGCAACTTTTTCAACCTTTCCTCCAACCCAACGCTACTCGCACCGTAACATAGGTGGACACATTCAGAAGCGAGTGTCGCTGTCGTTGTGTCTCATCTAGGAAAGCGCATGTTGTGTTTTATTGAGCGTGACTAATCCCCTATCGGTAGGCTCGTATCTTGTTGGCCGTAATCCGATGCTCAATGGATCGAAGATAGTCTCCGTTTCCTCGGTGCGGGTGATTCCGGGGAACTCGTGGTTCGGAAATTCGATCCGCCTAGAAGAAACGTGGGCCAGAATCAGTAATTAGGTTTGTATCCATGATGTTGGGTTTTATTATTTCATTGATAAAATTTTTCACGAAATGATTGAAATTCATTGTAGTTCTTATTCCATCAGTTCTGGTCACCAACATCACAGCAGGGAGTTCACGTAACGGAGATCGCCAAGTGGTATTACGATTGATATTGCAATCGAAAGCATACTATACCAGCCAATAAAACGAAACGTTCAATCAGTTCGGGATACAAAGTTGCAGTAAAGTAAATGAAAGCATAAAATAAAACTTTCCACTCTAGTCGGTAAAATTCATCAAACCATTTTAACTACTTCCTAATTGGCTACCTACTGGGCTGCAAATCTGGGGTCATACACGATGGGCACGAGCTCGGTGGTCCGATTCTTAAATCTATAAAGTTCCGTTAATAGTTCAAATGTAGAAGACTACATTTCAAAGCTGTTTAAATAGCTTAGGATGGGCAATCAAACTGATCTGACCTGTTTGAGTGCCCCGGCCTGTCTATATAAGGTACTTGGAAAATAGTTTAAATGTATGACCTTCATCGTATTAAAAAGTGAATAAACACAACTGATGACCAGGCTTGTAAACGGTCACCATTTTCATTTGATCTCGCTTCCTTAGCGTGCGTCACAGTCGGCTTTCGCTCGTACATGTTAAATAACCAAACTATCGCCGCTCAGCTCACAGAAAGAAAAGGATAGTCAAACGACACTCGCGTGTTAATCTTTTAGCGATGTTATTTCGGCCTTTTTCTGTCTACTTCGTTCATTTATGTTGAGAAATATTATTACAAGATCATTGATATAAATAATTTCCAGAATACACGCACTCAACGTGCGTAATTCTCATTTCTAGAAAAAATGTCAAAATACGTTTGAGAAAAATAACGTCGTGATGGCTATACTCATTTGACATTTTTCTTTAGGAATGTATTCAGACAGCGAGCCTTGGTAGCGTCAGAGGAAGAAGAAGACGATTATCGCAGTGAAAAGTGGTTCTACCGTGACCATTTCGAAGCCTGCTGATGACAGCAGTGTGTAAAATACGTGGTTACAGCGGTTTTAGTGCTGTAAGTACCAGCCTATGACATTAAAGTCCAAACGCATTTCTATAGCTTATTTATTCTTAAACTATTGTACTTATGGCAGTGGACTTTAATTTAATTTGATTCCAATAGTTTCAGGATAAAGTCTCCAAAACGTTCCGAAGTGATGAAAATTGAAGCAAAATCGTAACCAAATTAAGTCACGAGTACCCGTTATGGCAATACCTAAAAAATGTACCAGTTATGGCATGAACCAGTTATGGCCTATGGAGTTTAAATGGGGTATTGCCATAACTGGTACCATTGCGCTTATGCGATATAGCTATAACTGGAGCACTTGCACATAAACATACATACACACATACACACACACTTACCACATAATGAAAGATTTGGTAATGACGCGATCTTTTTTTACGCGATTTGCTCCAAATAACGCGATTTTTTTTTACGCGAGTTGTTCAAAATATCGAGATTTTTTTTGCGCGATTCTTTTTTTGCGCGCACGCATGAATCGCGTAAAAATAGAATCCAGTGTACGTCACAATGTCATATCACAGCAGTATAGATTGTATTCCCGCGCTTTTCTAGGATTTGGCGCAGAGTGACGGTGTGACCCGTTGTGGATCGTCCTTCTTAAAAACTGTATCCCACACAACGTACCCACTACTTCTCTCGTGTCGAAAGAATTCCTTTTTCCCGAGCAGTGCGTTTGCATTGCCAACAACGATTTTCACGTCATGTGTTGGGCATTCCCCATAAGTTAGTTTGAGATTTACGTAGAACTCGTCCTTGACGTCAGCTGACTCTGTTTTTCCTGGTTACGCAACACTATGAAACCAACGCGTCTTTCTGCTGTCTAGAACGAAGTGTTGTTCACGATTAATGTCCGTAGAGCACCACCAGGAGGGTCAGCGCCATGTAGAGCGTAATTTTCGTACGGATCTGTAGGTCACGAAGCTTCAGGGGTTATATACCTTTTTGGTCTAGAAAAATTAGGGAAGTTTGAATTCAATTTTAAGAGCATAGCATCCTTTTTGGGGTAAAATGTAACTGTATATTTCAAAAAGTGATCGTTCAAGGACCGGCGAATTTAATAACGAAAATTGAAAAAAAAGATGAAGGAAATCGGTTCAGTAGTTTTCCCGCAATCAGGATCACGGCAAAGTCATTTTTCGGAAAACACTATTCCGAGATAATCGCGTGTAAAGTTTCAAGTTTAGCTTATGCGGCCGTGGCGAGGCGCGCTGCAAATCGCTCTAACTTTCTTCCTATTGCTCAGATCTGTATGAAAATTTGTGAAAATGCTCTCAAGATGTTGTATTTGAAGATAATGCAATAAAAATTTTTTCGGTTTTTTTAAAACTAAAAAGGTATATAACCCCTTAAGCAGGCTTGTGGCCACAAATGGCCTGCCAAACCATTACCTTCTTGCCGAATTTTTCGGTGTAAATGGCTTTCACTGGTTCAGGGACATCCTTTCCCTTCGGTGATATATAAAATTGCGGTCCTGGCAGAGTCTTAAAGTCCAGTTTTATGTAGGTTTCGTCATCCATGATAACACACCCCATTTTTTTGGTCAGAAGTTTGTCATAAAGCTTCCGAGCTCTCGGTTTTACAGATTCAACTTGTTTTGGATTTCGTTTTGGCTGCTTCTATTTCCGACGGGTCTGCAGACCCATTCTTCCCTTGGCACGCATAACGTTACTCGCCGAGGTTCCAAGCTTTCTCGCCACATCTTGTAGTGATACTGAAGGATGCCGCTTGTGGTATTCCTTAACCTTTTTGTCCATTGTGGGATCAACAGGCCCGGGTTTTCTACCACGTCTTGGGGCATTAGTAAATGTGCACTCTTCACAATACTTCCGCAACGCGGTTTGAACTGCTCCGACACTTATACCTTCGTCTCTGGCTAATTTTCTTATAGAAAGACCACTCACGGTGCCCCATTTGTGCACAATTCGCTTTCTTTGCTCGGGAGAAAGGCCACGCATTTTCAAAATTTCGCACTAAATGTTAGAAAAAATGACAGCTTCTTTCCTTTTGGATGTAAACAACAGGACGCAGGCAACGTTTGGTTGAATACTGAACGTTATTTGAAATGACGGTTGATCGTAAGTGTATTTATAATTATCGAAACGGTCTATAGGCTAGCTGGTGATTACCGAGAACGACATTAGCAGAGAAATTCTTCGATGTCCTATGGCGGAAAATCGTGCCTTTTTTCGACCCCGGTGGACGCACTGCTCGAATAAAATTCGACGCGGAACGAAGTTGACTATCTACAAAATTTTGATTATACTGTAGCCCTCTAAGGCCACGAAGCTTGGCCCATGATCGTGGACAACTAAAACACACTTGCTTTTTGTACGGAAGAAGTGCAGATGGAAGATGGCAGAGGCCACGAATGCTATTATATTCCAAACCAAATTAATTTCCAAAAATTTATTCTCGAATCGCGACTATTTGCCTGATTATGAAAGAATAATGTTGACCGACTTGTCGCATACTACGATGGATGTACGTCAATCGGTTGTAGAAACAGTGACATAAAAATCGCGGTAACATAACTTCAGTTGTTAACCTTTTTCCACAAATCATACGTTCGGCAATGTTTTGTGATTATATTAATGCATTATATACAGATCAGATTGTTGAAATTCGTCCTAACACTCAATATACAAACGTTTTTGGAAAATGCTTCGTACTGAAAATTTTACTCGCTGTCGCATACGTCAGTCTGAGAGATTACGGCAGACATGTTCTCTCTTTCTGTCTTGCGATTTTGTTTAATTTTGTTCGGACTTTCGGATTTTTTTCGCTTTTTTTTACCCACTTTTGCTGCTTTTTCGACATTTTTGTCCCTCTTGGTTTTCTCTACTTCTCAAAATTTCAATTGCGTACGTATCAGTTTTTTTCAATTTTTTTTTCTCATTTTTAGTTCTATGGTTTCCGAAACATATATGAATTTAACTTCTTCTTATTATTGTTCTATTTCTAATTGTTTTTTTTTTTTAATTTTTTCCAATGTATTTTGCTGTTTATTTTTTTGTACACTTTTTAGTTTTTTATTATGTACTATATTCTTTCTTGACCTTTTTAATCTCTTTCAGATTTGTAGACTAGTTTACCTCTTTAGAATATTTTTTCAACCTTTTCAACTTTTTATACCTCTTTTGACCCCTTTTACTCTATAATTATTTTGCAATTTCCTTATATTGCAGTCTTTTCATTTTTACTTTTTCCGCTTTACGTTGAGTTTTATTTAAATTTTCTGCGTTATGTACCTTTTTATCCTTTTGTCATATTATTCTGTATTCTCTGGTTCTTATTTTGCTTCAGTTTTTGTATCCTTGGCTTTTGTTTTTGCTGTTCTTATATTTATTTTATAAGTATATCTATTATAAGTTATATCTATTTTATAAATATTTATTTCAGTAATTTAGCTCACAGAGCCCATTGAACATCGCAAATCAGTGAATTTTTCCCAAAATTTTTAGATAAAACCCTTTAAAACACATACAAATAAAATTTTCAATCCAAAATAGAAACTTTTATTGGAAAGCGAGATTCATGACGAAAATTAACATAAGAAAAAATTCTTAATATCTTATCGGGGGGCTGGGAGATAAAAAATAACAATGTTCAGAAAACGTATGCATTTTTGCGTGACTGATAACTTAGTAGAAGGTTCAAAATTTGGAAGAGTCTAGGAAAAAAGTTAGAATGGAAACTGTGATTTTTAGTGTCCTCTCATAGAAAACTTTATGCTGCTCGTAATATGTAAGAGGAAGAAACATGATGTCTTCGACAACATTTCGTGGTTTGAGATAACCGTAAACTTTGTTGAAGACACATTGCGTCTATTTCAATCTGATTGAATATCTATTTAAAAATTTATCGCACAAACGGCAGAATAAAACACAGTGCTATGGAGATATTGTGCTTTAGTGGCATTTTTATACAAATGCTAAGTTTTCCATCACATGTAAAAATGTCAATATCTCAGCTTCCCGATAAGATATCAAGGATCTTTTTGCCTTTCTCCTAGAAAGGTATAGCAATCACTGGAAAAACCAAAGGTATAAAAGTGGTCCCAATGGCTGAATGTCATATACTATTCGACACAGTTCGACGAACCGAGCATTTTCTGCATGTATGCATGTATAGGTGTACATGTGTCTGTGGGTGCGGGTGTGTACGTGTGTATGGGCACTTTTTATTTTCGCACCCATTTTTCTCAGTGTTTAATTGTAATTAAGTTTGGAGCAGTAAACAATTTAATTTTAATTTTAATCTAAATTAATCACTATATTAACTTATTTTTAAATTGTATAATACGGGTTTGATCTGTGCGTGGTGCCAATGAAGAATGTTAACCGTTGCCTGGTCTCAAGAGTACTGACTTTGATGAGCTAACGATCCTGTGGTTTAAGCTGCTGAACGTTCGGATAGCATCGTGTGAGATCTCTCCGTTTGAGTGAGAGAATTAGCGTAGATGGGCTGTGAGATGAAGTGGAGTCCTGATCGGATGACAATTGTTCGAACTTGTAGAGTGCGCGACAATCTTAATTAAGCCCTTCGTGACTGGTGGAGCGAACACTCAGAGATGGTCTGACCGATTCTTCCTATCTTGGTATTTGACACCAGGGTCTATTTGCCGCTTAGGTTACTATTGAATTTCATTGTAATCAAACTTTCAGTTTTGGCGCTGCGGCAAAATGTGAAAATCGCTTCTATATCTCAGAAGCTATGAACATAGTTGAATTCAATTTAATGGGCTTCAGAACCCTTAAACAATGAATTTCATAATGTTTAAACACGTGGTTTAAAAGTTATAGAAAGATACGTAACCCAGAGACTGTTTAAAACTATAGCTACGATCAAAATATGTGGCCTCAACATCATTTAAATTTGATATTGAACTATTTCAATGTTTGCGGCTCAGCTCGGGATTGATGTTGCAATTGAAAGTCATTTCTATCATTTCACTTTTTCTTTAGCACAAATATTACGTTAAATTCTATTAGTTCTATTGTCAGAATTTCAATCGCATGAAAAGCCCAAGCAAAATGAAAGAAATTCAACAAAATCTATTGTCGTCATCTTTTAAAATAATTTTAGGAACTGAAAGTAGCTGGGACGAAAGCGTAAGAAGCGAAGAAGTATTTGGAAACAATTACAATGTATTCCGGCACGATCGGAATTTGTCTACCAGTCAAAAAAAGTCAGGCGGTGGAGTCCTCATTGCCATTAATGTAGACTTTACTTCTGAAGAAATAATATCCGACAAATATAAAGAATTTGAACACGTATGGGCCAGAGCATTTCAGCAATAAATGAACATATCTTCTGTTCCGTGTACTTTCCACCGGAACATGCTCATAAACATTCGTATGAATTATTTTTCAAAACTTTAGAATCTATTATGTCTAACATGAAACCAGAAGTAAAACTGCATGTCTATGGCGACTTCAACCAACGTAATGCAGACTTTATTGTAGACATTGAAAATGAATCTATCTTACTCCCAGTCGTAGGCGAAAACGAAACACTGCAGTATCTTTTTGGCAAATCCTCAGAACTCGGTCTTTATCAAATCAATCATGTCAAAAACAAACAACATGCTTATTTAGACCTATTATTCACAAACTGCACTGAAGACTTCTGTGTAGATGCATCATTGACTCCCATCTGGAAAAATGAAGTATTCCACACAGCAATTGAATATTCAATAGTAATGAATAACACTACGTACCCCAGCGACTGCGAGTACGAGGATGTACCGGAATATCACAAAACTGACTTCGAACAAGTCAAACGTAGACTTCGCATAATAAATTGGCGTAGTATAATTTGTAAAGAAGGAAATGTCAACGAAGAAGTAACAAAATTTTATGAAATAATTAATCAAATTATATCAGAAAGTGTACCTCTAAAAAAAAGAAGACGAATGAACACCAACAAATATCCAGTGTGGTTTAATCCACAATTGAAGAACCTAAAAAATAGAAAACAAAAAGCACATAAAATATACAAAAAAGACAACAATAGCGAAAATCTTCAAAATTACCAAGAAATTTGCTGTCAACTTGACGCAGCCATTAAAATTGCACATGAAGAACATAGTCGTAAAATCGAACATCAAATCAAGTCTTGCCCTAAGAACTTCTTTAATTACGTAAAAACCAAACTAAAAAGTAACAACTTTCCATCACGAATGCATCTTGACAGTAATGTAGGACAAACTAGTAATGAAATGTGTAGTCTATTTGCCTCTTTTTTTCAAGAAATTTACACCATATATGAAGAAACAGATCGCGACCGCGAATACTTCTCGTATTTTCCTGAATTTTCGAATTCTTTATCTGTCAATCAAATATCTGAATTCGAAATTCAAAACGCACTTAAAAATTTATACGCTACGAAAGGTCCTGGACCTGACAGAATAGCTCCAATTTTTCTTAAAAATTTGGCAGAAGAACTATCTACACCCTTACAAAACCTTTTTAACATGTCCCTGAAGAATGGAATTTTCCCAGAACTCTGGAAAACTTCATATTTAGTGCCAATTTTCAAATCTGGCGCTAAATCTGACATTCGTAATTATCGTGGAATTGCCATTATTTCATGCATTCCAAAATTATTCGAATCAATAATTAATGAAAAAATCTTTCAACAAGTAAAACACCAAATTACAACTCAACAGCACGGCTTTTACAAAGGCCGATCAACTACCACAAATCTTTTGGAATTCATAACTTTCACTCTGACTGTAATGGACAACGGTAACCACGTAGAAGCTCTTTATACGGACTTTAGCAAGGCATTTGACAGAATCGACATACCATTATTACTCTTCAAGCTCGAAAAATACGGAACTGAAACAAAATTTTTGGAATGGCTGCAGTCATACTTAACAAAACGAACACAAATAGTCCGCTTTCAAAATTCCTTTTCAAACCCAATAGAAGTAACTTCTGGGGTTCCTCAAGGTTCCCACCTGGGCCCTCTTCTTCTTATATTATACGTAAATGACATTTCCTTTCTTCTTAAGTCAATACATGTGCTTGTATATGCTGATGACATGAAGCTCTTTATAGAAATAACCAATGCAGAAGACTTTGAAATATTCCAGAATGAAATTAATGTATTCTACACTTGGTGCAACAAAAGCCTATTACAACTCAACATTAAAAAATGTAATTCAATAGCCTTTAGCAGAAAAACAGTAACACCACCTACAAACATTTTCTGAGGAAACCAACCAGTAGAAAAATGCAAAATCGTAAGGAACCTAGGCGTAGTCTTAGACTCCAAACTTACATTCATAGAACAATATTATACAATTATCAACAAAGCAAATAGTGTGCTGGGCTTTTTAAAACGCATCGGCCACAATTTTAAAGACCCATATACAATCAAACTATTATATATTACATACGTCCGACCTATTCTGGAATATTGTAGCATTGTATGGAATCCCTATATTGCCACACGCATTGAATCTGTCCAAAAACAATTTCTTTTGTACGCGCTTCGTAAGCTAAATTGGACATCATTTCCCTTACCATCATATGAAGCACGCTGCATGCTTATAGACATACAAGCTCTTAAAGAACGCCGCGATCTTTCAATGCTTTATTTTATCAATGACATTATTTCTCAACGCGTGGAATCTACTCAATTATTATCACAACTAAATTTTTATGCACCCAGTCGTCAATTAAGAAATCGTAAAATATTTTCGGAAAATTCTCACAGAACAAACTACTCAAAAAATGGCCCAATAAATCGCATGATGCGTCACTATAATCAGCACTGCGAAAATATCGACATCACCATGGGCAGAAATCAATTAAAAAAAAAAAACGACTAACTACTGGAAATAATGTATAGAATATAAGAAAACATTGTATTATTATAACTGTAGTCTACATTTGCTTGACGAAATAAATAAAAAAAAAAAAATATCACATACTACACCTAAATTATTACTCTATATACAACATCAATATTCTAGTACCCAAAGAGTGGATATACCTTCATTAAATTGTATTTGACAACTTAAGGATGTTTTCCTTAATCCGGAAGCTGCAAAATCGGATTTCAAAGTGAAATATGGAGTTTACTTCCGGCTTGCGGGCCCCGGATAAATTTAAATTGGCGTCCCAAGTTGATTTCTGGTCTCTGGGTGTAACGCTTCCGCAATACTCATATTAGATGATATTTGGTCATCTTAATTTGTTTTCCAGAAACTGAAAGTCGGCATCTTCGCCATTGAAATATCCGGATTAGGCAAAATTTGGCCATTCTAGGATGTAATCCGGCAACCAGAAGTAGTCATCTGGATTTTTCACGTGATGTATTTGAAACATATTTATTTCATGGTATTTGCATATGTATGTTTTAATGTATGCTCATATGTGTGTGTGAATGTTTGGTATAAATGTGCTGTTGGCTATCCGAAATTCCTTATTTAAAGTGAAAAATGAAACCAGCGGAAATTTTCAAGGAGTATTTTTTCTCTTAAATCGTGTAAATCTATTTTAACATATATTAAGTTTGAATGAGAAAGGCTGGGTCTCACCGCTAGGTGGATTAATTTGGGTTTTTATGTTATTTATCGTCATGGATCCCGCTTTTCAGTAAAAATTTCAGTTCATGACTTAAATTATTTTTGTATGTGTTTTAAAGGGGTTTATTTAGCAATTGTGAGAAAAACTCCCTTTTTTGCGAGGTTTCCTGGACTCTGTGAGTCAAATAACTGGATGCAATGCTAAATCTAACCATGTAACATATTCAAAATTAATCATACAAAAATAAAAAAATATATGGAAACATATGGGAATCGAACGGAATAGCAAAAAGTGCAAAATTGTGGTTTCATAGTTTGAAAAAGTCATTTTTCCATAAATCACGTTTGGACAACCTGTGAACAATTTTTTTGACAGTCCAAATGTACTACAAAATACTATAAATAACATTATCTTTCATTTTCGGGTTGAGCAATTTGTATGATTAGTATTAATGTACACTTGTAGCTATTAATATATACATGCATTTATATTTACAATTTATTCATTTACATTGCATGTGAAAATAATGCAACAGAAAATATTATATGGTTACCAATGCTTCTTTTTTGTGCATGTAAACAAGTGTATATTTACGTGCGATACTGATATAACGAGTTAGTCGTTCAAACGTATGTTCGTTGATTTCAACTCGAAACTAAATATGTTAGTTTAAAACTTTCTACAACATATGATTTGATTTTGAGGAATAATCACTGGGTCCAGTTTCTCTCATTATTATTAATAAAGAACACTTTTTGGACAAGATTGGGTTTTCCATGAGTCAGATTTCTCTACTTTTCTGAATTGTGTCTGTAGTTCGACTTTAATTTATTTTGGCTACCGAACTCCTCTAGTATTTGTGTTATTTGATTTCCTTCATAGAATAGTTACATACTTTTTGAATTCTAGGAATTAACCTTGAAATAAAAAAAGTAATATATAAATATTGTATAGAAAATGGGCATAAATTATTGTTACTAGCACTTAACTTAACATCTTCACAATAAGAGATCATACAAAGCAGACTAATATATATAAGGCTGTGGTGGATACTCATAATTTATAACTACATTACGAGCAATCTAGTTGAGAAAATTTCTTAAATTTTATTACCACATATTAGTTGCATATAAATGTGCAATCTTATCAAACAATAACGCGTAACACACTGCGAATAAAACTAAAGTTCTATTCAAAGTACTGCACACACTCGGCCAGCACTGATCCGATAAAACCGTTCTCACCCGGAGATATCGCAGACGAACACGCATATATCCGTATCAGATTTCGAACAGTTCCGGTCAGCTTGGCACCTATTATCAACATTCAGCGTCACCGTCGTCATCAGCATCGATGTGCATTGTTGTGTTCCATTTTCATCACCTCCCCGGGTGCATTTTCACCCCCCTTCCTACTGACAACAACAACGCCGGCGAACGGCGACATTCGCCGGGTTTGCGGTTTCGATCGCATTGTTTGGCCTCGAAACGGCCGACCGATTCGGATTCTAGAACACCCGACCTACGACGACGATGGTGACGACAACGACGACGTGGCGACCACAGCCGGCCACTAGAAATTCTACAGGCGGATACCTTATAAGCGGGTCCCCGGGACGGGTGCAACAGCAAACAGCAGCAGATATCGATACTTACAAACCCGCGCGCGCTCTCGCTCGCTGGCCACCACGCGGAACATTTCGGTGCTGCCGTTCCGGGTCTCACGTGGTGCGATATTGTGGACTGCGCTCCGATTCCGCCTGCGTCAGACTAGAATATTGTGTGTATAACACGCTTCATAAACAGAAAACGATAATGTTACGGTCGATTATATTGTATCGTCTTCTCTATCTCCCGGGCCCTTTATGTGTTGGACGGTGGATTCTGAGCCGAAGCTGCGGGTAATTTAATCGGGTTTTATCATTTTCTGTTCGAGCGACTGTACCGAGAGAACTGCAACTGGCTGACGCTGCGGCATTTGCAGGCAAGGGACCTGTGAACGACGATGATATTGACACTTTGCGAATTGTGCGCATTCGGTGGAATGTTCCGACAGCCTTGGCCGGGCATCCGTCCAGCCGGTGGCGACAAGGCTTTCGAATGATATCGATTGCAACCATTTCACGGTTTGTGGTTGTGCCGATTGCTTGCTCATTTGGCCTGGTAAATGGCTAATTTCGAGACCGCCATAATATGTTCAATTTACGTGGTGGCACTCGTCTTCCGATGCTAGAGAAATGGCTTTTTATCTCTACGCGATGCAACTGTCGGCGGCGGATGGTACCGCAAACACGATGAGATCGGTTTGATTTCTTTAATCGGTATTAATTCCCACCAATTAGTGGTCATTCGTGTGTACGGGATGAGCCGACCGCGCCGGACGCCATGAGAGTAGGTTTATCTTGGAGATTTATAGCACCGCTCGATCCCCACTGCCTCACTGTGACTGTGGCCCGTGTGTGGGGGTGCGTAATGACGAGGCGCGAGAATTGACAACGGCCTCGCATCGGTGGACAACTGGAAATTGTGGTTAATTTATCATCAACTAGAAGGAATTAGAGCGGTGGCGGCTCATGCGCCAGAGATGGATTCTTTCGGTACTTGATGGCCTCACAAGGCGGTTAGCCTTTAATGGCCAGTTGCACGTCAACAGAGGGACACTTCCGCCAATAAGTGCAACCAATTTACAGTCGGCAATTAGCGAGGTTGGCGTTAAACGAACGAAACGATACGGTTTGAGTTAATATTGACACGGATTGCAGGAAACGAAGCAATAAATTTATTGATTTCATCCGTGAAAAATAATTGAACGAAATAAAATAAATAAATTTAGGTTTATTTTATTTGTTTCAGCAAACTGAAAATTTGGATAATTGAAAAATATTTAAAATATCTTTTCACAACTTAAAGTGATAGCCGCCCAACCGAATACCGATCGAAGCGGAGGTTCGCGTTCGTTTCCAAGCTCGTAAATCTTCGCGCACCAATTAATCAGAAACCGAACACGACAGAACACATGGCAGAAGAATTTGACTTCCCTCCGAACTAATACCGGCTGGCTTTTGCCTTTATCTGATCTGAGCTTCGCCACTCGCTCAGCTTTGAATTCTTGTTCTGCTGCTAGGTGATGAACTCATCAATTGCTAGGATGGTATTTTTTACACGCAAATTGTCAAACGACTGGGAATGGAAAATTAATGCCTCAAATATGACCTCATCTCAACTTGATCAAAGGGAGAAAAATGATTCAATTTATGCAGCCCGACATCATTTGCCAGCTAATACCGAAGGCCTGCAGCACTCAAGCGAAGAGGGAAAAAAATGATAATCGAACTGTTCATTCGACGCGCAAAGTTCGATACCCAACCGAAGAGAATGGGAACAAAATCCCTGCGATTTATCATGCGAGCTGCACCCTGTCTGGGCTCGGCCCCCGTGTCTGGGGTCCGAGTCGAAATGGAAACCGAAAAGAAAGTGTAATATCGACAGCTTCGTGCGGGCACACAAAAGGTGAACGAATTTTTCAAGATAAACCAATTTTTCACGTTTGCGCAGCTCTTCGGTGACGTCGGCGGCGGCGGCTGTTGGCTACCCGCACGTTTGACAGGACAAATTTTTCATCGCTTCGAAGTTCAAGGGGATGCCGGTTTTCAAGTTTTGCCGATCGACGACCGTGTGCCTGGAAGTCGGTTTGTGCCGCAGTGGGCTCTCTCTGCCAGGATGTGCACTTGTATGCGGCCAGTGCAGGTGCGGTGAAAAATTAGCTGTGACCTTTCGGGTGTTCTGTCTTGACAGGAACATATCCGAGGTGATTTTTCGAAGGATCGATTTTCAACCACACTGGAGTCCTCGGGATGGGTGCGTTTTGTCGGTAGAAAAACTTATGCAACTAGTAAAATATATAGTATCGCTTCTAATATTTTTGATATATTCTGATTTTGTTAAATTTAATCAACCATTTTTTGTTCGACTCAGCAAATTGAGAATTTTCAACAGTAGGAACAATTTTCTAAACTCACAATAAATTAGTAAATTTTTAACTACAGACTTTTAAAGTTCAAATCCTTACAAGTCGGTTAGTTTTCCAAAGGTTTCCTTTTTTCTTCCAGTAATCGATTAGAATGTTATCCACGTCCCAAATAAAAAGAATTGTAATTGAGTTATGCGAACTATTGTACTATTGTACTATTTACACAAACTGTTGGAACGTCTCAACTTTATCCGACCGAGTCCATATAATTGTCCAAGTTAAAAACATTATCTTCCTTTAAACGGTAATTTAATTGATTTATCGCCTTAAACGCTAGGGTCAACATCGCACCTGCTACGAAAAATAAACAACCAAAAAACAAACAAGTGTTTTTATATAAAAATTACAAGACGATTCACTTACACTGGTTGACAAAACAACCGGAAAAAATGAAAGATTGTAGCTATTCAACCATTTCTAGGAATTGAAAAACTCATTTAAGTCTCTGAAAAAAAGTTAGTGGCTAGGGACACAAAAATTCACAGGAAAGGTTGAATAGCTATAATCTTTCAATCATCGGGTTTCGGCTTAGTAACGAAGTAATTACGTTTCAGTACTTGTTGGTGCCTTCGTTCTAAATACTGAGATTAATGACTGCTAAGTCGAAACTCAATTATTGGTACCATCTACAGTCAAACTCGCCCGCACAATATAATCTGTTATTTTTTCCGGTTAGAGCTATTGGAGTGCACCTGTGTTGACCAGTGCATAATAGTCCGGAAATAGAATTTTAAGGGAAATTTGGATTTAGAGGACGATAGCAATATTTTAGAGAAAAACTTTCTTCTACAAAGTTGTTACATAGGGTGACCCAAATTTTCGAATAAATTAAGTATCTTACTTTTTGATCTTTGAAAATAATCGATTTAGATTGCAAATCACATTTTTCACTCTAACTTTTAAATTCAAATTTGCAAATTAAAATTGATTTTGATCATTTTTCAAAGGCTTTTAGGGAGAAACACTTTGTAATTCTGACATCGTAAATATCTCAATTCTACTCAAATTTATTAATGTTTTTCATCAAAAAATCATATGTTTATCGATTTTTTTAGGGCAAACATAAAAATATCTCTAGGTGTCAATTTGAAGGGCACATTTGACTTTGTATATGAAGAAATTTTTAGGAATATTTTATTGTTTAAAGTTTAAACTATTTTTTTATATTGGTTCAATCACTCGATATCACTCGATATAAGGTACATTTTACCTCGATATAAGGTACATATTTATATTATGTTATAAATAACTCCGAAATTGGTAAGAAAACTTCTATAAACAACATACTGGTTATCTTGTCAACGTTTCTGCTTACTATTGATTATTTAGGGAGTGTCCATAAATTACGTTTCACTCTGCGGAAGTTTGAAAAAAACGTACAAAAATTTAATTTTGCCTAGAAAACATGATATAGTGTGGATGGGAACGGGGGAGCTGATATAAAAAATTAACTTGAAGTTTGACCCCTGAACAATCTGTGTGAAATTTGAAATACAATGCTCAAAAAATGTTCCAAACCCAGTTTTTCTTTCATAAACCGCACTTGAACACTCTCTCAGCTGAACCAAGTTTTGATTTAGAAAAGAGCATTTTTATCAAAAACGTCATAGAACCTAGGAAAAAGTTGAAAATATGCTTAAAGTATGTTCGGCAAAATAATGTATTTCTCAAATATGAAAAAATGTCTAGGACATAGTAGGCCTCTTAAATCACACCCTAAAAAGTTTATTGGTATTTGTTTTTTTTTTTAAGACATTTTGAGAATGTGCGTTGATGAAACTACCTGTATATGGTCTTATTTCATGAGATTGAACCAAAGTGTCTTCAGCAAAGTTTTTCTACACGAAGTTACCTACAACTTTGCTAAAATTTCACTTTGATTTGATAAGTAATAGAATAAATAAAATTATCATCTCACTTTTAGGCATATTAATTAAGAATCTATTTGCATCAAAAGTTTCTCCTTAAGATATAAACAAAATTTGCCAAATACACTATAGCATTTAAATGGCATTTTTACACTCAAAAGGTTGACGATCACGTTTTTCACGTTTTAAACCACTATGCAATGTGCATTTCTGGGCCACTTTTATGTGTAATGAAAAGTTAGTTCAAACGGTCATTTTAAAATTCAACGAGGAAAATGCAAGTTTCCAAATCCTAAGGAACGGAGAAATAATTGAAAAAGGTCTCAAGCCGTAAGCAGATATTCATGGTTCTTATTCATTGAACCAAAAATTAAAAAAAAACAACAACAAGAAAAAAAGAAGTATTTTCGATACAAAAATGTGTATGTTTGTAAATAAATGTTAAATAAAAACTAGTAATAAAAACATAACGGCTTGATTTTTTTTCAATTTTTTATGCTCTAGACTACCTCTTTTTGGACGCGGCTGAAAGTCTCCAAAAAAGCAAAAAAAAATATAATTTGAATTGTATTTAAAACAAGTCGGTTCACACTTATAGTTGGATACTATTTCCAAAATAAACTATACGTAGACAACAACAAAATAAAGTGTTTGAAGCCCTATTGTTGAAAATGTTTCATGATTCGATATAAGGTACAATTCGATATAAAGTACAAATCAAATTTCGAAATGTACCTTATATCGATGTTTGCCTGTAGATTTATATTTTTAATGTTTTTTTTTCAAAACTAGAAAAAAACACCTTTAATTTGATCCAAAAAAATAAAAAATTGATAAAATACATTGAAAAGCTGTGTTTTGTGGTCACCCTATTTCCAAGTTTTCCCCTAAATTCGGCTTTTGGATCATTGTGCAGTGTTATACTCAAAAAGAATATGTTCTTTTTCAACACGCAGCAGCGTAATTAACTGTCGCGTTACTGAGAGTGCGCTTCATTTTGAGCTTTAGACTTCCACCCCACACGAGGAGAAGAAATAGCTTGTCGTTCTAAGACGCTTTACGATACGCATAGCTTCATCGGTTATTTTCCGTTGGCTACCAGCATGACATGCGATTCATTACGTCTAGCGAAACTGGAAGAAACAAAACTTAATAAAAAGATGGAGCCAGCAACAAAACGGGTTTGGCCTCTGGTAGTTTCTGCTTTTGCTCAAACCAATCATCCTACTAGCGGGTGGTGAGACGGTTGGTAATTTCCTCCTGGCAATCAAAATTTCAGCCGGCCGTCTAATTTCAAATGTGATAACAGCTATCCGCTGTAGTGTTAGAGTACCTTATTCTCGGGATATCACAGAAGTGCGATCAGCATTATATCCGATTTCAATTGAATTAAAAACTGTTATTTTGACGTAGAACTACGCTTCTAAGGGTGCTTCGCTACTGGAGTGTAAAAAAAGAAATCGGAAAGGGGACGAAATATGATTTTTTCCCAAACGCTCCTACGGGTAATTCCAATGATGTCGATATTGTCCTCAAAGTCTAGGAGCATATGAGACTTCGTAATGGTGGTGCCACTCCTCTACATGGCCGCCTCCCATATAGCACCTTCAAATGCGATGTTGTACGATAAATTTGACAGCATATCATCAGCTTTAAACCATCTATATGTTTCCAGTCTTCAAGAGTGGTGAACGTCAAAATATAAGAAACTAGCAACGAACCTCATGGACTTCACATTAAACTGTATCGCTGAAATTCAACGCAAAGCGCAAGTCGATGTTATTTAAACCGACCTAAAAGCAGCTTTTGATCGCATCGACCATATACTGTGGAAAAAAATATCGCGATTGGGAGCATCGTCACGTTTCGTCAAGTAGTTGGAATCATTTCTGTGCGATAGAACGTTGCAGGTTAAGCTCGGCGCTACTGTCTCTACTTCCTTCACGAACAAATCTGGTGTACCGCAAGGTAGTAATCTTGGGCCACTACTTTTCATCATCTTTTTCAACGACACGGCTAGCGCTCTAGGCATTGGTTGCAGACTTGTTTACGCCGATGATCTGAAAATTTATTGGGCGATTCGTAATATTGAAGATTATTAGCGTTTACAGTCCCTACTGGACTGCTTCGTGACGTGGTGTAAACTAAATACCTTGACACTGAGCACGGCAAAATGTGAAGTGATTACATTTCACCGGATTCAATCACCGATAATTTTTACGTACGCAATTGACGGAATGGTGCTAAACAGAGTCGATCACGTAAACGATCTTGGCGTTATCATGGACCAAAGATTGACTTTTGAAAGACACCACACAACGATCGTTTCTAAAGCCACTAGACAACATGGTTTCATCGCCTAAATTGGACGAGATTTCAAGAATCCCTATTGCTTTAAAGCGTTGTATTGCTCTTTAGTGCGTCCCATACTGGAAAATGCAAACGTGGTTCGGACCCCGCATCAGCTGTCTTAGAATCTCAGATTAGAACGTGTGCAGGGAAGATTAATCCGTTTGGCTTTGAGAGATTCACCCTGGCGTGATCCAGTTAATCTTCCACCGTATCTAGATCGCTGTCGTTTGTTAGGACTTGATACGCTTGAACGTCGCCGAAAGACACAGCAGGCATTATTCGTTGCTAAGATTTTAATGGCGAAATAGACTCTCCGAAATTGCTATCCACGATACTTTTTCGCGCTTCACATCGCATGCTGAGAGCTTCAACGATGCTACTAAATACATTCCACCGCACGAACTAGGTACGGTTACTACGAGCCTGCAGAATACATGGTTAGAATTTTCACAAATGTTGAACATCTTTTTAACTTTGGTGAATCTACACATATTTTTAAACAGAAAATTGTTAGACTAAGTTCCTTTTTCCCATCGATTCATTAAGACAACTGTCAGATGATGCTATAAACAAATAAACAAATCTAACATCATGAAAGCCTCGGATATCTCCACTGATACCCTAATGTTGATGTGGAACCGTCAAGGGTGGCACGTAACTGTCTAATCAGTTTTGTTGGGAAACTATGTTCGAGTATATTCTGCCATAACTATTTTCTCTTAACAAATCATACACTGCCTTGAAGTCCATAAGGAGATGGTGAGTCAGCAAGTTGAATTCCCGCAAGGTGAACATTTGGTCCGTAGTGGTCCCCTCGAAAACCACATTGGTATTCGCCAACGAAGGTTTCCTATAACGGCCTATATCTGTGGAACAGAATGCGGTACACGATATTGAGAAGATAATTACTACAATTTATTTATTTTTTTTTTCTCGCTGATTTTCCGTCGGTCTAGTTCCGCCACTGTTGTGGCCAATCACCGACGCCCAGGGAGGCGACTCCACACCCAGGACCCTAACTCACGACCCGTTTATTAACGGACCGGCGCCAACGGTTTTACTTCCTCATGCGATGGAAGGCGTGATCCCAGAGATTTTTCGCCTCAGAAAATCTCCCGGTGTCGGCTAGAATTTAATCTAGACCAGTTGGGTTGGTTGTGAGTGGATCACGCCACCTCACAACCATCGACACCTATGTCGGCGGTGGGATTCGAACCCAAGCGTCGAGCGTGGTTGGCGGAGACGTTACCAACCACACTAGGCCCCCGCTCAATGAATTACTACAATTTAGCTGATGACCTTTTTCTGTAGATTGGGCAGAGCATATGACCAGTCCGAGGACAGTTCTTCATCAGACCACACTCTCAGTTTGATCCGATGGATGGCACGATACAGCTGTGTGCTCCCAGTTTTGAAGAATTCGGCGAGATTGCCGTCCTTCCTAGCTGCCTTGCAGTTCTCAACTCTTTCACTGGTTTCTTCACCTCCTCCTTGGATGGTGGAACCACAGCTATCATTCTCAATATCCAACCTGATCCATTCGACGCCTCTCTCTTCCTCACCGTTCAACGGTACGACCGGCGCAAACGAACGTCCCCGATATGTTCCGAGAGTATAACTTGCAGACTATGTTGGTAGATTTTAATGCGGTATACGTACTCAAACAAAAAAAGAAACAAGCTATGGCAGACAATGTTGGAACATGGTATCACAACGAAATCAATTTAACTGAGTCGTACGATAATAAACTTACCGACACGCAATTATCTGTATCTTCTCCAACAGTCAGACAGCATTCAAAGCGCTTCAAGCTTGGTAACTTACTTTACTTTGTTGACTAACGGACCGTCAACTGGTTTAGGGTCGAACCAATTAGAGATATCCAGCTTCTTCTGTCTTGGACAGCCGTTCTCCAGTCTCCTCGTACACCAGCAGATCGTGCATCTTCTTCCACCGCGTGCGAGGCCTACCACGGAGTCAACGGCCTCTTCCTGGTTCTCTACTGAGGATAGTTTTGGCGGCTCTCTCGTCAGGCATTCTGGCTACATGTCCAGCCCACTGAAGACTGTCCCGCTGTATTACCTGCACTATATCAGCATGTTTGTATACCTGGTACAACTCGTGATTCATGCGTCTGCGCCGCACTCCATCTTCCAGTTTACCGCCAAGTATCGATCGCAGAACTTTACGCTCAAAAACTCCGAGCACTCGTCGATCAGCTTCCTTCAGCGACCATGCTTCATGTCCGTAACAAGCCACCGGGAGTATCAACGTCCTATACAGCGCTAGTTATGTGCGAGTTTGCAAACTACGGGACCTTAGGTGGTTACGTAGTCCGTAGAAGGCCCTGTTTACAGCTGCAACTCATCGTTTGACTTCACGGCTCGTTGTCACAAGCGTACCAAGATAAACCCCTCGTTGTCACAAGCGTACCAAGATAAACCCTTCTGGGGCGTGTCATCAAGAGCTTTAAAAACAGAACTAGATGAGTGGGAGAGGATGGTCATGAGTCAAAAAAGACCTAACAACGAAAACAGAACTCCGAGCAAGAATCATCTGAAAAAGATAAGCAAACTCAATGACGAGAAATGCCACTTCTGCGGACTTCAGAATGAAACCTCGGATCACCTACTTTGCGACTGCAGAGTATTAATACAACGCAGACTGCGTATCCTCGGTAAAGGACTCCAAAGTTCTTCTGAAATATGGAACGAAAGCCCTTCTCAGATACTAGACTTCATTCGAATTGTGATACCTGACTGGGATACACACGTGTGCAAATTAAAATTGGACATCAACTCAATTATAGTTATGCGCCGAAATTGAATGCACCTAGACTAAGGTGGAGCATACCTTAATAGATCTACTATCAATGGTCGCAGTAGTTCAGTCTCCTACAAGAAAAAAAAATTTACCGAAAATGGTATAACATTTTTTCGCAAACAAACATTTTAGCTGTTTTATATCGCTGATTTTTGGATACCACTAGTTTTCACTTCAATTTAAATGTAGCCCTACTTAAAAGATGTGTACCCTCCATAGAGGGTATGGCTATAAAACCACAGAAAACATCGAAAACTCCATTTTCGTCTAAATTGTCATTCTGTACCGCTGAGCACTGAACTGATTTTGTTTTGGTAATGGATATTTTTGGTAAAAACATGATATTTTTACTGTAGGCTTGCGGACTTTTTTTCTGTCATTACCATATTTCAACAACGGTTTTTGTTGTTGAATCTATCACTGACAATAATTCTACCATGAAAAACATTGTCAGTGACTGAACGTATGGAAAAAATGCCTGAAAATGTTCTGTTAAGATACATAAGAACACAGAGGGTATCATAGTAAAAATGGCAAAAACAATGTTTTTTTTGTTCTGGACAATGTTATTTATTGCAAAATTGATGTATTTTCAATGGAAAACACAGTTCAATTATGGTATAACTATGTACAATTACAGCAACTTCTAAGGTTTTTTTGATGTTATATTTTTCGGGATCTTATGTATGTACTTGTAGTGTTTACGATTCTCTAGAATCTGAGGCAAAGAAATACAAATATACAAAAGAAGGCTAATTGAAACCAGCAGTAAGAAATATATTGTTATATGGAAGTCTTGCATGAGAAATACTTGCATAACTGTAGTGTAAACAGTTTTAAAAGCATAGAATAAAAAACCAATTCCTATAACAGAAATGCATACTTTCATATTTTTAAAGGATTACAAGCTAAAAACTCTAGTACGAATGTTTACCCAAAATAAAAATCGCTGATCAGTGTCTAACTCTGCCACTTGGCCAACAGTGTTCGAGTGCTCCACGAGGCAATATCGCTTAAACCGCTGCGGTCATTGGGACTTCGTAGAATCTGTTCATATTATGTATGGGACATTAAAAAGCGCACATTAGCCGGTTGCTGAAGAAGACAACTATTCCTTCGCGTATCGCTGCCGGCCGGCCGGAATGTTTTTCCGAGCGGCCGGTTTTACTACCATCCAAAGACGCGCGAAGACACACACATAGTATGTTCCCGAAGCTGGTACCCGAGCGGTGTGTGTGGTACCAACATAACAAAGATTAAATAATTTATTGGAGTGATTTCGTGATTTATGCAGAACAAATATTAATTTATTTCGCACTGGAGTGTGTATTTTCGAACACACAAGTTTTGCTCCGGCTTAAGTCTGCCGGGCACAGAAACCGGCCGCCTCCCGGAATGGGTGTTAAAACAATCACTTATTAATAATGGCACCTTAGATTGGCCGTAAAAAGACCGAATGCGTTCGCGCAATCGACCCACAGACCGAACGACCGGCTAAGCACTCTTGGATTGCTAAAGTCACATTATCGGTGTGGTCTCCTCTTCCGCTCTTCCTTCGACAGAGTTGGGGTTTTTGAGTCGAAAAGTGATTTTCGACAAGCACAATAATGACTGACTGCACAGAACATCAACAAGACACGCGTCACATGCAAATCATGCGGCTTCGGAACCCATCCGGAAGGTAAGTCAGCTCGAAAATTGACTCTAATTCGCTGAAACAATCTCGCCACCAAGTAAACAACCGTCGATTAAAGTAAACAGTTCTCTTCTCCACTCGCGTCGGCTGCGGCAACGAACGGTGGCGGCAGTTCGAACGTTACACGGACGGGAATCAACCGATGGAGGCAATCCATCATAATTCAAACCGCAAATATTTGCAAATGATTACGGATTCAATATGTCAGGACTCGGGACGTCATGTTTCGCCGAATCACTCCCACCCATTGCCACCGCTCGACACGCATCCGGTGCTGGATTCCCGAAAGCAGTCGGTGTTTCCAATCAGTCAGTTCTCACGCTTTCCACCGGAACCGACCCGGCGGTGGTGTCCCTTGTTTCGTTTCGATCGAAGATTCCGGGATCCGGAGGCATTGTAAGCGTTTGTAATCGTTTCGCAATCGGTGGCACCCATCCCGGGTGGATGTCGCGTGGCTTGGCAATATTTGTTCTAGCACTGAATTCAATTATCGCAGCCATCATCAACATCGCGTTGGATCGGGAAAAGGGCGACTACCGGGAAGCACCAAGTCGAAGTTTATCGAAGCGAAATCACCGCCATCGGCTGTGGGCTGATATTTTGAAAAGGATTTTTTCTTGCCGTTCCGGTTCACTTTGTGTGCGGGCGAGTTTTGATGAAAGTTCTGTCTTATTTTTATTCTATCAGTCGAAATAGGTCGCCTCCTCAAGTGCTACTCTGTTGGTCATATTTCCCATTCTGTACACCCGTAATCTCGTGGCTGCACTTTGTTTGCGCCCTGCTGACACCAGCCGCGATCGAAAAAAGAGCCAAGCAAGAAATTCAATACCGCAATAACTTTAATGCTTACAATCAATTCAGGCATTTGCCGGAGGATTTGCATGCGCTGCTGTTGCAACAGCAGCAGCACCAGTAATAACAGCATTTGAGCTTTGGTGGAATTATATTTGCGCGCACAAAGCACAAAGATCGCCTGCCCTTGATTTGGTCCCCAATGATGACCGCCGCGGTAGGAGGAATTTATTTCTGCTCCCGGAATTTATAGCCACGTTCTCTAGGCTCTGGAATTTGATACTCCATCGGTTCCTTCAACCTGCGCTCGATTGCAGTGAACATCCCAATCGAACCCTGAGTAAATTTACGATATTATTTACCAAAATCGAAATATTAGTATGTTAAAACATTTTACGACCAGGGACGGGAACACCCGGCAAAGCAGGAGGCATAAATTAGAGGAAACAAAGCAAAGCAGTAGATAATCTTCGATGTTTTTCGTGTTTTGACTTTGGTGTTTATACCAAAATAAAGAAATAAATAAATAAAGAATAAACCTGGTGAGCCGCATTATGGACTGCTGCCGAGCGCCGGTTACCTGCCGTGCATGGTGGAAGCGGCAGGCGGGACGCCGAGGAGGTCCGAAAAGGAAGCGACAAAATCGAACGCTCACATAAATTAGTCACAAAATCAGCAGCCTACAGGAGGGAGGAAGAAGAAAGCAAAAGGCACCCAGCGGGGAACAGTAACCACGAATCGAAAATCATGACCGGAGGATTCCTGTTTTGTTTTCTCTCGAGGGTGTTTGTGAGGAAAGGAAGGTGACTAGAAAGCACCATTCATCGTCCTTACCTTCAATGGGTCTTTCTCACAGCCCCGCTGGCTCGAGATATAATGTGATTTGTATCGATTGTACAAATTGCAATTAGTAACTCTACCTCAACAATCGATAGAGCGGAGTTGCTTTTGAATTTGGTACGCCTAAAAATATGAAAACTAACTCAAGCTCAGTAAATTTTGAAAGTCTCAAAAATTTATTTGAATAAATTTGACATCGCAGTTTTTAGTGAACCGTTTCACTTACTCTGACCCTATTGAGAGATCCCAAATTGAATAGGTTATTAAAGCAGTGAAATTGGCCGTTGACGTTGTAAATTAAAAATCTTTGAAGTCATAGACGTAGTGAAATTGAGCAAACTAGTCAAGACCACAAGCATCTCGATGAAAAATGTTAGTCATATCATTTATGAATGTTTACACGTGAAGAAACTGTGCACGTTTCTGAACAATTGATCAGAAAGACCTTCGTGTCAAACTTTTGTACAGAGAATCTGTCATTGATTACGAGCAAAGTAAAGGATTTTTCTGCTCAATTTGTGGCAATAAACTATACTTCTGAGCAGGGCCGGCGTCACTTTATTTTTCCGAGTGGGTAGTAAGGAACAGGGAAGGCTTATGGGTAACAAAGCCGTAGCCGGGGAGGCGACCGACTAATACTTGAGATAGTTGATTTCAATGAATTTACCATGGAAGGTAATTATATAAGCTCACTTGCAAAAGCAGTTCCACGCCCTTGCGAGCGGTCTTCCGGGAGTTTACCGGAACATTCGCCATGGTGGACGAAAATATGCGTGTTCTTTCTTTCTTCGCTTAATTCAATTCCTCCTCAATTTTCGCGACAAAATTATTGGAGTAGGTCTTACGCTTCTGGTTTGCCCAGAAATTCTAGATGAAACACACCCAAGGTACCGCGTTAATTTTCAGCCGCTTCAACTCCTCCAACGATTGCCTCGAGTAGTAGCCAAAACCAGATCCGGCTAGAGCACAGCGTCTTCGCCCTTATGGTATTTCTTGATGAACGATTCAACTTCTGGCAGGCACTTCGTACTATAAATTTCCCCGTTCACGGCCTGTACAGAGCTTTTCGCGTGTTGTCAGCCAGAGCAGCACCTTTTTTGGAAACTTGGTGTGTGAAATGAATTTAACCCCGCGATGTGCCCTGCCAGTCGTTTCCAGATAGGTCTCGATGTCGACCACCACCATCACGCCGCTATTATTCAGCCGCTGCCACTGCGTCATTGCCTGCAGCTCCGAGACCAATGGACGGAACTGCCGCTTTCTGATGTCCATGTCTGCCAGGTACTTTTCCACTGTTTGGCCGGTTGCACCGACCTTCCGAACAAGCGTACGCAGCGATGTAGCCACTTTTCCCTCGGTCTTCCTCTTCAGCATTCTTCGGGGCTTCTTGTGGCTCAGGATCGTTGGCCGTCTGGAACTGGTCTTTCTTTCGATGCTCTGATTGCCAACAGTGCCAAGATGTTGTAGATACCGAAACAAGCGTAACCGGTGTCCCTTTTCCGTACGATGTCCGCATTTGACGTGACGGAATAACGTTCTTGGATCGCGCTAACTTCTGCGCGGAGTGGGTTCACTGTTTTCACCATTACGGTTAGAGCTCGAGTCATTTTTTTTCTCATGGGTTACTATGATTGATGCTGCATGGGTAGATTCGTCAGTGCGTGTAAAGGCATTTTTGAGCATTTTTTCAATTAACGTTAGAGCCTTAAATTTTTGACCAACCTAAAAATGCACAAGAGTAGTTCTTAAAGTTTCCGAAACCGAGTTTTTTTCCATAGCAAATTTCTTAAAAATGCATGATATGTCGAGATCTGATGTTATTTTATAAAAAATTGTTTAAAAATTTACTTTCAGGGACATGGAAACTTTTGCGCTGGAAGATTCGAGCTACACCAGAACACACAAGAGACACTCCCAGCTCGAACATTTCTTTCATCGATCAGAAAATTGTATTTTTGACCGCTTTGAGGCTCTACTTTCCGAAGTCCGATTGAGCTCAAATTTGGCATGGGAAACTTTTACGAGATAACATAACTTTAGAACACTATCGTAAATGAAATTTAGAACTCTATCGTAAATGATACAACAAAAAAAAATGATCCTTTTCCCTGAGAAACTTTACAACTGTACATAAATCTGTAGATTTATAACCTCTCGCTCAACGATATCCTTAAAAAAATCTGTCGCTTGCGACTTTACATTTTTTTTCGGTATTGTCAGATAGTTCCGTGTGGGTAAGTACCCACATGGATATTTTCCGAGAGGCTACTACTACTCATACTACCCACATGAACCGCCGGCCCTGCTTCTGAGTCCAATCGGCAGTCGGCAGAGTGGTTTTTGGCTGGTGAGAATCATCCGAACGCCGATAAAGTGTTGGACAGCATTTTTGAAACTCAGAAGGCATAACGTTCAGCGACTACTTTGAACATGGTAGAAATATTACAATACTATTGTACGTCTTCGGATCGGTTATATGCTGATATCTAGGCGAAACGGCCACATATGGCGAAAAAAGGTGCTTTTTAACCAAGACAACGCTCTCGCTAATTATGCTCGAGAAACAATCGGTGAAATGAAGGAATTGTGCTACGAACTGGCACCTTTCGTAGATTTAGCCTCGAGCCTCCAGTTTAACATGGATCTTTCTGGCAAGCGATTCCACTTGGATGAAGAGATTGAGTTGGAGGGACTTGACGCAGCACTGGCTACACACAGTACAGTTTAATTTTAAAAAGACAATTTAATACAATTTGATACCCGTGTAAAGATTTTAGTGGTTACAGACCTAACGTACATTATAAGGGCATCTTCAGCGGTGGTCCAAATCGTTGTTTTGTTCTATTTTTTTGGAACAAACTCAAATTCACTGCTGCACCGGTGGTGTAAATTTTGTTTTATACCAGATCTAAATTGAAAAAATTTGAAACTGGTATACGTTTTGGTCTATTTTTGTCACTTTTTGGAACAAGAAATAGTTCGTTCTAAAACCCTTTGTACGCTGCCAATAGGTGGGTAAAATGTCATATTTCAACTGAATACCTCATTTTTGGCTATTTCCATATAAGCGTTTTGCGAGTGTTGGGGATAAACAAAACAAAGATTTTTTATGACAACTCACAATTCATTTTTGTGGCTTTTCTGAAGCAGAATATGAACAGGTTTGTCGTTTTTGGCACACACTTACATTTAATCACCGAATTCGATTCTTTTTCCACCGACTTTTCAACAGCTGAGCGCTCGGTAAAACGTTCGGTAATATAAACTACTACCGACCGATCAGTAACCAAATTGTTGTTGGTTTCTGTCATTATTACCGACCTAATTTGTGAAAACGGCGAATGCAATTAGTTGCCAAAACCACCGATCAAATCTGTAAGTTGTGTAAGACAGTACCGAAAGATCTGTGATGTTTGTTATTTGTTCACTTTTAATTATTTAAGAAAACCAGAAATGTGATGTAACGTAAATTTATATTAATATTTTAATTCAAATATTGTTAAAAATTTTAACTATTGAAAACTAAAAAAATCCAAAATCGACGTTCGCCGCACCAAATTTGTACGAGTGAAAATCAATTAAACGTTTTTACTGCTGTGGACTGTGCATTGACTTCATGCCAGTTGTGCTCAGAGTTTCAAAGCCGAGGATCTTCCGGATGTGTCCATTAACATGGCAGTGTAAACTATTTACGTAGCATGCAACAGATGCTCGGAAGTAGAAGCAAATAATGTGCTGGTTTGATGCCTAAAATATTTACAAATTTTATCATCTTCATGCTGAAGTTGTTGGAAAACGTCCTCCATTTTTTTTCGCAGGAACTTCAATGTTCGAACGAATCGAGAATGTAACTTGACAACCAGAAGGAGAACAACGAATAAAGAACATTTGACAGCTCTATGGTTGGTCCGGTAGTTTTTTACCAATATTCGGTACAGAGTCTCTGATTCGGTAATAAAAGTTTAATTTACCGAACAGTTCAGCAGGAAGTATAGCAGGATTCAGTGAAATTATTTGCTGAATACAGAAAACATGTAAAGTTATATCAATTTTACAAACTACTCTGTATTTTCTCAAACTTACCGATCGAAATTGTAATAATAATTACCGAACTTTTAATATCTGATTGAGTGTGCATCAAGGAAACCGACCATAACCGTCGCCTTAATTGTATTGGGACTAGAGGAGAACTTAAGAGGCCAGAAAAATGTTCCTAGAAGACACTGAACTGAAAACGTTCAAAATGCTGGGGTGACATTGCGCATTTCGTTTCGAGCAAATTGAACAAAACTAAATTATCGCTGGGGGCGTTATGTTTAGTTTTTGGTATTTTTCGACTGTGCAGGTTAGATGAGCCGCAGGACAAATGACAATGACTGCTCCTTTTAAGCTTGAAGCATAACTGGCAGTATGTGACCTACGCGATCAAATATTTTACGCTATCCTCCGAAACCCTACTTGTAGCAGAAATTTTAGATCATACCAATCCATTCTGCGAAATGTCCTTGACGCTCGGGTCAAACCGTCAAATCCATAAAGTTCTGTGGATATAAAGTGTCTTGCCAAAGTAATCGCTTAATGTGCGTAAAAATTATCGAATTTCCGTTTGTTAAATATTGAGTGTTTTTTTATTATAACAAGTCTCATTAACTGATAGCATGGGGTATTGAATTGTTGACAGTGTGACAGATGTCAGCGGTATAAAAAAAACAACTACTTAAAACCATCACTAAAGCTGAACTCTAGAATCGAATAACGCTCCTTTGGGACTTCGAAATATTATCTCTTGTTGCTGTCAAATATCGATCGTTTTGTGTGTTTTGTGGCTGAACTCGTCACCGGCGTGCCATGAAAGAATCTTATTCGCTCTATTGAGCCTGTTTTACTGAGCGCCGTGAACTTTACGCTTCTTGCCTAACATCCAACGTACTGATCTTGCCAACATACTGTGGACAGGTCCAATACATTCAGATCGGTGGCAAGTTTTCGAAATGGACCTTGCGTTTTTGACCAGATACGCTTCTTTATAACTTTAACGACTGACGGTGTCCTAGCAGATCCACATCTTCTACGGTCCCCCAAAGAGGATATCTCCGTGTACCTTTTGATGGGTTTATAAACGAAATCTCACTTAACCCTAAACGTTTGAATATTGTGCAATGGTGGCCACCGGCCAAAAACCGTTTATTATCGACTTTCCGAAATTGCTTCATAACATATTTGATCAACAGCAAAACACAACTAACAAACAACCAACACGATGTGTATACATACCCAAGTAACACACGTTGGTATAGAATAGTTGACGTTACCTATTCCATGCCATCTCTATCACCAGAAAAGCGCAAAACATGAAGGCTAATAGAACAAGTACCGATAACAGCATCAAAGCAAGCCAACTTGATAGAATTAAGTGGTAAAATACATCTCGAGTACCAATACGGCAATGCGCAAATCTGTTGCTATGACAACTGTTAACCAGCGCATGCGCAAATGTGTTGTGTCGGCGCAGTGCAACTAGATCGACAGTAGCTTTTATCAGTGGCAGTTTTAATTGATTATAAATTGATGACAAAAAATAGTTTCCAACCTTTCAAAAAGAGTTGTTTCTTTTGCTTGAATAATAAAATTGTTTTCGCATAGTTTCAACGTTATCTGGATATAAAATCTAACAAAACTAGAAAACGTTGTTAGATAAACAATAACAAAAAACTGAATTGATATTGGTTACACTGCAAGCGTTTTGTTTACCTTTTGATGGCACGTTTTGACCCGCTTCGAATAAATATAGAAATCGTTCATATAATTTAAATATTAATTTGATCAAGTATTTTTAAGTTGAGTGTTGAATGCTACGACTGTTGTACTAAGGAAAAGCATTTTACAGGTACGTAATGTTGTTATTAGATGGTGTAATGTCTTTTCGAAAAGACCAAGTGATAGTGATTGTTATTCTTAAACTCATGTTATTAAAAATCATCTCCAAAACCAGAAAAAATGAGCTTGTTTTCGAAATGCGGTTGTATTACTGATGAAAAACAACTTCAAACATGTTTTGTGTGTTACTTGGGAGAGTCAGTACTCTGAATAATATTTTCATATAGTATACAAAAGTAACGGGAAAGACAAACACTCGAAAACTTTTAATTGAATATATTGACCACGGTGTATATACAGGGTATTACCGTGAAAGCGACACACTCTTTTTATGTCATAAAATTAAAACAGATCGCTGATTTTCACTAAACGGTTCTTAAAAGTGTAGAAAAGCATTTGTTTTACTTCATCTAGCTTTTCTAGCAAGTACCGATACCCCCAGAAGCTGAAGTCCAATGGACTCGAATCGGGAGAAAATTCGGGCCATTCAAAGATACTGTTGAAACACGGTACATTTTTGTTGCATCACATCTGAACAATTAATACCTTATGCGAGGGTGTTGAAGATTTTTTCTTGAAATAATTCCTTGGCACAAAGCAGCAAATGGTTTTTTAATGACGTGTTGTAGATAGTACGATAGTTGTGAGCAGCGTGCATCTTTAGTAGCAGTCGAGATCTGGCAACCCTGTCAGCAATATTTCTGTGAAATAATCTGTGAATCTTTTGTTTTTTGAAAGCTTCAAGAGCCATTTTTCTTGCCTACCAGACTGGATTTCGCCGGATACGTTCGTTTTTTTTTTGTTTTGTATTTCTTTTGTTTATTTTTGTGTTTTTTTTGTTTTTTTTTTATACCTTCCCCTGCCAACCCCTGCCATACCCCCACACCAAAAGGCTCGCATGGTAGTGGACACTTACCAAAATTAACATCAAAACGTGGAGAAACTAACAATAAAAGAAATAATGTGACATCCCAGTGGAACTTTGTTTCTTTGAAGGGATTCTCAGTAAAAAAAAAGGAATTTAAGATGAAAGGTAATAACGTTTGTATTTGAAATTTAACATTCTGTTTTACACTTTTTATCAACTCTAATGAATATATGGTTCCATTCCATATAACATTGTTTGGCGGAATTCTTGCGATGAATAGGTAATAAACCCGGATTAAAACATCAATTAACTTCTCCAATGCTTGGTTAAACTCGTAGTAAATCGACACATTGACGATGATGCGTGAAAATCGGAAACCATCCGCATAACATCGTATCAATATAAACTTAGTCGCTACACGCAGCTGCTCCAATTGAACCACGGAAAACATCTGCGAACAATTCGGAACAATGATGCACTTTGTTGGGAACTTGCCTTTAACCCTTTATAAGGCAGTGGCAACTATATTGCCACCAACAACTTCCGTTTATTTTCTGCTTCATAATAACGAGCTATGATCAGTGATCAAAAATAAACAATAAAATTCAATGACATTTTTTTAGCCTCGGCCCGTTAAAGAGTTATTTGTTGTTCAATGCTTCAAATCACTCAATATTGTTAAATAATTGACACAGCTCATCGAGCGGCCATGACAGTTCAATCGAAATGTAAACAACGAACATTTTCGCAGAAATTTACAAACTAACTCGCAATACGAGATCTAACTAGAATCATGCTTTACGATGTCTCGTGGTCATTTATGCGATGAAATTAGAAATATATTACCAAAACTTAGAGATTATCGACAGGGAGACCAAGGAGGAGTGGAAAGAATGTTGCCTGACGATCCAAGAGTTCGAGGTTCAAGTCCGGATGGATACGCAAATATTACAGAGGAACAGCAATAAAGAGCAGGAAAGAGAATATTGAAAATTGAATACTGACATTTGTAATTTACTATTCCATGTAATATGAATAGCAAGAGATAAATAATATATAATAATTGATACTGTTAGTTTTTTATTAAAATGAAAGATTTTGGTCGCATGTTATTATGACCTAACACATAGGAATGCATGGCAAACAGCGCAAAAATATCTGAAATAATTCGCTAGCGTTGACTTGTGAAGTCACATTAAGTAATAAAAGAACCCGTAGTGTATATTTATATATCGCTCATAGTTTCGTTTCAAATCGCTAATATGAAGTTGTGGAGTAGCATGAAATAATGAAATAACTCGGATAAATTTCTATTTTTAGCAACGGCTTTTACCCGTTAACATTCAAATTCATTAAGCAGACTATGTATGCAGTGGGGAAAGCGAAAAATAAGCGAACTGGAAATATGATACAGATTTGGAAAAATATACCGCATCCCGACGGGACTTGAACCCGCAATCTCCCTGTCTCCGGCATGGTGTTTTGATCAATTAAACTACGGGGGACGGTGGTACTGTTCCACACTCTATATGCGTATCGCTTTCCCTACTGCACACATTGTCTGCTTAATGAATTTGAATGTTAACGGGTAAAAGCCGTTGTTAAAAATAAAAGTTCAGTTCGAAAAATTTAGCCCTACGGAGTACATTACGTTGTTGTGTCGCACTTGCAAGCACGACTCAGACTGACTTTGGTCTCGATCACACAGGTCTATAAGAGTTATCAGCATCAGCTGACTCTTCTGTGTGTGATGAGACATTCCTTTCAGTCTATAAATAACGTTTGCACAGCAGTGTGTGTAGTTAGGGATGAGCAATAGAATAAGTCGGCAGTGGAATTTGATACGCATATAGATTGTGGAACAGTACCATCGTCCCCCGTAGTTTAATTGGTCAAAACACCATGCCGGAGACAGGGAGATTGCGGGTTCAAGTCCCGATGGGATGCTGTATATTTTTCCAAATCTGTATCATATTTCCAGTTCGTTTATTTTTCGCTTTCCCTACTGCACACATTGTCTGCTTACTTGTTAACTCGGATAAGTTAACGGATAAGTTAACAAGCTTTACCAGTTTGAGTCGCATATATGAACTTTTTTCATCGTGACTGTTTTTTGATAGTTTGGAAAACGCACGCATATCGCCTCCACCTTTGCGCGTATAAGCAACATTCGCAGCATCTTGTGCGATGTAACTATCACGTATAAATACACGTACAATGCGAAGACTGTTTGCATTATACGGGTAAATTGGTTGTCTGGGTGACTACCTACTTCGATTACTTTCCACCAATATAGAATCCAAGATGACAACAAGAACGGCGCCGGCGGGGTAGGTGGTGGCGTGATTATTGCCTTGAGAAATTTCCTCTTCATGTGACGTTGGATTTTGCGCTGATCTCGAGCAGCTATTTATCATTATAAAATAGAATAGTGTGAAGCCCTTTGTAGGGTGCTTTTATTTACCTCCAGAAAAAGGCAAATATCATGAGCATATGAAACTTCATACCGGCTTTGTCGAGAAGATATATGAAGCCGCAAATTTGAACGACATCGTCATCCTTGCTGGGGACTACAACCAGCTCAAATTCACTTGCAAACCCTCACGGCACAGGTACATGCATGTTGATGTCTCAAGCACTACCTCCAGACCCAGCGGTCGGCATGAAACATCAATTCAAGAAATACTTCCTGACGGTACCGTGAGGTGCAACTTTATGCAATGAATCCAGTCAATAATGTTATCGAACGATACTAAGACCTGGGTGTACCTCAGTTACGGAGCTAATTACACACTTCCGGTTTGCGATGACGAACCTCTAGTGCGATAGGATATAATTCACCCCGCTCTGATGTTTGATGTTAGACTACACTCACCTCTAACGTTTTTTGAAGATGTGGACACGACAGCATTCCAAAAAACTGACTATTCGGCAATTGGTGATTACTTTCAATCTGTTGATTGGGTGCCAGTCACCAAATATAACAATGCTAACGAAGCTATACTATTCCGGTGTGCCCCAAGGAAGCATTTTCGGGCCAATCCTATTCATTTTATTCTTTAACGCAATTTGGATCAGGAGAATTGAAAGCATTCAACGGAAGTTTGTTTGGTACGCCCTCAGGAACTTGCGATGGCTCAACTCTTTAGATGTGCCTCCATATCAAGCTCGTTGTAAATTGCTTGGTATGACGCTGGAGAAGAGAAGCACTGTTGTTCACTGCTAGAGCGGCTAGACGTTGGTTCCCAAGCCAAGCGTTGGAGATTCAGCCATATTTTAGTATCTTCAAAATTCATATGTACATTCGATGAGTGCGATATTCTACGAATATTTTTCGTCTTTTTGAATTTGAAGAGAGAGAGAGAGCTGAACTATTCCGGCGTAAGCTGCGTCAAGAAACGCCATTAATTTGCGATAAGATTTTTCGCTTAGAATTGAGACAGTATCACTTTTTTATCACTGACTGTAATAAGATTTGATATGTGTTAGAGCTAAGTTTTGTATGTTTTATGTTTAGAAGTAAGGTAGTGAATAAGATATGCTTTTCCCTATCACATATTTATGTAGATTTTAAAATAAGATGGAAATGAAGAATAATACCCTAAAAATATTGGCTATTTGGAGCCATTTTCGGGAAAACTGGAAAACCTCCATTTTGCTTCGATCGATCATTTTCTTTTAACCGCCACGATTCATGAACACGTTTCATGACATGCTTTCCGCATAAAATTATAATAAAGAGTCCGAATAACAAATACGTTAGGAAAAGTTACTGAAGCTGAACTGCAACCAAATAAAAATTTGATCAAGAACATCGATTTAACAAGATAAGAGCTCATTTAATCATTCTATTCAAAAGTGGAATTGTACTTGAATGTTCGTTTCATCATTATTCGGGGTCGCTACCAAACTTGGCATAGGAGTTTTTCCACATAAGGAAATGGTTACAGGAGGTTAAAACAACGAGTGGCTCCTGGTAAGGGAGAAAATCGAAAACACGGAAGCAAAGTATTATGTGTGTGTGTAGTAGGATAGAGACATAGAGAGCGATAGAGAGAGGGATGAGGAGAGAGAGAGAGGGGTAGAGAGAGAGGAATAGAGAGAGAAAGAGAGGTAAAGAAAAGAGAGAGACAAGGATAGAGAGAGAAGAATAAAAAGAAAGATAAAAAGAAATAGAGAGAGGGATACTGAAAGATAGAGAGATGGGGATAAGGAGAGATAGAAGAAAGTGGATAAAGAGATAGGGAGAGTGGGATAAAGAGAGATATAGAGATAAACCGCAGAAACTTCTGAGCCTTTTCGCTCTTCTGTACTCTAAGGTTTTGTGTTTACCAATGATCATTCAATATAATATATCTAATTCACGGTTTGATCGACAACAAATCACAGTGATACCCTGAAGTAAATGCTTTATCAAGTATGTCTTCGAGTATGTTTTTCTCTGCGTGATTGCCAACATTAAGATCCTTTCTTCATGACACTGAGAAGTCATGAGATTGGAGGACAATCAAAACTACCGCAACATGCGTAATGACGGCCCCATGCTCTGTTGATTCCAGTAATTAAAAGCTCTGTTTGGTTCCATCACCGGCTAGCATTCAAATCAACGATTGCTCTAGTTTACCGAATTGCCGCCTTTCGCTGTGACACGCTATCAGAGTGATTTGTTAACCAAATTCCCACGTTTAAATGGCGTTGTCGCTGCTGCTGCTGTTGCTATTCGGCCGAAACCTCGACCCTAGGGTCAACTAATGTACCAGCAGTTGATGAACAAAGAAGGCAAAAAAGACCGTTTCCAATTGCAAACAAGATGTTTTCCCCTGACTGCTCAACATGCTAAAAGATTATTAATCCATTGTCTTCGGGTTTCGTTCGGTGTTACACTTAACTTTTCCCTCGCGCTGAGTTAATTCACCGGCGACGGACAGACAGACAGACAGACACAAGGCTAGCTCTGGCAGCCTGGACTCTCTATCTTCCGAAACCGATCTTTGATTCAAACAGCGACACCATTTACATTAATTTAAATTTTATAGGTAACATCTCCTCCCCGTCCGCCAGCCGTACATTTTCTCCCCCGGAGCATACAAAAAGCTGAAGCTCATTGCGCTTCATTCCCCTGACGTGGCTTCTTTAATCATTCAGTTAGCTCAGCTCTGTGGTGCTTGTGTTGAGCCTCCTTCCTGCCAGTGAAAATTTACCTGCTTCGGAGAAAATTTACAACCTCACACACTTGTTGTGGGTTTGCTTTGACCTGCGCCGTTTGCGCCGCCGGTTATTTCGTTTCATTAGCAATCTGAGAACCGCGATCTTTTTTTCTCTTCTTCTCTATACTCGGCCGGTAGTTCAGTTCCGCTGTATAAATTTCCTCATTCGCGGCTCACGTGTTTTAGGATTGTGATCGTGGGTTTTCTTTGCTGCCTGCATTATTGGTGGCAAAAGTCGCTCATGTTCATCCAACAAGAAAGCTGCCAAGTTGTCGTGAGGATTGGAAAACTCTTCAAACTGAAATAATACATTTCGATCGCAAATATTTTAAAAAAAATTTGCACCGCATCAAAGTTACTTTTCTATCGCAAATCGATGAGCAGCCGTTCCCAGGGTCTTAAGCTCTGCTCTAGAATGCATAAGTAGCTTATGTGGTTTAATTTATTGCGATCGATCCTGTCCGATCCAGCTCGACAGTTCGTGGGAATCGGTTTTAGTGATAGAAATTTTTGTCACGTCTCTGGCCGGGAGGAAGGGAGGATAAACCTTGCCCACAGCCATCGAAAACAAATCGATTCCAACGAAAATAGAACCACCACTCGCATGTATATGTAGGAATCGGCGAGTGCATTCCGAATGTATTTCTGCAAATTCCACTTCATTCGCTACCCGTCAGAAAACGATTTTAATTCGCGGTTGCTGTCCGTCAAAAACCCTGCTTGGTTCGGATCGGTTAGCCGGATTGACGCCCCTCGTGCCAGTGGCGACGCAGATGCCCTCCAATATTCAAACCAATGATGTCGCTCCTCCCTTTAAGAGCAGGAAGAAAAAAAACAACTCCCAACCGTCAGTGATAGAGCGAGCAAGAAAAAATCAATCAAATTTCCCCACTATAATTAAACGCACCAACGAAAAAAAAAAACCGAATGCACCACGAAAATGACAGCATTGGCGAAATTGGTTTTCGCTTCAATCCGGTAGGAAGCACTATTCTGACGTTTTGATTCGAATTTACTGCGCGGAGAAATATTATAGCAGCGGGCCGGTTCTGCTGTGCAGTGCTCGAGAGATTCGACGTCAGTCGTGTCGTGTCCAGGCAGGCAGTCCGTCCGTTCCGTTTGTGAAAAGTTATTATTTCAGTTCGACTTGCTGACCGATTTTCGGAGATCAACCGGCTGACAGCGAATCCGATCTCCGTCCGTCCTACGGGTGTCTTCAATCCGCTTGAACTCAAATGGATCCGCGAGATCCTTGATTTCCCGCAAGGCTACAACTTCATTTTCGATTACTGCACCAATTCCGTCCGCCAAGGATTTGCGGTGTTGAGCGGAGCAGTTGGAATCATTTTTAATTCATCGTTTTTCTGCTGTCAGATGCCACAAGAGGAGGGTCGCCATGACGAAAAGGTTCGAGACTCTGTGGTAGTACCAGCGCAGTTTTACGGAGGATTTAATTGCATCCTGTCAATCTGGCTGATGTGGTTGGTGCAGGTCGTGCAGGCTCTCAGACGGGAATTCAGCGGTTAAGTTATGCTTTGGGACAAAAAAAAGAGACGAAAGTGAGAGTCAAGTCTTGTTGTTATATTAGATCAGTTTTAATATTTTAGACAACTAACTCTCGAACAGTAACCCTCGATATTTAGTTACTGAATTTGGGTTCTCGATTTTTATTTTTGACATATAATTGCATTTTACGGTAACAAAGCGGTGCATTGAAAACCGAAACATCGATCGCTGATTATTGTACCATCAAAGAAACGTGCAGCTTTTGTGAACGCTTAGGTCGACCAATCAGAGCTAGAAATAAAACCAAGTATCAGTGTCAGTCTTAATCAAACTAAATAACAAACTACCTTTCTTCCTCAAAATAGTCGACACCAAAGTATAAAATTGATTTGACTTTCTAACCGATGTTGTAGTTTTGGTAGCTCGAATGCACAATAAAACGCCCACTGGATGTATAACTCTCAGTTGTTACGTATAAAATAAAGCTGGCACAAATTGTATCTTCGTTGTTTATCCGATCAAAAGGATGATTTACTGGGAAGTGAATCGATCAGCAGCAGGCAGAGGCTGCGGTAAGTCGTAGTGCAGAATGCTGCGATTTCAAACATAATATGTTTGTAAGGTGACACACCTGCTCATTCAATTACCTACAGGTGATGAGAGATCACCTTCCACCGAACTAGATTTTGGATCTCCTGTCTGTGTGGGGAGCACCGTCATACAGGCAGGGTTATACATTTTCGAAACAAAACAATGAAACCTAATATTTGGCGTTATCATTTCGATTCGAACAGTTTCAATTTCATTTGATTATTTTCGGCTACTGTCATCGAATCACTTTTTTCTTTCTTTCCCGTCTGTTGTTCATCGGATCATTTCAAATGAAACTGATGACTATTCCAACTGACGGAGAGTGCCGGAGAGAGGACTCTTTCCTTTTCCTCAGCGTCTCAATGTAAATTAGCACCGCTTCGCGTCGTTTAATGATTGTTTTCTAATACCGCAAGCTGTAGTTAGAACGGCAACGGCATTCAATGAATACGTCACGCAAGTTGTGGTCAATATTTCCTCTCTCTTTCCTATATATGCTTTGAGCAATCTTCGTCAACGCTTATTATCATTTTCAATTGAGAATCGTCATGTGAGAGTGATGGTGATAATCTCTGCTTTCAATTGAAAAGCATTTGTATCAATTTCAAGCCCTTTAGTTGTCAAAGTCAAAGCAAGAGCTTTCGACTGGGTTTCATGTGACTCACGAAGTGCTCGGAAATGATACAAAAGCTTTTCAATTCAAAGCGACGGGTCAAAGCGTCACTATAACCTGATAATTGTCCATTGAAAGTGACTTTGTCAGGCTCTGGTCTGTAGCAACAGTGATTTTGTACCAATCTGACGTGTTCGTTTTATGCTTCGCTTAGACACTGCTAATAGTTAATTTTGTGTGTTGGTAGCTCGTTGTTCTTTGTGCTTGCAGTGTGTGAGGAAATAATAAGACAATTAGAATCATCCTGTGTCATCGGCAAATAGCAATCTATTATCTCGACTTCGCAGTAGAGTATTTTGTACTAGCTTCAGTTTGGCTTTAGCTTCGATAACCTTGTTGATACCCGATCAGAAGAGCATAACTAAAAAAATTCAAAAATCTATCTACACGAGATACAAATAACATATTTTGATACGAATTTGTATTTTTCCATATGCTTCTGACATCATTAATTAATCTGAACGAGATACCAAAACAAACCCTGAAATGAAGTTGTTCTGAACCAAATCTACAAATATTTCGTCTCTATCAAACCATGTTATTAGTAACAATGGTTGTTATCAACCTGTTCTATATGCTATCATATTTTGTTAGAAAGCTGATAAGTTAATAACAAAGTTTGATATGGGTTTGATACTAGTAGAATAATTTTTGTTATAATTTCTGTTATTTTAACACCTAACGGGATCAAATTTAAAACACAGCCTGATAGGTTTTTCGCATAACAAACTAACAGCATCTGTTTCATTTTTGTTTTGTCCTTCTGATCGGGTAGTTATATAGTTCACAAGTGACAGTGTGCAGCACAGTCCGTCCTCTTTTTCAAATTCCCTCATTCCATCACCTACGTCACGTGGCATGCTTGTAGCGTGAGTCCTCTCCATAGGTATCTAAGACAATCTCATGGTCGCAAAGAAGGCCAAGTCAAGAGAAAGACAAAATCACGTCATTGCTTGCTGTGTTTTAAATCTCGTCGAATTCATCGTCTGCTGCGCTTTGGAGAATATGTGCGTTAGTGTTGGGGTACCATGGAACGCACAGTGGTTTAAAATAGCAATGTCGCGAACTCAATTCTATAGTGCCTAAGTGCTTTACTTTAGGACTATAGTGTCTTAAAAGCAATTGTTTATATTGAAATTGCCCACATTATGGTGATATGCCACAATAGCCATAGCCTACTATGCAAAAAATAAAATTTTCAACTTTTTTGTTTCTGCATGAAACTAAAAGTTGTCTTCGGCAGAGTTGTAGATAATTTTATTACAAACAACTTTGCTTACAAAACTTTTGCTCTATATACTGTAGTTTTTGTAAAAACTTAAGTTTCGTATGACTATGTCTGTAAAATCAGTTTTTTGCTTCTAACTTTTTTGTTTGATTTTTTTTTATAAACACACTGTTCTAAAGAATTTTAGGCCTTATCATGTTTTAAAAATTTCATGAAGGCACTATGCTAAAATTCGTTCTGGTTCAAAGCCACAAATACTCTATGGATATGTAATAAAACTTTTGGTAAACAATGGGGACTAAAACCGAAAATGATCCATTGGATTTATTCGGCTATTGTGAGACCCAGAATTACCTACGCTTCACTGGTCTGGTGTCCAAAAACAAAAGAAAGAGGTGCTCAAGATAAGTTGGAAAAACTTCAACTTTAAGGATTAAAAGACTCTTAAAACTCTTTGAAGGAGACCTAACAGGTCATCTAAATATTCTAAAAACTATTCGTATCAATCCCCTAGTAACCAACAATGAAGACTGGATGGAGAAAAGATACAACTTTGAAGGAAGATATCAAATAGTTAAACCTGAGCGCAATGTTTGGGAACGCGGGGGTCCCGATCTCCGTCCGGGATCAATTGTTTTTTACACAGATGGTTCAAAAATGAACGATCGAGTGGGAGCAGGGATAACAGGCCCAGGAGTAGATCTATCAATTCCGATGGGTCGATGGTCAACCGTTTTCCAAGCCGAAGTCCAAGCAATACTAGAATGTTCTGTTATATGCCTACGCAGGAAATACAGACACTCAAACATTTGCATCATGTCCGACAGTCAAGCAGCTTTAAATGCTCTGAAGTCTGCAACATGCACATCAAAACTTGTTTAGGAGTGTTCTCAATCACTTCAAACACTGGGTTGCAATAATCAAGTAAATTTATATTGGGTTCCTGGTTCCTGTGGAATCGATGGGAACGAAAAAGCCGATGAACTTGCAAGACTTGGATCGTCTCATCAGTACATAGGACCAGAACCTTACTGTGGCTTATCCGCTTCTTCACTTAAAATGGAGCTGAAAGCATGGGAAATTTCGAAGGTGGAGTCCAACTGGACAAATACTTCCATTGGTAGGCAGTCAAAGAGGTTTATAACACCGAACCTATGACTCGCAAAATACTGGAGCTTTCAAAGAAAGATCTAAGCACATATACTGGTCTAATAACAGGGCATTGTCCGAGCCGTTATCACTTGAAGCTTATGAAAAAACTTCAAGATGATACGTGTCGCTTATGTGGCATGGAAAAAAAAGACTCGGAACACCTGTTATGCCGATGTCCGGCAAATATTAATAAAAGACATAAGTTCTTCAAAAGGGGGCTGTTAGAACCCTCTGAAATCTGGAGAACAACTCCCAGTACGGTTATTCGCTTCATGCGAAGTGTAATACCAGACTGGACTAATGCTATTGGTCATATCATGATGGCCATTTCCAATAGTGGTACGTTATCCTGACTTAGCAAAATTAAAAAGGGCATATGTCACAAAAGATCAAAAAATTGGTCGCAGTGATAAAATACCCAACACGGAAAAAAATAGTACTACAAAATGGTGGAAGAGTTACTCGTCCGACTCGTCACAATTTTTAGAAAGCGCGTTAGACATTTTCGTAGTTTTGCGTTGACTTCAGCGGACAAGATATCTTCATAGTAATACAGTTTTGGACATTTTGTGTGTGTATATATGTTTGCGTATGTAAGTGTGTGTCTCTATAATCGTATATGTGTGGAAAAAGAGTGTATGTGTATTTCTTATTCAGATTCCAATTTCAAAATATTGCTAGGATTATGTAATAAATCTGGGTGATTGTGTGTTTTACATTGTCATCGCAAAAAGCCATGCAGTGCGTGTATCGTCAGCAAGCTGTTGTGAAAACCAATAAGCAGGAGAGAGAGGCTACTACCAATTTGCTTTTTGCTTTTACACTCACGTATGATATCAGAGAATATGATTGTACCTATCAATAAAAATTTCAGCAGGTTATCGGACTACTTCGGTAGTGAAGTTTTCGGCAGGTTTTCTACGGCATTCTAAATAATGCAAAACATATAACGATATCCGTACTTATAGATATCTATACTTACATACACAGATATATCCACACATACATTCACACACATACGTCCATAGAGACACACACTTACATATGCAATCATACATACATATACAATTAGCCCAAAACCGTGTTACTATGAAGATATCTCTTTCTACTGAAGGAAGAGTACGCAAAACTACGAAAATGTTTGACGCTCTTTCTCCAAATTGTGACGAGTCGGACGAGTAACTCTTTCACCATTTTGTAGTACTAACCTGAAGCTTCAAAATGACGGTGAGAGTGTACTTCCGGGCGTCCCCCTCTTCTGTAATCCACAGTTGAAAATAGGGTAAATTATTGTTATTTTTGCTTTTATCTTTTGAACCAAAAGGAATTTTTGCATAGTGTCTTCACAAAATTTTTAAAACATGATAAGGCCTAAAATTCTCTAGAACAGTGTGTTTATAAAAAAAATCAAACAAAAAAGTTAGAAGCAAAAAACTGATTTTACAGACATAGTCATACGAAACATAAGTTTTTTCAAAATCTACAGTATATAGAGCAAAAGTCTCACAAGCAAAGTTGTTTGTAATAAAATTATCTACAACTTTGCCGAAGACAACATTTAGTTTCATGCAGAAACAAAAAAATTGAAAATTTTATTTTTTGCATAGTAGGCTATGGCTATTGTTGGGTGAAATTGATCAATTTTTATAACAAAATTCCAATTAACTAGCTTCATGTACATTTTTCCCAAAATAGTATAATTTTAAAACAAGTACTGGTATGTGCTCCAGTAAACCACTATGGCTATTGGTGAAATTTCTATCGTCTACTTCATGAAATAAATTCGATAATTCTATAAGGTAGTATGAGGTAAATTGGGGTAAAATTGATCACCGTTGAAATCCATACATTCTTTTGGCAATGTGCTTTTTTCGATATGTTAAAGATGAATGATGATTTGTGTGCTAAAAAATATCATTTACAGCTAGTTTGGAAACGACAATAACGATATTTCAGGTTAAAATTTGTTTATTTTGGTTAACGAGCTGCTTGTTGCTAAATTTGCTTATATTTGATCGTCGTTAAACCGATTTCAATTCGGTTTGTTACAAAAGCTCAAAAACTAGCTCTGAAATTAAAATCTTCGTGGTTTCCTGCAAATTCATCAGCTTGTCATCAGTTTGAGCTTTTATCAAACTTTACTCACTTCACCAAATTTGACGTAACTAAGATTACTTTAAGAATATTCTCAACTAAGATTACTTTAAGAATATTCAATACTATTTTTGATATTTGGAAACTTGTTTGATCAAATTTGATTGAGTTTTAACTGAGTTGGAAGAATTTTTTGAAAATATGAGAAATTGCACCGGGCATGTAAGGTTTAACTTTGACAGGTATGTGAATCATGCAAAAGTTGCGTTTAAGGACACGTTAACATTGCCTAGTGTTGTGAGAGCAATATCTTTTGATTAGTTTTTTTTTATCACGAGTTTTCAGGTGATCAATTTCACCCCACTGATCAATTTCACCCCATTCCACGGTACCTGTCGATCAGGCGGATATAATGGAGTATCTTGCTGCAGAAATGTTGGAATTAGCGGGAAATACTGTAAGAGATGACAATAAAATGAAAATCATTCAAAATAATTATGGTAATCCGCAAAGACGACGAATTGAACAAGTTTTTATTCAGTGTCAATATTGTCCAGGGAGTTGTCCAGCTGAATAACCCAGAATTTGGCTCCGGAATAATACGGTATAGAAGCCATGACTTGATAGAATCCTAGCTTTAAAAAACTAAAACTAACCGTACTCTTGAGGACGACCACACATTTTCAATAAAAGTAAAGATGAGTTCTAAGGTCATACGTTTCTCTTCAAGGTTACCAATCAATTAATTAATAGGGAGTTAAAAACAATTATAACCTCTGCTTTCTGCTTTCAGAAATCTAATATATGATATCTATTATTGGAATTTTCATCTTCGATCTCTGAGGCCATCTTTATTCAACGTGGAAAGAGAGGGAAGCGTAAAATGTCTACGGTTTTGGAGAAATTATATAAAATTTGTATGGGAGGTTACCACCAGTAAAGGAGAGGCTTGAAATTTTCAAAAATTTGCACGTGGAATGTGGATGAAATTTTTTATTTATAATATTTCAAATCTGATTTGTGATATAATATTTTGTTTTTTCACTTTAATATATCTTTTGATTTCTAAAAACCAAAATTTCGGTTTTCTGTATTCTGTTGTCATATTTTTCTTTTTCTGTTTCTGTTTTCTGTTTGTTTAATTATTTTTATTTTTAAAGTTTTCTGTTTCCTGTTTATGTTTCAATGTTTTCTGTTCATTTTTCTTGTTTTCTGGTTTCTGTTTTCTATTTTCAGTTTTCTGTTTTCTGTTGTCTGTTTTCTGTTTTCTGTTTTCTGTTTTCTGTTTTCTGTTTTCTGTTCTCTGTTTTCTGTTTTCTGTTTTCTGTTTTCTGTTTTCTGTTTTCTGTTTTCTGTTTTCTGTTTTCTGTTTTCTGTTTTCTGTTTTCTGTTTTCTGTTTTCTGTTTTCTGTTTTCTGTTTTCTGTTTTCTGTTTTCTGTTTTCTGTTTTCTGTTTTCTGTTTTCTGTTTTCTGTTTTCTGTTTTCTGTTTTCTGTTTTCTGTTTTCTGTCTTCTGTTTTCTGTTTTCTGTTTTCTGTTTTCTGTTTTCTGTTTTCTGTTTTCTGTTTTCTGTTTTCTGTTTCTGTTTTCTGTTTTCTGTTTTCTGTTTTCTGTTTTCTGTTTTCTGTTTTCTGTTTTCTGTTTTCTGTTTTCTGTTTTCTGTTTCCTGTTTTCTGTTTTCTGTTTTCTGTTTTCTGTTTTCTGTTTTCTGTTTTCTGTTTTCTGTTTTCTGTTTTCTGTTTTCTGTTTTCTGTTTTCTGTTTTCTGTTTTCTGTTTTCTGTTTTCTGTTTTCTGTTTTCTGTTTTCTGTTTTCTGTTTTCTGTTTTCTGTTTTCTGTTTTCTGTTTTCTGTTTTCTGTTTTCTGTTTTCTGTTTTCTGTTTTCTGTTTTCTGTTTTCTGTTTTCTGTTTTCTGTTTTCTGTTTTCTGTTTTCTGTTTTCTGTTTTCTGTTTTCTGTTTTCTGTTTTCTGTTTTCTGTTTTCTGTTCTCTATTTTCTGTTCTCTATTTTCTGTTTTCGGTTTTCTGTTTTCTGTTTTATGTTTTCTGTTTTCGGTTTTCTGTTTTCTGTTTTCTGTTTTCTGTTTTCTGTTTTCTGTTTTCTGTTTTCTGTTTTCTGTTTTCTGTTTTCTGTTTTCTGTTTTCTGTTTTCTGTTTTCTGTTTCTGTTTTCTGTTTTCTGTTTTCTGTTTTCTGTTTTCTGTTTTCTGTTTTCTGTTTTCTGTTTTCTGTTTTCTGTTTTCTGTTTTCTGTTTTCTGTTTTCTGTTTTCTGTTTTCTGTTTTCTGTTTTCTGTTTTCTGTTTTCTGTATTCTGTTTTCTGTTTTCTGTTTTCTGTTTTCTGTTTTCTGTTTTCTGTTTTCTGTTTTCTGTTTTCTGTTTTCTGTTTTCTGTTTTCTGTTTTCTGTTTTCTGTTTTCTATTTTCTGTTTTCTGTTTCCTGTTTTCTGTTTTCTGTTTTCTGTTTTCTGTTTTCTGTTTTCTGTTTTCTGTTTTCTGTTTTCTGTTTTCTGTTTTCTGTTTTCTGTTTTCTGTTTTCTGTTTTCTGTTTTCTGTTTTGTGTATTCTGTTTTCTGTTTTCTGTTTTCTGTTTTCTGTTTTCTGTTTTCTGTTTTCTGTTTTCTGTTTTCTGTTTTCTGTTTTCTATTTTCTGTTTTCTGTTTCCTGTTTTCTGTTTTCCGTTTTCTGTTTTCTGTTTTTTATTTTCTGTTTTCTGTTTTCTGTTTTCTGTTTTCTGTTTTCTGTTTTCTGTTTTCTGTTTTCTGTTTTCTGTTTTCTGTTTTCTGTTTTCTGTTGTCTGTTTTCTGTTTTCTGTTTTCTGTTTTCTGTTTTCTGTTTTCTGTTTTGTGTATTCTGTTTTCTGTTTTCTGTTTTCTGTTTTCTGTTTTCTGTTTTCTGTTTTCTGTTTTCTGTTTTCTGTTTTCTGTTTTCTGTTGTCTGTTGTCTGTTTTCTGTTTTCTGTTTTCTGTTTTCTGTTTTCTGTTTTCTGTTTTCTATTTTCTGTTTTCTGTTTTCTGTTTTCTGTTTACTGTTTTCTGTTTTCTGTTTTCTGTTTACTGTTTTCTGTTTTCTGTTTTCTGTTTTCTGTTTTCTGTTTTCTGTTTTCTGTTTTCTGTTTTCTGTTTTCTGTTTTCTGTTTTCTGTTTTCTGTTCTCAGTGTTCTGTGTTTTAGTAATAGCTCTGTTATTCATTATTGTCGGTTTTCGCTTTTTGCAAAAATGTTTTTTGTTTGTTTTTGTTTTCTGTGTCATATTTTATTTTTTCACTTCTCTTATTTCTCATTTTTTTTTCTCCTCTCTCTATTGTTTTTACTTATTTCTTTCTTTTCTTCTCTCCTTAATCTTTTCTGATTTTTTTTTATCTTTTCTCTGTTTTCTTCTCTCTTATTCCTTTTTATTTCTATCTCTTCTCTATCCTTTTTTTTCTTTGTTACACTTTTTTTTTCGCTTCTCTTCTTTTTCACTTTTATTTTCTTACAATTTTCTATCTTTTCTTTTCTTCTTTCAATCTTCTCTTTGATCACTCCTCTTTTCTCTTTTCTCTTATTTTTAACTTTTATATGTTCTTTTTTCCCTTTTTTTCTTTATTTACCTTTTCTTTTGTCTCTTCTGATTTTATTTTGTCTTTTTTCTTTTGTCTTCTTTCTATTTCTCCTTATTTTTTCTTTTCTTTTTCGCTTTTCTCTACCATCCCTTTCTATTTTCTTCACGCTTTAACCCTATCTCTTTACTGTGTTATTTTTTATATCATCTCACTAGTCTTTTTCTATTTATAGTTTTCTGTTTCATTTTTTTTCTGGTTTCAATTTGATATTATTGTATTGACTACTGGTTTCAAATTTATCCGAATATTTTCATCTTCAGTGCCATATATTTCAGCCTCAGAACTCTGCTTTATTCCCAGCGTAAAATATTATGCCATTCAAATTTCCGCCCAGTAATCAGATCAATAAACTATCCCATCGACAGGCTGGCAGTTCGTCCGTGAATGCAATTCGATTCGGGTTGCGGATCGAATGCACTGGCGGCTTGCCAACATCCCGAGCGAAGTCGGATTCAATTACAAACAATCCTGTTGCAGCAAAACCAAAACCAACAATCGCTCCGATCGGACAGCATAGAAGCAATGAAGGCAGACAGCAGCGATGAAGCATGAAAGAAGTGTCATAAGTCATCATTACAATTTACCTACGCGATTGCGAAGCCAAGAACTGCATCTGACTTTCAGTGCTGGCATCGAATCGCTAATCGCATATCAAAGAGAGTGGCGCATTTTGCTTATGATTCGATTTATCGCCGCCGCTGCATTCAATCCGTGACTGGACTCTGCTCAATAGTACGAGCTTAGTTGAACGATGGATGGTCTTATTATAGTCCCTTCCGAATGCTGTCTGTCCATGGCACCCAAAATAAGGACCGTCCCCCTTAGAGCCCTCATACTCAGTGGCACGAACAGTCGGAATGAGCTCACATTTTCCCGGAGCGTTCAAACACGTGAAATTACAAATGAAAATAAATAAAAACATTATCCTTCCTCGGCGAGATGTTCACCTTTGAGCTGCGTCGTCAGAATGTGCAACTATGCTACATTTATCAAGCGAAATCATACACCACAATCTGCGTCTTCCTCGAAGTGCAGCGGTCTCTTACCCTTTTCAGTTTCGAGCTCGCACTGGAGCCGCTGGAGAGGCGCTTGCCCTTAGCAACACAAGTCGAACCTGCACGCTACTTTTGGGAGCGAAACTCCAGCGCACTGCAGCATGCAGAATCGCAGAGCTATGGATTTCTAAGCAAATACGGACCTGTCCAGGGTCTTCAGGTTGGCCACGACAGCCGATCTGCCATAAGATTTGCATTAAAAATTAGTTTCACTCATCGGATTAAGTTCATATTTATTGATGTTTGGTGCTGTGGCGAGCAATATTATTGCTAGTGCCGACGGTTCAGGATTTGCGTCACATTCATTCCGGTCCATAACCAGTTGTCAGCAACGGTTCCGATGAAGGAAGCTATTTTGGACAGTATGATATGTTGTTTTCGCTCCTAAGCTAAAAAAAATAATAATCTGAATATGTAATTAGAACTACAGTAATCGATCCACGACCAGAAATTTTTCTCATAACTTGTCGCCCGGTTACTCAGCTTGATCTTGTTTTGACCGCAATTTTTCAAACCTTATTTATGACCCTCCGGGCCGGATCGATAACCGCGATCATCGCATACCACCGGCGATGCGCCGCAGTGAGACCAAAAATAAACCATCTTTCACCCAATAGATATCGCATTTAGATCAAATTACACACCTCTCAGAGCCAATCTCGCTGCTCTCGGTGATCTTCGTAGGTACCGTACAAAGGAATCCAAAACAGCCAGAAAATTCCCGACACCCCAGCCAAGTTGGTCCCGAGGCTTCGACTTTGTGCCGATCGGTAGGGTCCATAAATCCGACCGAAAGCCGCTCGGTGTGAGCTCGTAAATTAGTGTCTGATGTGTTCTGTCATTTTCTAATTTATTCGATCGCCACTAAATACATGAGCTAGCGGAGCTGCTCCCTCTCTCTTCTTGCGATGCGCTATGGTTCGGTAGGTAGGTCGACTGCTCGGCCGACCGACCAACGGACCGGAGAGATCCATGCTTCTTTTATTTTTTGTTTTGTGGGCTCCGGTGTTGATTTATTTGCTGCTCATTTGTATCTGTTTTGTCTTGCTCGCCAGGCCTTTGTTTGGGATGTTGCTTCCCATTTCTCTTGCTTGTGTCATTTTTTACTCGATCCTCTTTCGGCCGGATCGAAGAAAGTGCCACTCACAGAAGGTGCTAAGCCGTAACTAATCCGTAACTAGGGTCCAACCTGTGGTCGGTTGGTGATCGATTGGACTTTTTTTTCGCTCAAGCTTTACATGCAGTATCTAGAATGCCGGTCAAGTGGACAAGCTCGAGCGTTCCAGCGCATTGAAGGGTTGGGGTCAAACGATATTTTGTATTGTTTTGTGGTAACCATTTGTCATTCCGGTTCGATTTAATTGAATTTCCACTCAGAATAGTTGGCGCAAAAGTTCTGAGAGCGTTGATTGATGAGCCCCGTATGAAGGATTCACCATCAATCAGCAGTTCAGCTCGCGGAAGGCATAATTGCGCACTGAAATCATATCAATCATGCATACTGTGGGGTAGGCACTTTCGGGTTCGAGCACATCGCAACAACAAAAAGAAAACCCTTAAACCGTTTACCAGTCATTCATTATTCAGCCATGCTGAGGATTCCCCGGCAATCATAACTGCACCGTGAGGCGTTTTCCGGAGCTGGGTCGGTGATTGAAAAACCAAGTTTCATTCGCAGCGCTGGCAAATTGACTTTCCGCACAACCGCTGCCTTTTTCGGAAGCTCACACTAGCTTACACACGATGAAAAGTGTTCAGTATTCAGAATATCCGGCAATTGAAGGAGTTCTCAACAAGTTGAAGTTGAATTGAGAACAAAATAAAAGATTTCAAGCATTAGTAATTAGGTTCGACACTCATTTCTCATCAGACTCACGAGTTTTCAGAATCAATTGATCAGAAACAATTGTACGGTTGGATTCCAGTTAGTATTTATTTAACAATCGATTTGAGCGGAAGCTCTTGCTAAATTGGTAAATAGCAAGCATTCCTTCACTCTAGACCAGGAGGAACATGCACGTTTTGCAGTAAAATACAAATGTTTTTTTTTTGTGTCTTTATGAAAAATTTAAATGATTAAACATTCTCTCTAGCTCTATGTGACAAAAGGTTCGTAGTTAAGAACTAGTCACTAAAACAATGCTAGGCACACCGAAACTGCTATCTAAGAAGACAAAGCTGGTGGAATAGGGTTTATTTTTTCATTGCCATTTTATTACCTGCGTGACCCCGCCTATTCGTAAATTTCCTGTAATGGCTTGATATGAAACATAGCGTACGGAAAATTCGGCTGCATTTTAGTTCAGGACACAGTAGTTAAAGGCGACAGAGATCAACAGCTCGTTTCAAGGGAACAATTTCGATTATTAAATATTAGTATTCTTTTGGTAGTCTCTCATTGTAACTGACTCGAAAACTCGAACTGTTCCGAAATCTAAAACCGCTGGAAATCTCTAGTTAAAGCTAGAAACGACGAAAAAATGCGAACAAATGTTTCCTACATTGGCCCAAAACAAGGAGACACGCTTTAGTAGCTTTTCAAGTTTAATGCCTTTAAAAAATATTCTCAATCATAGCTGAAAATTGTCATTTTAAAAGCCGTAGAGGGCAAAAACACTTCTAAAATTACTCAAACAACTCCAAGATCATCAAAAACATCAGAAACGACATGAAAATGAAATGAAATATTACAATAGTTTCAGTCAATGAAATCAGCACATAACTTCCCTCTACCCCTCATGGTGAACGGAAATATTGGCATCGTTCATGTCTCGTTATGTTATAAATTGAGTTCTATTGTGAAGAGTAGAGTACCATATATTACGGCATATATTATGGAAAGGAGAAAATCAACTCTTTAATTTTCAATCCTATTTGTCCTGTAGAGGACAGTGTGCCAATGCTCGAGCTATAACCACCACAAAAGAAACAATATTTCCTCAAGCTCGTGTCAACTTGGTCCATACGTACCACAATAAGTATAACCAAAAAAGAAAATTCATTAACTTCTCAATTGTAGATTTTTTTGTCATGAGAAGAACAGTGTTTGTATTGGAACAATCATCAAACAAAAACCAAATTTCGTTTATGTTAGTAGTTTATGAGCACCTTTTCTGTAGCTTTCGCCGCAGCCACCATCCACTTTGTCTGTTCTACAACCGGAAACTGTCTCTGCCATGTCGACACCGACGCGGTATTAGTTGAAGACAAAAATACACTTGACGGAGGGCCTATATATCCAATCCGAACGGTGTTGTCCGGTGCCTACTGGACTAAAGAGAGAATTCAATTTAACTTTTACTTGGTTACTTCTGCTTCTTTGCATCCGATTGATGAATGACGAGAATGTTCTTGACAGAAAGAGGCGAAGCTGGTCGTTTTTTTGTTGCCTTAGTGAAAAAATCGACCAGCTACTCAAACGTAGAAGCGAGAATGACGGAGCTTGAAACAGTTGTATAGTTGTATGTGCTTCATATGCATCATCTCTCGGAAGATATTTAAAAAGTGCTGCCTATAGCAAATCTCATAAAATACAAGAATCGAATGATGACTATAAACATATTTGTTGATTTTTACATCTCTATACATGGTTGAAATGCTACCTTTAGAGCGTTTCACAAGATGCTATATAAATCTCAAAATGAACCCTTACGGAAAGACGTAGTTCTACGTCAAAAGCAACCTGAAAAAAATATATTGACCCATAGAGTAGTGAGGGGCAAAAGTACGCAACATTGTATGAATTTGCAGCATTATAATGTTAGGTTCTGTTTTAATGGTCTGAAGTTATGAGGAAAGTTGTGTTTTGAGCTGTTTGGTTCTAATTTTCTTAGTTTTGAGAACTATGATGTACTTTTTCGGAAACTACAAAAACTCTAAAACAACAGAACCTAAAAATCTCTTGTGTAGTTGTGGTTTGTAGGGTAATTTTGTTTTGCCGATAATATTTTGGTGTTTGTCATAAAAATCAAATTAGTTGGAAAACTTATTGTAGGGCAAAAGTACGCACTAAGTTTCTGTAATTTTAATTACCCGAAAATAACTAGGGATACAAAGAAAGGTGAAAATTTTTTCTTCAAAGGTATTTTTCTTATTTTCGGAAATCCTGCTCTCCTCGGATATGCACCATAACTAAGTATTTCCTGAGGATTTACGATTTTTTCACAAAACATTTACAATTATTGGTTCACAGCTTATAAAATTACTTCCACAGATTCAATGATAATTTAAAATTTTAATGAATTTGTGGTATGCATTCCAAATTCTTCATCTGGAACAGATTTTCCTGGAAGAAGGTGAAAAACAATGTCAAATTCCATCCAATATAGGTATTTTTACAACCGGAATGTTGCCCAGAGATAAGAAAATGGCCCAGACGCCATTTTGAATTCCAACATGACAACTTCCGGTTTCTATAAAACAACCTTAAATGATCGAATTCCCCCAATATGTGTATATCCTTAATCGAAAAGATGCCCAGATAATAAAAAACGACCCCAGACAACATTTTGGTTTCCAAAAGGTGACTTCCGGTTCCTGGAAAACAACAAAGTATGACCGAATACCAAGTATTAGGGATATTTTCGGAATCGAGATGATGCCCTGGGACCATAAATGACCTCAGAAGCCATTTTGGATTTCAAGATGGTGACTTCTGGTTTAAAAAAAAAAACAAACTAGAATGGTCGAGTATTGTCCATTTCAGGAAATAAAATGATGCCCTGAGTCCGGAAGTCGACTTCAGACGCCATTTTCAAATTCGAAATGACTACTTTCGGTTCATCTGGAGCTGTTTACAGGTCTCTTGGCATCATTCCGATTCCGAAAACACTCATATGAGGTAGTATTTGGACAATTTTGGATATTTTACAGGAACCGGAAGTTATTTTGGAATACAAATTGGAATACAAATTGACGTCTAGGGATGTTCCCGAGTTTCTGGGCATCATCATGGTTCCGAAAACTCCCATATTGGATGGTATTCGACCTCGTTTCATTGATATATTTCTTATTTATTTGTATGGCCTCCAGAAGCGCCAGTTTAAAATCTGTCCACGTGGTATGAGGATGGCCCCTTGTACCGTTTTTGAGGAATGGAATAGAGCAATCCGCGTAAAAAACCGCGTAAAAGAGACCTTACTGTATTCATAAAGTCCCTTAGCTTTGAAACATATCCACAGAAAACCAAATTTACAAGAATAAAAAAATATTTTGGGGCACCGCTCTAACGCAGCTAAAAAGAATTGGTGCAAAATTAGCAAAAATATGATTAACTCCATTAGGGAAAGTTATAAATACACTGTTCAAACAGCGCGAACTTTTGCCCCGTGAACTGCGTACTTTTGCCTCACATGCGAAGCAAAAGTTCGCATTTGAGAATTTTTTCAAAAAATGAAATTCTCATGTTACGAACAAGATTCGAAAAACTCTGGTACTACGTTTTGAAGACAAAAGGTTTATGTACCGCTTGGTAATCAAACCGACTTTTTTGATAGTTTATTGAAATAGTTTTGTTGCGAAAACAATTACGTGCGTACTTTTTCCCCTCACTACTCTAATGAATATTCTTCAGGAGGTCTAGTTTCAGAGTCATTACTAGGGTATCCTAAAAAATCGATGTTGAAAAAGTCAGGTGCTCAGCCCTAAATAGAAAGATAATGATATTTATAGCATTTTTGTAGAACATTTCGACTTTCTAAAAAATTGTTTTCAGGTTGCCCAAACGTAATTTACGAAAAAATGACTTTTTAAGGCTACAAAACCTCTCTTTTGAACTTTTTTCATTTCTGTTTTTTTATTATCTTCCAATTTAGGGCTTGAATTTTTCAACATCATTTTTTTTTGGGACTGCCTAATCCATATATACATATATACATACATACTAACACACACACACACATATACGTACACACGCACATACTGTCGTCAGGCATTTCTGTGCGACGCCGTGATCATACTCATGTTAAAACATGTTCAGCCATGCTTGCACATGTATTTAGTTATTTATTTATTCGTTTATTTATTTATTTACTTATATATTCATTTATTTATTTATTTATGTATTTATTCGTTTATTCATTTATTTATTCATTTATTTATTTATTTTTAATTTATTTATTTATTTATTTATTTATTCATTAATTTATATATCAATTTATTTAGTCTCTATGATAAATCTGACCAAAGTCCTGAAAAATATAACAAAGTTTGAGTGTAAACTTTATAAAATGTTCGTTATTTTGAGCTTCTGCAAAAATTTATCCAAGGAATCGTTGAAGTCAAACAGCTTCTGTGAGTCGATTTCTTCACAGAGTAATATGGTTAGAAACACTGCTTGATGTATTCTGCGGCGACGCAGATGGTGCAAACTGCTACTGTTTGATGGGTGTATCAATACCCATTGAATAGCAGCGACCTGGATACGGGGTAAGTTGACGTGATCAAGCCAGATTCGTAACATCGCATTAAGAAATACTAACCACGAGCCAGTTCTTACACCAGTTAGTAAAAATATTAAAAAAATATTGTAGACGACGACAGTCTTCGATAGTTCGAGCTTCCAAAAACATCTTCGTACAACAGCTTGCAAAAGCTGCAGTAGACGTGGCACAACCTAGCAGTAGTGCCAAGTCTACTGCAGCAGTGTAAATAACAAGGGCTCCATATTGCTTCCTTGCGGAACTCCTAACTTGTTATTAAATGGTGAAGCAATACTTGAACCAAATTGAACTAGGTAGGTACAAACAGAACGGCCCTGCATAAATCCGTGTTGAGTGATAGAAACAAGTGCTTAGCGCGAGAAAGCATATAACTGCTTACTATAATCTCAAACACTTTAGACTCGCAGTAAGGTTAGTAATCCCACGATAATTTCTAACATTTTGCCGGTCACTGGGTTTGGCACAGGAAATATCAACGACTGCTTCCAGACTACAGGAAACTTTTCTTGCGTGAAAGACTGCTAGAGCGGTGGCCCAATCACCAAACACAAAAGCAGGAATTCCATCAGGACCTGGCGAATAAGACCGTTTCAATTATTCAGCTGCAGCCAAGTCAACTAAACAGGCCCACTGATGGCCCACCTGATGCCACTAGTTGAGCTTCGCAAAAACGGAAGCGAAAAACTTTGAAAACAGCTCACATGGCTCGGATTCCGATGTTGACTCATCACTATCGAAAAGTTCATTCGTAGGTACGGGAGAGTATTTTTTTGGAGTTAACGAAGTACCAGAAGCTTCTCGGATTCTTTCGAAAGTCGGTATGACTTATACAGTGTGGTATTCAGATGACGGTGCTCAACAGAGTAACGCTTGAAGTTGCTCTTCGTAAGCGCTGTTTTCAGTCGACGATACTTGCGTTAAGTGCTATTCCGAAGTCGTTTCAGTTCACGCAACCGAAGAGCATTCCAAACTGGTGAATTAGGACGCTTCACAAGAAGTGCATTGAAATGCAACTACTGCATAAATATATCACCAGCCTCTAGAGCGGGGGCCTAGTGTGGTTGGTAACGTCTCCGTCAACCACGCTCGTCGCCTGGGTTCGAATCCCACCGCCGACATAGGTGTCGATGGTTGTGAGGTGGCGTGATCCACTCACAACCAACCAAACTGGTCTAGATTAAATCCTAGCCGACACCGGGAGATTTTCTGAGGCGAAAAATCTCTGGGATCACGCCTTCCATCGCATGAGGAAGTAAAGCCGTTGGCGCCGGTCCGTTAATAAACGGGTCGTGAGTTAGGGTCCTGGGTGTGGAGTCACCTGCCTGGGCGTCGGTGATTGGCCACAACAGTGGCGGAACTAGACCGACGGAAAATAAACGAGAATAAAAAAAAAAAAATCACCAGCCTCTAGTTCCCGTCGAGCTGAATCAATTGCACTTGTGTCTCAGTTCACAAGCCGTTTTCGTAAGTGACTTGGATTTTGGGATACTATGTTTTTTTTTTGTAGAAGGCGTTAAACCTCTGAAATTTGTGTACCAATTAGGCCGTAACTATTGACGTGGAACACGTCTTACTTTTTTCTCAATAGATTGGTGAAGTTCTGTCTAAACTTTTGATATAATAATCAACATATATCTCCAATTGCAAGCCAGTGAAAACACTAACTAAGGATCAGTTTAAAAGCAGCTCGCTAGCTCCGACTTTATTTCAAGTTCTCCCAGATTATCCCAGTTTCGCAATACGAATGTACGAAAACTTAATCTCATTTATGTTAGCTACCAGCTAAATCGGACCGATGGAGGCACACAAAGGCAATATAACCCGTATCGAAGGAAGATAATCAAATTTTTCCCGTGTCGAATGCAAGCAGACCCCAAGAGTGCAACTATTGCGTGTTGCACATTGCCGTTGTGCAACTGGGGAAAAATTCTGTTGAAGGCAACCATGAGTGTTAAGTTCGAAATTCTGCTGGGATGTCTAAATATAAACGCCTTACAAGACGTTACATCCTTTTTAAAGAAGTGTTGTGAATTTTCTAAAACGGATTCTAAGCTGTTAGCAGAACATGCTGTTTGAAATCGGATTAGTTTCGTATGTACCACTGGTGATGCACAGTATCATCGAGTTATAAATAACATTAGTTCATCATTCTGTTATCGCATACATGCATCATGGTTCTCACCTTAAACTTTAAATGATTTCTCTTTAGCTTTTAAAAAAGGTTTCAAGTATTTTATATATCAATTTGAATTTAAGGTAAATTTATGATATCAACCTTCGACCTTTTCCTAATGTAAGGCACTTTACAGCTCTACCTTTTTGAATTTTCTTGGTTTTCTGAGAATTTGTTTAACTAAAATTAAATGTATGTTTTATGTTTTATTCAACGTGTCTGAAAGTTTTTTTTTGGAGCGTTTTCACGCATACTGATTTTTTTTTAATCCTAAAATAATGATTTTATCTTTCCAGCTTCTACACGAGCTTACTATTGATTCCTTTTTCTCTTTGGGCTCTTCTTTAGTTTACAACTACAGGGTGATCAGTTTACAACTACAGGGTGATATGCCCTAACGTTAATCTACTCCGAGTTATTCAATCTCTGAGTTTATCAAATTTATTTATTTATTTCGTCAAGCAAATGTAGACTACAGTTATAATAATACAATGTTTTCTTATATTCTATAAATAATTTCCAGTAGTTTTTTTTTTTTAATTTGATTTTTGCCCATGGTGATGTCGATATTTTCGCAGTGCTGATTATAGTTACGCATCATGCGATTTACTGGGCCATTTTTTGAGTAGTTAGTTCTGTGAGAGTTTTCCGAAAATATTTAACGATTTCTTACTTGACGACAGGGTGCATAAAAATTTAGTTGTGATAATAATTTAGTAGATTGCTCAACGCGTGCTATCTAATGTCATTAATGTCATTGATAAAATAGAGCATTGAAAGTTCGCTGCGTTCTTTAAGTGCTTGTATGTCTATAAGCATGCAGCGTGCTTCATATGACGGTAAGGGAAATGCTGTCCAATTTAGCTTACGAAGCGCGTACAAAAGAAATTGTTTTTGGACAGATTCAATGCGTTCTTCATGTGTGACAATATATGGATTCCATACAATGCTACAATATTCCAGAATTGGTCGGATGTATGTAATACATAATAGTTTGATTGTGTATGGATCTTGGAAATTATGGCCGAAGCATTTTATAAAGCTCAGCATACTATTTGCTTTGTTGATTATTGTGTTATAATGTTCTATGAATGTAAGTTTGGAGTCTAAGACTACGCCTAGGTTCCTTACGATTTTGCATTTTTCTACTTGTTGGTTTCCTAAGAAAATGTTTGTAGGTGGTGTTACTGTTTTTCTGCTGAAGGCTATTGAATCACATTTTTTAATGTTGAGTTGTAATAGACTTTTGTTGCACCAAGTGTAGAATACATTAATTTCATTCTGGAATATTTCAAAGTCTTCTGCATTGGTTTCTATAAAGAGCTTCATGTCTTCAGCATATACAAGCACGTGTATTAACTTAAGAAGAAAGAAAATGTCATTTACGTATAATATAAAAAGAAGAGGGCCCAGGTGAGAACCTTGAGGAACCCCAGAAGTTACTTCTTTTGGGTTTGAAAAGGAATTTTGATAGCGGACTATTTGTATTCGATTTGATAAGTATGACTGCAGCCATTCCAAAAATTTTGTTTCAGTTCCGTATTTTTAGAGCTTGAAGAGCAATAAAGGTATGTCGATTCTGTCAAATACCTTGCTAAAGTCCGTATAAAGAGCTTCTACGTGATTGCCGTTGTCCATTGCAGTAAAAGTGAAAGTTATGAATTCCAAAAGATTAGTGGTAGTTGGTCGGCCTTTGTAAAGGCCGTGCTGTTGAGTTGTAATTTGGTGTTTTACTTGCTGAAAGATTTTTTCAATAATTATTGATTCAAATAATTTTGGAATGCATGAAATAATGGCAATTCCACGATAATTACGAATGTCAGATTAAGCGCCAGATTTGAAAATTGACACTAAATATGAAGTTTTCCAGAGTTCTGGGAAATTCCATTCTTCAGGGACATATTAATAAGGTGTTGTAATGGTGTAGATAGTTCTTCTGCCAAGTTTTTGAGAAAAATTGGAGCTATTCTGTCAGGTCCAGGACCTTTCGTAGCGTCTAAACTTTTAAGTGCGTTCTGAATTTCGAATATCTGAACATTTGATTGACAGATAAAGAAATCGAAAATTAGGGAAAATACGAGAAGTATTCGCGGTTGCGATCTGTTTCTTCATATGTGGTTATATTTCTTGAAAAAAAGTGGCAAAAAGACTACATATTTCATTACTAGTTTGTCCTACATTACTGTCAAGATGCATTCGTGATAGAAAGTTGTTACTTTTTAGTTTGGTTTTTACGTAATTGAATACTCTTTCTTGAAGTGACTTTAACTCACAATGTAAACAATTCAGGGAGATTCTACTTGTTTCATTTGAAAGCTGAAGAAATCTGCTAGATACAGTCCTAGAATATCTAAGTAAGTGCAAAAAACCCTCGTTTTCGTTTCCGCGTTTCCGATCACACCACCGCAACGTATAACTCGGCCTCGCCAAATGGATTTTTTGTATTGCTTGCATCTGACCGGAGATTAGAAGTTGTGGGTTCGAGTCCCACTTGCTGGACTATATTTTTCGTAAATTTCTTTATAACTATTTTACCAGTTAGTACATTTTTCAATCGTCAACCCCACATTTGCTGCTTGAACAACAACTATCTATTGTTTTTTAAACATATTAATTGTCCGTATTCATTTATTGAATAACCATTTCTAAGCCAAAAAAGGCGATTGTCGCCAGTGTAACTATGATAGCTATCAGCCTATCCTATTGCCTTTAGTGGTAAAAAAGGTGGAAAATGTTGAATTGCCAGAATCCACAAACCTTCTGACAAGATTTTACTAGGTACTTTTGAGGCATTCTTCAATTTTTGGGAATTATAACACTTTTTTTTTCTTCATCTATAATTTATTTGCCACGGCACAAATACAATTCAATGTTTAACGGCGCCAATTATATCTGGAAGCTTACTTTCTAAAGTATCTTAATAACTAAAAGCAAATTTTTTATCCTCGCTGCCGACAACTAGCTGAAACTAAATCTAACTTAAAGCTAGAATATTTTGCATTAAAAGCACTGATTTGTTGTTTGATGGTTTTCCATCGCCATAGGTAAGCAGCATATTAAATTTGTTCCGCTGCTGGGCCAAGATATTACGGACTGGCATATTGAGTTGTCTCCCTCGGGCCCTGAGAGTATCGTGCGGGTCTAGTTGCTGTTTCCGAATCCGGGGTCTTAACGTGTTCTTGTCTTTTGGTTGGATGTAGGCGGAAGGGAATGGGATTAAACTGGGGCGTGGATGGATTTCAGGAAACGTATATGTAGGATAGGTCACGGCTCGTCAAGACATCACGAACGGGAACAGCCGGCTGCCTACTTTCGGCCTGCAGGGAAGCTATTAATTTAGACCTGGCGTCACGGTGTACAGGGCATGACCAAACAACGTGCTCTATGTCGTGATAACCTTCACCACAGGCACCGATAATTATAACACTTAATGATAACCGTTTCTTATGTTCTTAGCAATAATATCTTGCTCGGATATAAGGAATTCAATTCAAAAAAGTATTGATCTTAAATGGCGACCTGTTTTCCTTTACAATTATATGCTTAATTTCATATAACTGGAGTGACCAGTTTTAACAGCCGCAATCGTAAATTTTCTCGCTTCCATCATCGAACTTTTCGATGCAATTATCAACCAAATCCACCGAATTCCCAGAAGCAATCCAAACCAATTATCCGAAACCCACCGATTGAACAAGCGATAAGCCTCTTCCATCGGTCAAGAGCAGCGTCCAGGCAGCTACTCGACGGAATGATTTTGAATAAAAATTAATTTCCGATAAATTTCTTCAACAAATTACTAAATGGAAGCTCTCATAACTTTCGTTCCGTTCCGCTCCACTCCTTACCGCCTGGTCGAAAGATGAAAACGAAACAAACGGAACGACGACAGAGTGTCACACAAGAGCGGCGCAAGAGCGTGTCAATTGATTTCTTCGGAACGTCTTCGAGGACCGACCGACCGAAGGGGGCTAAAAGAAAAAAGAAGTCAAAAGCCATAAAATTTTGTAAATTATAATAACTATTATAATATGTTTTGGCTACCTCTCACGGGATCACGGGAGACGACACCGGATCCCAAGTTCTCTTGACGACAGGGGCTTGTATCTATCTAGACAGTGGATTCTATAATAAAATTGAATAAAATCTCTATAGTTCTGACTGAGCGTTACTGATGGACGAAAGAAAAAAGAAAAGCTCGGAATGGATATAACACACACGTATCAGCCTAGCGATCTTCTCCTACACACGATTTTGGCCTGGCTCTTTATGCATTCTTCGCGTCAAAAACGATTCCGGGACCTGTAAGGGTCCACTGCTTCTAGCCGTCGTCGTATCACGGACCTATCGAATATTGCGTCCGGCCGGCCGAACAAGAAGCCTAAAGTGTGTGGCTGGCGTAGAAACCATCGAAGCTGGTCTTAAATCTTCTCGACCGTGATGCTCACTCGTCTTTATCGGGTGCATTCATCTTTGGAAAGCTCGTAAAGATTGACTAACTGATAATGTGACTCATTGACAAATGTTTACATCGGCCATTATAACGGGAGAGGGCACCACTTGGTGAATAAAACGGCAGCAGGAGGTTGACTTTTAATGGCTTATCGGAGGCCGGTGCTGCTGCTGCAAGCTGCAACCGAACGACGACGAAGGGCTTCTGGTGGAAAAGCAAACGCGATCGGTTCGACACTGACAGCACTGTACAGCATTAAAAGCTGCGAAAACTGGTTTAGTAGTCAATAGGATGTGAAATAATGGCGAAATCTTGTTGATCATTAGTTATTGTCTCGCGATCCGTACCGAAGAATTCGATTGGTTTGGAAGAGGAATAGTGAGATTCAAACCATTTTAAATAATGGATTATTTTCAGATTTTGATATAGCAGTTTCCTGCAAACCGATGGTTAAGTTAGTTCCTTTTAGTGGAGTAAACACAACTTGGAGCAAAAAATCGTACGACATACACCAGTAAATCGGTCTGTTTTCCAGTACTTCAAGGGCATTTCGAGAATAAAAAAAAAATGCATGCAAAACGATCAACGCGAAGGGCACCGAAGGCGGTGGCAATAGGCGGGAAAATTTTCTTTGCCGACAGCTAACGAACTCGGAAAAAATATATATCCAAAAGTAAAGAAAATCGCTTTTCTCTTATCTGCAGCTCCATTTACCCCTCCGTAATTTACTTCCCGCCAAATTCAAACTTTGATTAATATCCACACCGGAAGAAAACGGAATGACCCCGGCCGCAGCCTGGGTGCAAACAAAAACCGGCGAACGAAAGAACCGAGATTGAGCACAGGAAGCCTGGCCGAGGACTTCCGCATATCTCCGCGCTCGGCCACTAGTCGGTGCTGTAGGATGAATGAAAAAAATTAATTAAAATTTCATCTACATGCAGATCTCTGCATCAGATTTGGGCGATTCTGTTCCGAATGAGAAAAATGAAATTAATTTATTTGTTATCCTGCAAGTGCGCGCCGCGAACAGCGATTTCCTATTCCGTGATTACGTTTCATTTGTGCGGGCTCTGGGAAATCTTTAGCTGCCACCGGCAGCCAGCGGACACCGGCAGGAAATTGAACTGTGGACGGGAAAATGTGTCCTTCATGAATAACGATGTTCCCGCAAACTTCGGTGACCTTTGCGTTGAGGTAAAATTCTCTTCTGTCCAACAATTGAGTGAAATTCTATTTCACGCTTCACCTATATAAGTAATATCAATCAGCCTTCACGTACCCGAAATTTTCCTTTGATCCTTTCTTCTGTTTTGATGTGCTGACAGTCAGTTGAACGGTGTATTAACTTGCGGGATAACACATTTGGTGAAAAGACTTTTTGATTTTGGATAGCCTTGAGCCAACGCCGAGCGATTTTGGGCTTCAAACTACTCATTAAACAACATTCCCGATACAGAGAATAAACAGTGGCTTACAGTGAGGATTTTTGACCAAATTTGGCACACTCTTGAAGTGGCTTCCTATGGATGTTCGTCACTTGTACGCGGTAGGTGTAAACGCCAAAAAAGGACACTACATGATCGATTTCCCGCTAAGAAAACTCACTCCATTAAAAGCCACTCACTCGTAAGGATTCGGGCTCTCGGCTGTTTTCTCGGCGCGAAAGTTGTTTTTTTTTTGGACGGAACAACATACCGTGCAACGGTTTTGGAATACAATCGGAAAGCCCACCACTGGGGAAAAGAATGGCCAAAGACACGCGTGTCCACAGCGGGCCTCGGGAAGCCCACGGAAGAAAGACACGCTGTTCACGCCGTGGCGCGCGGGTGGGCGATTCGCGATTCAGCTTATTTCGACTGTCGCTTGCCTGCCGGGGCAGAGTTATAACCACCGGTGATTTATAGCTGTTATTAAATATTGTTTTAATTCACTGAAACCCACTCTTCCACTCTCCAATGCAATAGGCTTCGACCCGCGGCGTGACTCTCCGTGGCATATGCCATTAGAACAGTCCCATTCCAATCGCATGTCGATCGGGCGTATAAAGCAAATAAAAGATAAGGCACGAGTAGAAAAACAACTACAGTAAAAGTATGAAATATAGTTAAGATTAAAACGTATAATTGAATAGTCGCCATAAAATGGCACATTTCATTGGGATAGGTTAACGCGTTAAATTTGTTTTGCACCGTCGAAGCCACCTACGGGGTGGGGGACGGAACGCTGCGTGAAGTTTTTGTGCATTTTGAGTACGGCGAAAATCTATGTTATGAAACTATTGTTACGGCACTCCAACGGTACACAAGTCGTGTAAGAAAACCATCGTGAATTTTTTTACTCCCAACTTAATGTGGCGGAAAAATAAACCCATATGCTTTAAACAGTAAGCCGTACCTTAGCTGATTTATAGCTAATAAATGTCCTGCTAGCATGTCATGATGTACTTTTCAGCCAGGTCGAAACTTCGACAGTTGTAAGTTTCACGTTTACATAGTCGAATCGACTCCCTAACCAATACGGCTCTGTGTGAGTTGAACATATTTATTAATAAGATGTGTGTTTTTTTTATTTACTGTTAAGGTGTTGTGTATGTGAATAATTTGACTCAAGATTTGAGCAACGTTGAAAGCCATCGAGGAAGTAAATTTATTTCGTTAATCCATAATAACCCACAGTGATTCAAAACCAATAACAAGAAATTGGATCTGATTTATAAACAATAAATTAGAAATATTAAATAAGAAATGAAAAAATGCAAATCATGAATCTAAACCCTAAAATATGGTATCTGAAGTTGAGAGTAAAACCTTATATTTATAAATAATTGATAAATCAGCAGTCAGCCGACTTATGTTTATCATAGAAAAGTATTCAGGAATCAAACAGTAATAAGCCAAAAATTAGAAATAAGAAATCAGAAATCGGAGAGCATTGAACTAGACGCTAAAATAAAATTGTTACAGCAATAAATTTTAATGTTTAGTCCAATAACTGAGGTTATTATCATTTTTACGGCAACAAGAAATCGAAGATAAAAGTGCAGATATCAAGAGCCGAAATTAGATATCATAAACTATAAATGAATATTTGAAAGTACAAAATCAGAGAAAAAAAAAACATCGAGATAGAAAATCAGGATACAAAAAGCGAAAATCCAGAATGAAAGATCAAAGAGCAATGAATATAAAATAGAAATAAGAAAAAAATATTGAAATTCGAAAAACAAATCGGAAAATCAGTAGTGCATAATCAGGGTACCGCATTCAAAAATCAGATAACAGAAAATAGACAACAGAAAGCAGAAAACGAAAATAAATAGAAAACAGGATATGGCAAAGAAACAAAGAAAAATGAAAAAAGAAAAGTGGAAAAAAGAGAGAAAAGCGAAGAGTGACACGTGGAAAAGAAATGAGGATAGAGAAAAGAGAAAAGATTAGAGAAAAATGAGAAAAGAAAAAAGAAAATAGAAAATAGGAGAGAAGAAAAAAGAAAATTGAACAAAACAGATTGAAAAGAGAAGAAATAAGAAAGGAGAAAGAAAAAAATGTAAAGGGGGAGAGGGAAGGAAAAGTGAAAAAAAGGGAAGATCTGATGAGAGAGAATTAAAGAAAAAACGGAGAGATAAAAAGAAAATATGAGAGGGAAGAGATAGAAGATAAAATAGAATGAAGGTAAGAGAAGAGAAAAAAGAGCAATAAGATAAGAGAGTAGAAAATATGAAAAATGAGAAAAAATAAGAGAAAAAAGAAAAGAGAAAAGAAGGAGAAAATAGAACAGTGAAAAGAGAAAAGAGAAAAAAGAAAAGAGCAAAGAAATGAAGGAAAAAGTAGAAAGAAAAAAAGGAAAGGTAAAGAAGAAAAGAAAAAAATATGAGAGAAAATAAAAAAAAACGAAAAGAGAAAGCGAAAAATAAAAGGAAAAAGATAGAGGAGAATGGAGATAAGATAAAAGCTGAAAAAGAAATGAGAAAAGAGAGAAAAAAAATGATAAAAGAGAAAAGAGGAAAAAGAAAAGAGACAAGAGAAATAAAAAGAAAAACAGAAAAGACAAAGAAAAAAAAAACAGAGAAAAGAGAAAAAAAAGTGAAAACGGAAAAGAGAAACGACAAAAAAGGGAGAAAAGAAAAGAGATAAAAAAAGAAAAGAAAAGAAAACATGAATAAAGTGAAACAAAAGAAAACAGAATACATTTTTGCAAAAAGCGAAAGTAAAAAAAAAAAACAAAAATTATAAATAACAGAGCGATGGTTAAAAATAGAAATCAGAAACCCAACATTAGAGTTCAAGGAACATATCGGTAAATCAGTAAAAAATACGTTAGAGATCAGAGTTCAGACATAAACAGAAAACAGAAAACAGATAACAGAAAACAGAAAACAGAAAACAGAAAACAGATAACAGAAAACAGAAAACAGAAAACAGAAAACAGAAAACAGAAAACAGAAAACAGAAAACAGAAAACAGAAAACAGAAAACAGAAAACAGAAAACAGAAAACAGAAAACAGAAAACAGAAAACAGAAAACAGAAAACAGAAAACAGAAAACAGAAAACAGAAAACAGAAAACAGAAAACAGAAAACAGAAAACAGAAAACAGAAAACAGAAAACAGAAAACAGAAAACAGAAAACAGAAAACAGAAAACAGAAAACAGAAAACAAAAAACAGGAAACAAAAAACAGAAAACAGAAAACAGTTAACTGGAAACCAAGAAAATAAAAAAAATAGAATAAAGATACAATCGAAAAAAGTGAAAAAGAATCAGAGTAGAGAGAAGAAAAAAAGAGCAGAAGAGAGAGAAAAAAAGATGAAAGAGAGATAAGATAATATATAGGAGAGAGAAGAAAAGAGAAAAAAGTGAAAAGAGGAAAAAAGCGAAGAGAGAAAAGAGAAAAAAGCCAAAATAGTAAAGAGAAACGGGAAAAGAGAAAACAGAAAAGAGAAAAGCGTAAAGAGATGAGAAAAAAGAGAAAAGATATAAGAAATAAGAGAAAAGCGTTTAGAGATAAGAGATAAGAGATAAGAGTTACGAGATAAGAGATAAGAGATAAGAGATAAGAGATAAGAGATAAGAGATAAGAGATAAGAGATAAGAGATAAGAGATAAGAGATAGGAGATAAGAGATAAGAGATAAGAGATAAGAGATAAGAGATAAGAGATAAGAGATAAGAGATAAGAGATAAGGGATAAGAGATAAGAGATAAGAGATAAGAGATAAGAGATAAGAGATAAGAGATAAGAGATAAGAGATAAGAGATAAGAGATAAGAGATAAGAGATAAGAGATAAGAGATAAGAGATAAGAGATAAGAGATAAGAGATAAGAGATAAGAGATAAGAGATAAGAGATAAGAGATAAGAGATAAGAGATAAGAGATAAGAGATAAGAGATAAGAGATAAGAGATAAGAGATAAGAGATAAGAGATAAGAGATAAGAGATAAGAGATAAGAGATAAGAGATAAGAGATAAGAGATAAGAGATAAGAGATAAGAGATAAGAGATAAGAGATAAGAGATAAGAGATAAGAGAAGAAAAAAAAGAGAAAAGAAAAAAAAATAAACAGGAAAGAGGAGAGAAAAAACGAAAAGAGAAATGAAAACAAAGAAAAACAAAATTGAAAATCTCAAAAATAGAAAGCAAAAAAAAAACAAAGAAGAGAAAACAAAAAATAAAATTAAATAAAAAAGAAAGAAAATGGGAACGCGTGAAAGGAAAAGTTATAAGAAGAAAAAAAGAGAATAGAGTAGAGAGAAAAAAGAGAAAAGGAAACAGAAAAAAGAATCGAGAAAAGTAAAAAAAGAAGAGGAAAGAGAAAAAAGAGAAAAAAACAAGAAAACAGAAAAGAGAAATGAGTAAACAAAGAACAAAGAACAGAACAAATCAAACATGATAATAAAATAACCTGAAAATAGAAAGCAAAAAACAGAAAACCGAAAACATAAAGAGAATAGAAAAAAAATCGAAAAGAAAAAAAAAAACCTGAAACACAGCGAAAAAAGAAAAAATCGAAGTGCGAAAAGAAAATAGTGAAGAGAATAGAAAAAAGAAAGGATAAGAGGAAAAAAAAGCGAAAAGAGAAGAGAAACAAAAAAAGAGAACAAAGAAAAGAGAATGGAGAAAAGAGAAAAAGAAGAACAAAAAAAGAGAAAGCAGGAAACAAAAAAACAGAAATATAGAGAACAGAGCAAAAAAAATGAGAAAAGGAAAAACCGAAAAGCGAGAAGAGATAAAAAGGAATAAAAAAAGAGAAAAAAGAAAAGAGTAAAAGAAAAAGAGAACTGGGAAAAAAGAAAAAAGGAAGAGAATATAGAAAAGAAAAAAGAGAATAGAGAAAAGACAAAAAAGAAAAGAGAAAAGTGAAAAGAGAGAAGAGAAAAGAGAAAAGAGAAAAGTGAAAAGTGAAAAGAGAAAAGAGAAATGAGAAATGAGAAAAGAGAAAATAGAAAAGAGAAAAGAGAAAAGAAAAAAGAGAAAAGCGAAAAGAGAAAAGAGAAAAGAGAAAAGAGAAAAGAGAAAAGAGAAAATGGAAACGCGAAAAGAGAAAAGTGAAAAGGGAAGAGAGAAAAGAGAAAAGAGAAGAGAGAAAAGAGAAGAGAGAAAACAGGAAACAGAGAAGAGAAAAAAGAAAAGAGAAAAGAAAAAAGAGAAGCAAAGAGACAAAAAAATAGAAAATAGAAAAGAGAAAAAAAACAGAGAAAGAAAATAAAACAAGAAGGAGAAAAGTGATGAGAGATAACGAAAAAAAGTGAGAAATTAGAAAATTAAAGAGGAAACAGAAAACAACAGAGAAAAGTAGAAATCAGAAACCAGAAACTAAAACACAGAAAACAAAAAATCGAAAATAGGAACAAAAAAGTCGATACACTGAACCTATAGTAGTCAGTGAAACCATAATTGTATTTGAAATTGAAAAGTTTAGCAATAAAACAACATTTGCAAAACTTATTATTGCAATAAGAAAATAAAACAGAAACAAAGCAGTCAAAAATTAAATTTTCAAAACAATGGTTTGCTGAAAAATCAATCAATGAAATGAATGTTAACCTCATAATCTCGTTGCTCTTTCCTTGAATTCTGTTTTGAAATACTTGGTAAGAGAGAATCTTCGAAGGATATTCGAAAATGCACTGAGCCAAAACCACACAAGAAATCTCCACCCATTCTGGTTCGATCAACAAAGGAACGAACAAACAGAAAGTGCTTGGTCAGAGTAAACCAAAAAAGACCAAAGTGCATACCGCCTATCAGTCAGCATCTATTGCTGCCCCATAACGAGACTGGGGCTTGTTTGAGGAACCATCAGATTCACCGGCCGGCTGGTCGTCGTCGTCAGTCGTTAGTCCAGAACCGGCTGTGAATGTCGTCGGATTTACTCTGAACCACTGTTGACAACCGAGCCGTGTGCCGTCGTGTCTATCCCTTCCAGTCGGTGCAAAAAGTTCAAAGAGAATCCCTGCACAGAGGAACACCGCACCAGAACGGATTACAACGGATCGTCCGTTGTTCGGGTCGTCCAGCATTCTAGAAGAGCCTTCCGGTTTGGGCTTTCTCTGTCCGGGAAAGAGTGAATTCCGGGCGCAAAAGTGGCATGGATTTATCGAAAAAGTGCAGGTGCATTTGCTCTGGTATGGTGAGACTGCAGTGGGCAGTGGGACTGTCATCGGACCAGCCAGGATGAGCTCCGTGCTGCGACAGTAATACCAGTTGTAATCGCACTCTGGTCTGGGGAAGATTTGTCCGAATGCGGGTTCGTTTGAAATTTGCAATCTAAATCGAACATTTGTCCTTTCACGCCGACTGGCCAGCCTAGAGTAAACATTCGAGAGTCCATAGATTAGGCCTGGCTGTGTTTTGAGTGACAGGCTGGGACCTGGCAAAATGTCGATAGCCGTGTTTTTTTATGTTCCAATGAAGGAAACCTTTCTTCATCAGCCATAAACATGAATCACTCCAACTGCTCGTCCTAATGAACCGCCAGCGAAGGATGTTTCAATTTTACTAATAAACAATGTATCCTTTTACTTCGAAGAAGACGGGAGGAGCTTTCTTAGTTTCAATTTCGTGAAAAGTCGTAAAATTATAGGATCACCGCGCTTCTTGGTGAGTCCCAAATCAGTCACTGGAACAAAGAGAGCGGAGGACAGAAAAAGGGCAAAACTGATCATATAGTTTTTATTGCTACATTTTTATGTCACCAGATGAGAAAGGCATCCACTGCACTGGCGAGTACGATGCGAGAATCAGAATATGATAATCAAAAATATATGCGACTACCGAATTGTGCCCGAGTGGGGCAGGATTTATGTGAAATCCTTTAAACTGAAGACCGCTACATAGTAGGTAGGTTGGGCGATTGGATAGATAATGAGAACTTCTGGTTTGTGCCTCCTGGTCGGTGTTTTATCTATGAGAGGCGAAGAGAAAAGTCGTAAAAAATTGTTTTATTTTCTGTGGAAACTGTCTTCGCGATTGAATCAGATGAAATGCAGCGGACGGCCTATAACCTAGAAGTCGACAGTAAATGATCGGAAATGCTACCGTCCAGCATGAACTCTGCTTGTGGTAGATAATTTTATTACTTTTCTTAGGACTGTAATTTTAGTTTCAAGAACTATAAATCTTCCCAATTCAAGCTACCCTTGTGCGTGAAAAGGTAAAGTGCCACCCACCGAAGCGCACTTCAACTTGGTTGACAAATTTTCGTCGTGTTAATTGGATAAAGCAACTCTGCTGTAGGGATCCAGTTTGCTCCTTATCGCTAGATAAGGTTGGTCGTTTTTTTAATTAAATATCTCCTCAGTTTGTTTGATTCTGAGAAGAAAATACAGCACCTTTATGGGTGATATATGTTCTTTCAAAACAAACAGAGGCATCAATCAGTAGCTGATTGCGTTTTAAGACCTGTTGGAAGTTGATTTTTGTGGCCCATTCCGACTGATAGCATCCATTCGAGATGAAAACTATTGAAGACCACCCTGTTCAAGTGGTCAACAAGAGTTGATCGTTAATTGTTACCTGAGGGTGGTCTCAATCGGAGTTTATTTGTATACAAAAAGCTATGGATTGTTACGGACGTTACAAAAATTTAAAGAAATTTAGGAAAAAAATTTGAATTATTTATATCAGTTTACCGTTTTAAGAGTTTAATTAAATCTGATCAATATTCATTTGATGAATAGAAAATGTTATTCTATCCAATATAAGTCGATATAGAAAACCGAAACATGTCTGAAAATAAATATCTAACATGTAAAAACGGTAAACTCATTAGGTAACTTTCTTATTTTTAATGACTGTAATTCAAGTCAAGCTACACTAAAGTCACTTTTTACGCGGGGGATACGTGCCGCGTAAAAAAAATCGCGTAAAAAAATCGCGTAAAAAAAATCGCGTAAAAAAAACCGCGTAAATTCCGAAATCCGCGAAAAAAAAACCATCGTTAATTTTGCATTCCGAGTGGAGGGAAACCGAAATCCGGGCAAAAAAAAGACCGCGTAAATTCCGGAAGCCGCGTTAAAAACCCGCGTAATTCAAGTAACTTTACATACACACATATCTTTAAGTAACTTTACAGACGATTTTAGTGCATAAAGCAAGCAAGGGAAAGAACGGCATTGTTTGATAAAACTAAAAATAAATTTTTTTTTTTTTATCTTAATTTTGTGATACCGATTTGGGCTCGAAAATCAGGGTTCAATGTATCAGTATTTGTCATAATATAGTCAATAGAATTGAAATAATTAGCAGGCGGTGTCATAAAGCTTATCTCAACTAGTGAATCGTCACAGTCGTACTCTCTCCAACTGGTTCGTGATAATCGCTACAATAAACGCAAATTCCCTGAGTTTTTTGAAAAGAAATAGTATATAATAAACTAACAAGAGTACAAATTGAGTGCGGAAATCAAACGAGTAAGTAAGAAATCATGGTTAGCTAGAATATAAAATTGGGTGCGGAACAAAGAAACGTGAAAAATGCGACTAGGTTACAATGTAAAAAGGGTGAAGGCGAAAATAAGTGAGTAAGAATGGTGTGGAAAGACAATAGAAGTGATTCAAAAAGTGGTGAGAAAAAAATAACTAAGTTAGTGAGTGCAAAACAGGATGAGAAAGACAACAAAAACTGGAAGAAAACCTAAATTAATCCACCTAGCGGTCAGACCCAGCCTTTCTCATTCAAACTTATTATTTGTAAAAATTGATTTACATGAACGCTTCAATCCAATAAATGTGTATTCACTTTTTTGATTTTAAAGTAATGATGTTGTAATAGAAGTAAATGCTCAAAAATAGCGAAATTAAAGAAATGACTCTTAATTTCGAACAATTCAATCACGAGCGATACCGGGAATATTCAAATTATACCACATTTAAATTATATTGTGGCCACATATATTGATCAACGCAGGTATAGTTTTAAATAGCCTTTGAATTTATTTTAGTTATATCCATAACTTTTGAACCACATATCAAATTGTTATGAAGTTTGTTATTTGTAAGTTTGAGAGATGACTTGTTCGTATGACACTAGTTATGTTCAAATAAGTCGTGTAATCTTTGAGATAATAGAATTTCGTTGTTTTATTAACAATTTAATACATAACGATTGCTTAGTTCAATTATAATCAAATGAATTGGGAACGTATAGGGCAGCCAAACTTTGAAACCACGTGTTCAATCATAATTCATCAGGTAACCCTTAACTAGCCCGTTCATCTGATAATACTATTGATCAAATCGGTTGTGTACTTTCTGAGATAATGAAGTTTCGTGATTTTCACAATTCGGTACATTACAGGCGAAGCTACAGTTCGATTACAGTAAATAGGGTGTCAATAGCGTGTTATAAGTCAGCTAGACCTTTCATTTGACACTAATTTCGTGAAAATCGGTTCAGCCATCTCTGAGAAAAGTGAGTGAGCTTATGTATTCTTCGGAATATGTTTCTTTTCATAGCTAGATTTCACATTTTTAAACATAACAGGCAAAGTAATAGTGCGATTGCAAAAAAATCAATAGGGTCTTATGGGGTAACTAGACCTTTCATATGACACAGCTTTTGTGAAAATCGGTCCAGCCATCTCTGAGAAACATGAGTGAAATTAAACAGTCTTCAGAAGACGTTTCTTTTCCTAACTTTTGAACTACATGTTCAATCTATATAAAACTCAAAAGTTAAGGGTTTTCAAGATAGCCCGTTCATTTGATACCATTTTTATTGAAATGGGTTGTGTGGTTTCTGAGATATAGATGTTTCGTGATTTTTACATTTTTAAACATAACCTCTAAAATAAAAATCCAATTACAATGAAATGGAGCAAATAGAACTTTCATTTGCATATAATTTCAATAAAATCGGTCCAGTCCAGTCTGAGAAAAGTGAGTGAAAATAAAAATCTGCATATACACACATACACACACACACAGACATAAATACAGAAAATGCTCAGCTCGTCGAACTGAGTCTATATATGTTGATATATGCCATGCGGCCCTTTGGAGCACTTTCATATCTTCGGTTTTGCAAGTGATTGTTATACCTTTCTAGGAGAAAGGCAAAATGTTAAAAAAATTATTAATCAGGAAAAAAAATTTCGTGCTGAAGAAATAGCGAAATAAAAGAAATGACTTTGAATTTCGTACACTTCAATCACGAGCAATACCGGGAACGTACGAATAGCACAATACCAAATTTTAATTTTGTTTTTTTTTTCTTCATCTATAGTTTATTTGACACGGCACAAATACAATTCAATGTTTAACGGCGCCAATTATATCTGGTAGCTTACTTTCTAAAGTATCTTAGTAACTAAAAGCAAATTTTTTATCCTCGCTGCCGACAACGAGCTGAAACTAAATCTAACCTAAAGCTAGAATATTTTGCATTGAAAGCACAGGTTTGCTGTTTGATAATTTTCATTGCCATAGGTAAGCAGCATATTAAATTTGTTCCGCTGCTGGGCCAAGATATTACGGACTGGCATATTGGGTTGTTTCCATCGGGCCTTGAGAGTATCGTGCGGGTCTGATTGCTGTTTCCGGATCCGGGGTCTTAACGTGTTCTTGTCGTTTGGTTGGATGTAGGCGGAAGGGGATAGGACTAAACTGGGGCGTGGATGGATTTCAGGAAAACGTATATAAGGGACATGTAGGATAGGTCACGGCTCGCCAAGACATCACGAACAGGAACAGCCGGCTGCCTACCTTCGGCCTGCAGGGAAGCTATTCATCTAGACCTGGCGTCACGGTGTACAGGGCATGACCAAACAACGTGCTCTATGTCGTGATAACCTTCACCACAGGCACAGATACCACTTTCCCCGAGCCCAACACGACGGAGATGCGCGTCAAATCTATAGTGATTGGACATAAGCCGGGACATCACGCAAATGAAATCCCGACCTACATCCAACCCCTTGAACCACGGGTTCATCGACACCTTGGGGATTATGGAATGTAACCACCTTCCCAGTTCCCCCTTGGTCCAAGAATTTTGCCAACTGATGATCGTATTCTGACGTACAAATGCGAAAAATTCATTAAATGCATTGGTCTTTCATAAATATCACCGTTTGTTGCGCCCACCTTAGCCAAAAAATCCGCTTTCTCATTACCCGGTATCGAGCAGTGAGGAGGGACCCACGCTAAGGTAATCTGAGTAGATTTTTCGGATAAAGCACTCAGATGTTCCCGTATTTTCCCCAGGAAATACGGAGAGTGCTTAACATCTTTCATCGATCGGAGAGCCTCAATGGAACTGAGACTGTCCGTAAAGATGAAATAATGGTCCGTGGGCATTTTTTCGATAATCCCTAGGGTGTACTGAATTGCAGCTAATTCTGCGACGTAAACAGAAGCAGGATTATCGAGCTTATGGGAGACGGTTAAATTGTTATTGAAGATACCGTAGCCAGTGGACCCATCAAGAAGTGATCCGTTTTAATTTTGTTGAGGCCATATGTTTTGATCAAAGCAGTCACAGTTTTAAATAGTCTTTGAATTTCGTTTTTTTTTTTCCATAACTTTTGAACCACATATCAAATTGCTCTGAAATTTCTTATTTGTGAGTTTGAGAGACAACCCGGGGGAACCTATAGGAAAGCCAAACTTTTCATTTGACACTAAGATAGTTGAATTTAGTCCAGCCATTCTTGGGAAAACGAGTGAATTTGAAGTCACCGGAACATGTTTTTTTTTCACAATTTTCGAACCCCGTGTTTAATCACTATAAAATTCATCAATTAACCTTTAACTAGCCCGTTCATTTGATGCCAATATTATTCAAATCGGTTGTGTACTTTCTGAGATAATGAAGTTTCGTGATTTTCATATTTTGATACATTGCAGACAAAGTAAGAGACCGATTACATTGAAATTCAATAGGGTGTTATGAAGCAGCTAGACCTTTCATTTGATACTAATTACGTGGGAATCGGTTCAGTCATCTCTGAGAAACGTGAGTGAGTTTAAGTAGTCTTCGGAATATGTTTCTTTTAATAGCTGGATTTCACATTTTTAAACATAACAGGCAAAGTAATAGTCCGATTGCAAAAAAAAATCAATAGGGTCTTATGGGGCAATAAGTCCTTCCAAATGACACTGATTTTGTGGAAATCGGTTCAGCCATTTCTGAGAAACATGAGTGAGAATAAACTTCTGAACCACACGTTCAATCTTCATGAAACTCAAAAGTTAAGGGTTTTTTAAGTAGCTCGTTCATTTAAAACCAATTTTGTTCAAATCGGTTGAGTAGTTTCTGAGATAATGGTCTTATGGGGCAACTAGACCTCTCATTTGCAATTTATTTCATGAAGATCGGTCCAGCCGTCTCTGAGAAAATCGAGTGAGATTGGAAGAGCGTTACATACACACACATACACACACACATACACACACACATACACACACACATACACACACACACACACACACATACAGAAAATGCTCAGCTCGTCAAACAAAGTCGATTGATATATGAGATTCGACCCTTTGGAGCACTTTTATACCTTTGGTTTCTCCAGTGATTGCTATACCTTTCTAGGAGAAAGGCAAAAATATTGTTCATATTTTTGCTTATTTCATTAAGAACACAAGTGATCCAAAAAAGGAGTAAGTGAAAAACCAAGGAGAGTGATATAACGAGAAACGTGTTGGAGCCGTAAGAGTGCAAAAATGATTTAAGGGGTTATATACCTTCTTGGTCGAGAAAAATGAAGGAAGTTTGAATTTATTGTTAAATGCATAGCACCATTTTCATTGCATCAAAGTGGTATTTTTCTGAAAGTACAGTTTATTAACAACGGAAAAATATGTTTGATTTTGAGATATACCAATTATTACTGGAGTAATGGCCGTTTTCCCGAAATTCTATTTTTTGCAGAGGCTTGCGGTGATCCTGATAGAGACTCAGCGGGTCAACCGAAATCAAAAAACTCATATTATTTCATTAGTTTAGAAGTGTGCCGTGTCCTTGAACGATCGCTTTTATGAGTATTTTGTTTTCAGTGCAAACTGGAACGTTTTTCCCAAAAAATTCTCGTTTTGAGCGCTAAAAGTTGCATTAAAATTTTTTTGCGGCAAAATGTAACTGTATGTTTTGAAAAGCGATCGTTCAAGGACCTGCGAATTTAATAACGAAAATTAAAAAAAAAAAGATGAAGGAAATCGGTTCAGTAGTTTTCCCGCAATCAGGATCACGGCAAAGTCATTTTTCGGAAAACACTATTCCGAGATAATCGCGTGTAAAGTTTCAAGTTTAGCTTATGCGGCCGTGGCGAGGCGCGCTGCAAATCGCTCTAACTTTCTATCTATTGCTCAGATCTTTATGAAAATTTGTGAAAATGTTTTCAAGATGTTTTATTTGAAGATAATGCAATAAAAAAATTTCGGTTTTTTTAAAACTAAAAAGGTATATAACCCCTTAAAAGACGAGATGAGTGCTTTCCAGATCAGTGAAAAAACATGATACAAGAGTAGTGGAAAAACAACAACAAATAGTAAGTGTAAAAAGTGAGTATGAAAGCTGCTTGAAATTTTATTCGGAAATCTTCTATCACGCGCTACTTAACCGTACATTTCTGAGGATCAGCATGGTTTCTATGCCGGACGATCGACAACAACAAACTTGCTGCAGTTTACCTCATTGTGTATTACGCGCATGGAGCTTGGATTGCAAGTGGATACAATATACACAGATTTAAGGGCAGCATTTGATCGCGTTGTCCTATATACAGTTTTGTAAATTTATCAGATGTGCCTCAAGGAAGCAACCTTGGTCCATTGCTTTTCTTGGTATTTTTTAACGATATCTATCTTGTTTTGCCACTAGGATGCAGGCTGATTTATGCCGATGATCTTAAATTATATTTGGCAATCAGATCTATTGCTGACCGCCCAGTGCTGCAGACGTCGACCTTTTCTGCGAATGGTATTGCAAAAATCTTCTGGCCATTAGTCTGACGAAATGCTCCGTGATTTCATTCACCCGAAAGAAAAATCCAATAACCAGGAACTACACAATCAACGGTGAATTGTAGTTAAAGATATTGTACGAAATTATTGTGGGGTTTTACGCCCGTTTGAGACTGGCTCTTGGCTATCTCAAGTGGGCTTTCCCCACCCTAGAAAAACCATCTTGACCTTAATGGCTAGATGGTCAAATAAGAAATGAATAAATAAAAATGATAAAGAGATGAAACAAAGATAAATCGCAAATCAAAATGAGTGAGGTAATTAGTCTACAGAAAAAGTAAAGAAATTTAAAAAAGGAGGGTGAAAATAAAAACAAGCTAACAGGATGTGTGAGAGAATACAGTAATTCAGAGAACGCAGCGTGGATCCAAAGTGAGCTAGGAAATAAAGTACGTAAATATAAGTTTGGTTCGAAACATGATTTAAAATGGTAATGAAAACCTACATTTTTCGAAACTACTAACTTAGAAACCCATGTTCATACGAAGGAAACTACGTAATAAAATATTAACTACTTCATTATCAGAAACATGAAAGATAAAATTATTTAATTTTTCGGAGCTGTGTTGTATGACATTGAAACAGTTAAACATACACTGCCGTAAAAAGTACTGGGACACTCAACGTATATTGTAAGAAATACCATTAAAAATGCTTGAAAAAATGAAGCTTCTGAATAACGTTTGCGTTAAAAAAAAAACAATGGACTTTTTGCGGATGGCGAAAGAGAGAACTAAGACAGCTAACTCAGTTTGATAAATTTTCAATGGTCATTGAATTAGATTAGTTGTTAGACCATGTTGATATTGTGAGAGGCTACGCCTGTTTTGTAACAAGCTCCTTCTTTTTGTTAGGTTTTGTCACACACACACAAACACACACACAGCCACATACACACACAAACACACACACACACACAAACACACACACACACACATTGATGACGTAGAGGTCCAAAATCATTGTCCAAAAATCGAAAACATTCCTGAAATGGACAATTTGTTGTTGTCTAATTTGAAATCTGATATGATGCTGGTGTCACATCTGTGGTACCCCCATAAAATGAAGGAAAGAATAAGGCACTCCGACAACACAGTGGAAAGCTCACGCTTCAGGATTGCCCAGAAATTTTCGATGGGACGCAGCTGGAAGACTTTGGGCGGGTTCGCCTATGTGGGTACCACATTATTATTCAACCAAGCCATCTTCTTCAACGATCGCTTCGAGTAGTAAGCCGACGCCTGATCTGGCCAAAACACCACGTCTTGGCTCTTATGACAATTCATGATGAGCGACGGAAATTACGGCAGGCACTTCGTACTATGAATTTCCCCGTTCACGGCCAGTTCGGAGCGAAAGAAGTGAGGCTGTTGATATCCCCTTCTCGCTTCTTGGGGAACTTGGTGTGCGAATTGAACTTTAAAATACGAAGTGCCCTGCCAGTCGTTGCCATCCAAGGTGAGATAGGTCTCGTCGTCCATCACCACCGCCACGTCGCGTTTCGCCTTAACCTTCTTATTCAGTCGCTGCCGCTGCGTCATTGCCTAAAGCTTCGAGACCAGTGTACGTGATTGTCACTTCCTGAAATGTATCGCCAGGCACTTTTTCACAAGGTCTTACTCTTCAGCATCCTTGGAGCTTCTTGTCACTCCGGTCGATTTCAAATTGGTGTAGTTTTGTTGAAAAATGTATTAGAAAATAACCTGAAATGCTGCATTCGGAAGTTGAATGAATACAATGGTTGCTATGATGAGTATTCATCGTTTGCTCTCCAGTTTTCAAAATAAAATTGAACTACCAAAAGAAAAATAAGAAGTTTTCTGTATTATTAATTTTGACTAAATATTTCGCGCGGTATTCGTTTCAGAATAGCACACACAGTAAATTTTTCGTACACTTGACAGCTCCATTGATCTACGGGCGGTCTATGCTATGCTATGCTACTCCATTGCTGGTCAGAAGCCTTATATTGGAAAAAGGCAAGAAAAAAAGAAGAATGAGAGTTGAAGGAGTTGAAAAAATACGATGTAAGAGAAAAGGAACAAAAAGAAGCATCGGTTAAAGTGAGACATTATGGTGAATGAGAAGAAGAGAAAAAATGAAACTGAGAAGAGTGAAAATCAAAAATGAGAAAATAAAATCAGTTTGAAAACGAATTTAGTACAGTGGGTAAGTAAATGATATGAGTGATAAAGCAAGGTGAAAATATGGAGAAGAATGAGAAAACACAATGTAATAAAGGAGTCAAATGAGAATAATATGAGAGTGGGGAAACAAGTGAGAAAAAAATGAGAAACCGAGTACAAGAACGAAAACAGTGCGAAAAGGAAGATAAATATTGATAGTGAAGGTAAGAAGAGGGAAGGGGGAATGAAAAGATAATGTTAAAAAGAAAAAGAGAAAATTGTAAAAAAAACACTGAGCTAAAACAGATTGTGTGGGGTTATATTAAGTTAGTTTTGGAATTCAATGAGTGAGTAATCAGCGGGCGAATTTTCGGACGCGTTTGTGACGTTAGATGATCTGAAGCAAGGTGACGGGCTCTCGAATTTGCTGATCAACATAGCTTTGAAAGGTGCAATACGACAGGCAGGGGTGCAGAGGAGCAGCACCATCATCACTAAGTCGCACATGCTTCTGGACTTCGCGGACGACATTGATATAATTGGTGTTAACCGTAGAGCAGTTGAGGAGGCCTTTACGGAACTCAAAGAGGAAACTGCGAGAATTGGACTCACCATGAACACTGCCAAAACGAAGTAGATGGTGGCTGGCAGAGGGGTAGTTCTGTGAGTGTTGGTGCTGCGGTGGAGATGGATGGGGATACTTTCGAAGTGGTCGACGAATTTATCTTGATACTCTCGTGACATGTGACAACGAGGTGAGCCACGAGGTGAAGAGACGGATTGCGGCGGCGAATAGGGCTTATTACGGATTGCGTAGTCAGCTTAGATCCCGTAGCCTACAGATCCGTACGAAATTTGCGCTCCATAGGACTCTGATCCTCCCGGTGGTGCTCTACAGGGATACATGCCTGGACGTGGAAGGAGGCCGATCGACGAGCGCTTGGGGTCTTCGAGCCTAGAATCCTCCGATCAATACTCGCAGGAAAACTAGAGAATGGGGTGTAGCGCAGGCGCATGAATCACGAGCTGTACGAAGTATACAAACACGCTGATATTGTCAAGCTGATGAAACACGGCAGATTACAGTGGGCTGGCCACGTAGCACGGATGGTGGATGAGCGACCGGCAAAGATAATATTTAGCAGGGAACCGGATAGAGGCCGACGACTTCGAGGCAGACCTCGCACGCGCTGGATGTGTGCTGTCGACGAGGATGCCAGAGCAGCGGGAGTAAGGGAAGACTGTAGAGTAGCAGCCCAAGACCGAGTTTTGTGTAAACGTATTCTGGATTCGGCATTGGATCTTAATGATCTGTCGCCATAAAAGTAAAGTAAGTAACTAGAGTGAATAATCTGGGTGAGTGTACTGTGAGCGAATGAGAAACTGTTGAGATGGCAACCACTGCATCTAAGTTGCCCCTGTTGTTATTGACTCTACTGTGACCCTTTTCTGTTTTCCTCCACTGTAATGTTTTTTTTTTTGGCGCTATTCACCATTTTGTGTTTTTGCTTATAAAAGAGAATAAACATACTTTTATCGTTCTTAGTTAAATCGCGTGTTTCATCGTATAATTCCTCCCGGACTATCCGAAAACCACTTTAGGTTATGGGCCAAGTTCGCATTGAAGTGTCGGAAATCGAATAAAGTGTCGCGATGGTAGAGGGAGTGCAAAACGATCGATATCATGTGGCGTTGTTCGACGGGAGCAATCATCCGGCATGGAAATTTCGTATGACGGTGCTGCTAGAAGAACACGACTTGCTCAGCTGCATCGAACGGGAGGCAGTCGATATTGCTGAGATCCGTGAACAAATCGATGATAATGCGCAAGTGAAGAAGCAGAAAGAAGTCGCTCGTGAAAAACGCGTCAAGCAGGAGAGGAAGTGCAAATCCCTCCTCATATCAAGAATCCATGATTCCCTGCTGGAATATGTTCAGGAAAAGGGTACTCCGAAGCAAGTTTGGGACGCGTTGAAGAGAGTGTTTGCTAGAAAAAGTATTGCTAGTCGTATGAATATTCTGCGGCAAATTATTTATTTGCGGTACGATGGAGGGCAGCTTCAAGAACACTTTTTACGGTTCGATAGACTTGTGCGGGAATATCGCGGTACCGGTGCGGAAATGGACAATCTTGACGCAGTGTGTCATTTGTTATTGACATTTGAAAAGACGTTTACAACTGTTGTGACTGCTCTTGAAACGATGCCAGAAGAGAATCTGACGATGGAATTCGTCAAGTGCCGGCTGTTAGACGAGGAGACGAAACAGATGGGAGCAGATTTCAAATCGTTGACCATGAAAAGTGACAACGCAGCTTTTTCCGGGTCAAAATTTGGTGGAAAGCAGGTAAAGAAATTCAAGTGCTTTCACTGTAAAAAGGAAGGCCATAAGTTGGCCAAGTGTCCGGAAAAGAAGAAAAAGAATGTACGGCAGAAAACAAATGCGAATGTCGCGGAAACTTCAAATCTGAACGGTGTCAGTTTCGTTGGCGTTAGTGGTGGTATTGAATCACAAAAGGCGAGGCGGTTCATTGATTCGGGTGCATCCGACCATCTAGTGCGCGATTGGGAATTATTTTTAGAACTTCGTTTGTTAAAGAAGCCGGTAGAGATCGCTGTGGCCAAATATGGCGAATCGATTATCGCGAAACATTCTGGCACCGTGAAAGTGGTATCGGTAGTGAACGAAAGGTCGATTGATTGCACTGTCAACGACGTGCTGTATGTGCCACAATTACGGTGTAATTTGTTTTCGGTACTGAAAGTTGAAAAAGCTGGTATGCTGGTAGTGTTCGAAGCCGGTAAAGCAAACGTTTTCTGCAATTCTAAACTGGTAGCTTGTGGTGTGCGCCGGGACAAACTTTATGAGCTTGATTTTTACGCAATGAAGAAAAGTAAGTGTGAGACATCATTACTTTCGTGCGGCCGAATTTCAGAAGAATATAAGCTGTGGCATCGTCGGCTTGGCCACATAAGTGAGAAGAATCTGAAGGCTCTTATTCGGAACGAATCAGTAGTAGGTTTGAATCTGGACTCGGACAAGAACAGTGAAATGGTCGTTTGTGAACCCTGTGTCGAAGGGAAACAAACCAGGCAACCGTTTTTGTCACACGGTGAAAAACGTTCGTCGCGTGTTCTCGAGTTGGTGTACTCGGACGTGTGTGGCCCTGTAACACCGGAGGGACTGTATGGTTCGAAATACTTCGTGACCTTCATCGACGATTGGAGTCACTTTACCGCAGTGTACTTGGTGGAGTCGAAGGATGACGTATTGGAGTATTTCACGGCATACGAAGCTATGGTGACGGCCAAGCATGAGAGGAGAATTTCCCGCTTGAGAAGCGACAATGGCGGTGAATACTGTGGTAAACGTTTCAAAGAGTTCTGTAGGTTGAAGGGGATTCAACAAGAATTCACGGTGCCTTATACTCCGGAGCAGAATGGCGTTAGCGAACGCATGAACCGGACTCTCGTTGAGAACGCAAGAGCAATGCTTCAAGATTCGAAGATCAGCAAGGTTTTCTTGGGTCAGGTGATCCAGACGGCTGCGTATCTGGTCAATAGAAGCCCAACCAGTGCGCTGGATGCCAAAGCGACTCCGTTCGAACTTTGGGAGTCACGTAAGCCGAATATTGCGAAACTTCGAGTGTTCGATTGCAGAGTGTTTACTCACATCCCGAAAGAGCTACGAAAGAAATTGGATCCGAAGTCGTGGCAAGGCATTTTCTTGGGGTATTCTCCGAATGGCTATCTCGTATAGGACCCGAAGAAGAAAGCAATTGTTGTGGCTCGTGACGTGGTTTTTGTAGAAACCGAAGCGCCAGCGAAGGTGGTCAATATGAAGAATCCTGAGAATTAATTCTTGCTTGTACCTGTAGATACCGATGATTTGGAAGATCGAACTCAGAACCGGATGAGGATCTGGAAGATAAAAACGCTGAACCGAATGAGGATTAATCGGATGACGAATATGGAAGCATCTTGGAAGATTCGACTGGAACAGATACCAATGCGAAGGCAGTACCAAACCCGGAGGTAGAAGCAGAGCCGGAAGAGGAATCGGATCTCTCTGGCGGAGTTCAGTTGTTACGAAATCGAAAACCACCGGAATGGCATGAAGATTTCGAATTCGAATATGCCGGGTTTGCGTTAAGTGCTTTGTGTTAAGTAAGCGTGAAGATTGGAGTCGCTGGAAGGAAACGATCGAAGATGAGATGGATTCGTTGACGGAACAACACCTGGAAGCTGACGCGTCTTCCTGAAGGCCGAACGGCGATTTCCTGCAAATGGGTTTTTCGTGTGAAGCATGAAAGCGGCGAAGCTGATGACCGATACAAAGTGAGAGTTGTGGCAAGAGGTTTCAGCCAGAAGAGAGGGTTCGACTATTCCGAGACATATTCTCCAGTGGCGAAGCTCGATACCCTTCGTGCAGTTTTGGCTTTGGTAAATAAGGAGCGCATGCATCTACACCAAATGGATGTGAAGACTGCGTTCTTGAACGGAGAACTCAATGAACAGATATATATGGTTCAACCAGATGGGTTTGAGCAGGGGAACGGACTCGTGTGCCGTCTAAATCGTTCCTTGTATGGTTTGAAACAGGCGTCTCGAGCTTGGAATGATCGATTCCATAACTTCATCGTGAAATTGGGTTTCGTGCGCAGCGAGAACGACCAATGCTTGTACGTGCAAGGCGAAGGGGAGAGCAAAGTCATCGTTGTGCTCTATGTTGATGACATCTTGTTGGCTAGCTCGTCTTTGAAAGTTTTGGAAACCGTGAAGCGAAGTTTTTCAAAGGAATTTGAGATGACGGATATAGGAGAGGTGAAGCAATTCTTGGGTATAAATGTGGAACGAGATTTCCCGAACGGAATCATGCGCATTCACCAACGAAGTTATTTCGAAAGCTTGCTGCATCGCTTTGAGATGATTGATTGCAAACCAATATCTACGCCCTTGGAGAATCGGCTGAGGCTGACGCGGGGAATTGAGGAGCAGAGGACGTCGAAGCCATATCGCGAGCTTGTTGGCTGCTTTATGTACGCGTCGTTGACCACGAGACCGGATCTTTCGGCAGCTGTGAACTATTTTAGTCAGTTCCAGTCCTGTCCAAACGAGAACCATTGGGTTCATCTCAAGAGGATGTTAAGATACGTCAAGGAGGCTTTAGATGTTGGACTGGTCTTCCGTAATGACGAACGGGCACCAGTATTGGAAGCGTACTCAGACGCAGACTGGGCTAACGATTTGATTGATCGTCGCTTTGTAACTGGATGCATCTTCAAGCTTTTCGGCTGTACTGTGAGCTGGATAACACGAAAGCAGCGGACAGTGTCATTATCGTCGGCTGAGGCCGAATTATCAGCTTTATGCACCGCAGCTTGCCATACGCTATGGATGATACGCTTGCTTCGGGATCTTGGACAGAAGGTGGATTATCCGATAGTGGTGTATGAAGACATCCAGTCTACTATTCGGATTGCGCAAGAGTGTCGTGATCACGGTAGGCTCAAGCACGTTGACACCAAGTATCATTTTTTGAAGGAGCTACTACAGAATGGTGTACTGAAGATTGAATTCGTTGGAACATCGGAGCAACTGGCTGATATCATGACGAAAGGTCTTCCACCATCACCTTTCAAGTATATACGATCGTTGCTGGGACTTGTACGATGCTATGTTTGAGCAGGGGTGTTGAGATGGCAACCACTGCATCTAAGTTGCCCCTGATGTTATTGACTCTACTGTGCCCCTATTCTGTTTTCCCCCACTGTAATGTTTATTTTTGCATTAATCGTCATCTTGTGTTTTTGCTTATAAAAGAGAATAAACATACTTTTATCGTTCTTAGTTAAATCGCGTTTTTTATCGTATAATTCCTCCCGGACTATCCGAAAACCACTTTAAAAACTAGCAGTGAATAAATTAAACAGGGAAACAAAAACAGTAACAAAATAAAACAATCTTATTAGAGTAGAGAGAAACCATGATTAGTGAAAAAGAAAATGGATGTCAGACCAAATCAAAATAAGTGAGATGGATTGAGAAGTTTATTGAGAAGTTGGGTGAACAAGAAAATAGTATGAGTGATAAACCAAATACGTTAGTTGATAAAGGAGAACGAGGTGGATGATAAAATGAGGCAAGTGAAAAAATAACCTTCTTGTGCCCCAATTTTTGGTTTTGATGTCCCAGAAAGTGTTCTGTTTTACCTAATCTGAGGTGGTCAATGAAATGAACGTTAAGGCATTGTAGATATATTGAGCCATTTGTATGGTGTACTAAGATCTCCAGAAATCCCACTGCAAATTTTTAAAGACAAGATTTTCTGGGATACTGATTATTCCAGGCGTCGCACAGTGGGAAATCGCAGGCCATCAGCCAAATTTTCCTTTAATGCTATAACATTCAAGACTATCCCGTCCCGGACTACGCTTTGCAGCTTAAAAAAAACACTTTCCGAGCAGTTGCAATGGTGTGCGTATAATACCAGAGGTAGCTGTCACTTTTGTTTTGGTCATTATCGCCATTGTCTTTTATCGCGTTTGTGCTGCTGTACGAAAAATTTGCCAATTTACTGAAAAATGACAAAATAACAAAATAAAATAAATAAAATTCAACCTGATGTTAGACACGCGAAGAACGATAATCAAAGCAAACCGATTTTGACACATTTTTTTTCGATTTCGACACATACGTGTGAATGTGTTGGTGTCTTCAAAACTGCACTCTGTTTCTTGCGCGGACTGTCCGGGACAGAAAAAGGGTAGTCCGGGATAGTCCGGAAAATGAAAAAAAAACAGTGATAGGACAAAGTGTAGTCTGCGGGGTAGCTACACCGCAAAAACGAAAACGACATTAGATATCGTAAAATTTGGTCATAGTAGGCCTGACACTTGAAAAAATTAAAAAAACGAGATTTTTTTGTAGAAAAGTAGCTTAAAAGTTTAGTTGCCGCAGTTTGCCACGGTTGTGACTACATTCAAAATTTAGGTAAAAACGTAAGCTAGCTAGGAGGCTAAAGAAACTATTTATGCGGTGTTTTAGGATCTAAAACGCGCTTTTGAAACAATGTCTAGGCCCTTATTATTACAAACATTGGAGCGCTTTGGTATCGTAGGGACAGCATACAAATGGTTTGAGAGCTATTTGTGTGCTAGAACTCAGAAGACTCGTTTTAATGATTCTGAATCGAATTCTATTGCTAATACACTTGGTGTACCGCAAGGAAGTGTTTTAGGGCCCATTTTGTTCATTATTTATATTAATGACATGAAGCGAGTTTTACGGTTTTGCGATATCAATTTATTTGCTGATGATATTGTTCTGTTCATTGCGGCTAAGAATCCTAATAACGTTGCGGCACTTTTGAATTAAGATTTACATTATCTGGCGAATTGGTTGAAATTTAAACAGCTTAAATTAAATATTAGTAAAACAAAGTACTTAAACATTTCTTCTGCCAACTCCAGACCAGACGTAAATATTGCTATTGATGGTGAGACGATTGATCGCGTAAACGAAATAAAGTATCTTGAAATAAAGACAGGTAAAACAAGCAGCAACAATGGCGGAGTTTAAAAGGCTTTGTATTTCACACATAAAATCTGTTTTGTAGACAGATTATATAGAATTTTTTGTAAATCAATGACGAAAATTCAATATTAGCCAAAATAGGATTGATAGATTACTACATAGCATTAAAAACTCAATCAAAGGAAAATTGCTCGAAGGAAAAAAACGCAACAATAGAACTAATTTGTGCCGTTATTAATTTACTCTACGCCAGTCCCTGCTTGTCGGGGGCCATTTCTCACCGCACATACGCGATAGCATTACCTGCCCTGTTCCTACTTCCGATGCTGCTGTTGCCTGGCTATCATCAAACGCAGCTCACCAACAACGATAAACAAACGATAGAGATTGCGGGCTGGCGCCTGAGCGGATCATGTTTTCGCTGGAAATTCTTCGACTGTCGACTCCCGTCCCGAGAGCATAAAGCCCAATGCATCATTTCGAGTTCGAGCCGTTGTCCGGGGTGGGGAATGGGGATTTGCCGTACATAGGTACGTACGTACCTTTGGCTGGGAGCGCTCATGTTTGCTTTCATCTCGGTCTTACTGCCCCCACATCGCTTTGCCCCGTGACGACGCAAGAGGAGGATACAAAACCTTCACTGCATACTGAGCTGCGGTCGAATGCTTCCGCTGCGTTTGTTTTCCCCATTCCCGTCCGCCGTGACGTACAGATATGTGTACCCATCGCCAACAGCCAGCGCCAAATTTTACTCATTGTTACATAGGGTAAAACTTTTGTTTTCTTTAAATTACTGGCACGAATTGCGTTTTCCGAGATGTTTTTCATATGTTGGCAGTTGTTGTTTGCCTCACGTGAGCTTGCATTCTTGGCTCGTCTTCACACGGGGCCATACGAGCGCGCTCGATCTCCAAGAAATCGGAGAACAGAATTATGTGTATGGCACCGGCAGGCGAGGAGAGTTTTACCCCCACACTCCGCAGAGACCGATTCCTTCGCTGACGGATAGACGGACAGTAACGACAACCGTACGGGGAGCGAGATGAGTTATGCTCTGGCTCGGATCAAAATGCTGTAGCGCATTGCATTCACCCTCAAACCCTGCTTCCTGCCTTATCACCTTACTTCACCCGTCGTTTTTTACGAAAATGGCAAATGAGACCGAATAAGATCTTCCCCATTCGGGAACGCGACGAATGACAACACAACTTCAGAACAAACAAATCACGAAAGGCGGTTGTTCGGAGCTGCACGCTTCTTGCTTTGCGTTTTTTTTTCTACTAACGTGCTCCAGTGATGGGATGATTAGGTGGAAATGATAAAAATCACACCGTGTACCTTTGCTTCAAACCTCCCTACCTAACCGTCCTTGAAGGGACGACGACGACGACGGTGTCGGTGTACGGCTGGCGATGGCGACAAATATTTCATCTCCCCGCTGGTGCTGCTGCTGATGCGCCAACTCGACGCGAACGTGAGATTGATGTGCGTGCGGCAGCCCCGCGTGTGGATTGCTGTTGTTGTAGGCACCAGGAATTTGGAACGCTTGTCATTAATTGCTCCAATTACGCTGATTTCTCCGGTATCACATTTAAGATGTTTCGCTCGAGAGTATTATTTGCATTCGAGGAGTGATTTATGGCTCTACAAAGTTTATCACCTTTAAAATTATGTGCGCTATCTAGAATTACAGCGGCAAGTGGTAAGCTTGAAAGTTTTAAAAATTTTGCTGCACAATTACTGGAACCGTCATTTTTTCTTCGCACAGAGTATGGGAATTGGTTTGCCATCGTAAATTCACTCGAAATTAGCAGCGAAACCTTTAAACCAGTCGATCGTCTCGCGGTAGTAGCGATGAGCAGCTGTCGCGATCATCGGCTCGTAATGGGTCGTAAAATAACCCAGTCGAGCCAGTAATGTCCGCTGTCACCGGCCCTGACAAATGACTATTGGCAAAATATTATAATTTCGATAATCCCAGAGAGACATTCACGCGCTCGAGAATGGAACATAATTTCGGCGACTGCCGCGCGCGGCCTCACTAACGATCGCGTTCCACGCTTATCGGCTATCGGAATCTCCGATTCGCGCTTTAGGATCGAAGTTCTCGTGTGAACACGGACGACGGACAGTGAACTCATCGCGGAGCGAGCGATCGATAACTGATTTGTTTGGATGTGTGTCAGGTCTGGCAAAACCTCGCGAAGGTTATTAATGATCTTGCAGGGACGTCGTTTCGTTTACCAACTTCGAACTGTTTATTTTGGTCTTTCTCTGTCTCTTTCTATCGGGGAGCGGCCCGTCTGTAATCTATCAAACTTTGGTGGTCGATAAATCAAGCCGGTAAGTGATTGGTTGATTAATTGATTTTGACTACTTGTTGTTTGAATTTACGGAGGCAATCGGAGCTTTTGGTAACCGTGTTACTTGTTGCACTGCGACTGCTGTGAAATTGAAACGAAATATTCCGACCTTGTGAATGCTTTGGATGAAGGTACGGTATAAGATACAATACTGTTTCTTAGCATCAACCCGATGAAGATAAGTTTGAGATAAAAGCTTAGGTCTCGATTTTGCCTTGATAGGTAATAAAAGTTCTTCAATTTCCCGTTGTGTTTGTTCTAAATTGCAACGTAATTTGAGTGCTATAATGAGAGTCGCTTATCAAAGTCTTACGGTTCCCGCTGCAAATGGTATTGAGCGCCAACATTTCTGCAATAGGCTTGCTAAAGTAGTAAATATACAATTACGAGATTGTGCAGACTAATTTTGAGCAATAGATTGCGTTTATTTTATTTTTTTATTATGGGGTGTTAAGCGATTATGAGTAGGAGATTTTTTTTTCTTGGATGGTGCCATCTCTGGTGAAATGAAACATTTTTGCCATGATTGGTTGTATTTCTATTAGAATTTACTGCTCAATAAATTGCCTGCATCAAATAAACAATTGAGTACCGTGAACGGGGTAAACTTTGATAGGGCGGATCATATTGACAGCGCATGATTACCTGCACATAACAACCCGATAATTTCCTCTCGTTATTTTTAAAATAGTTTGAATAGAGCGGTATACACTCTCAGATAATCATACAACTTTATATTACTAACCCGAAGAGCAATATTGCAATATAATTTCTAAAACACTGAATACACCCTGATTCATTAAAAAAATTAGCCTTTCTCGAATTCTGTGGGTGAAAATGAGCTTCCATCTGTGCAAGGGTAAAAATGGATAATTTAAAATACTTTTGGTTGTTAAGTATCGAAGCGATAATTGCTTAATCATTGCCATAATATAATTTTACAATGAATGGAGCGATCGTTAAAATTTGCGGACAAAATTCTTAGCTTTGAACAAAAATTGTCGCCAGTTACTTCAAACATTTTGGCTCAAATTGTATGAAAAAATAACCATTAAAACCTGGTAGCAATCCTGCCTCCCGATGGAATGGCATTCTTTGAGCACGTTCCCATAGATACCGATCGTACCGAAAGGGCTTCCTCATTTCTCGCAGCGCTCGCCTCCACACTGCTGGACCCTCGGTCGCCTCGGTCCGATCAACCAAACGGTTGCGGTTGCGGCGGCGATGTTATGCTGCGATGAAAAGTTAATATGTGAGATGACGCAGCTCGTAAAGTACGGCGCGGGTCCAACGCGAACGCAGATATCATCTACATTTTACCTCGGCTCAGCCAAAGAGGCAAAGAGGTATCGAAAAATATGAATACACAATCGCCGTTTCGCCCGGGTTCGGCTGGACTAGCAAGGGAATCCTTGGAAGCTGGCTACGTGCTCTTTCTCCCGAGGGGAGAACCCGGTAGTGTGAGCACGCCGCCGACCGATCTGGCAAAGATCATAAAGAACACTGAGCACTTTATTATTTTGTGTTGCTTGTGCTGCGGCATCGGAAATGTATCGTCACGTTTCTCTGTCTGGAAGCGCGAGATTGCCACTAAAGGTCAAATTCTCCTTGCCTGCAACGGTAGATATCTAATTGAATTGTTTCAGCTGAAATTTGAGATTTGCATTCCGAAAACGATTTGTGCTAAAGTTTAGGGTTTATTGTGATCGTAAATCGCTTCTGTGCATTGCCTTCTTACAAGAACACGCTCAATATATGAGAAATGCAACACTTGAAAACAATCCAATAAATTCATAGGCTGCAATTAAAAATTATCGATAAAACACTACCATAAATCGCAAACAAACTTTTATTTTAATCGAGAAAGCGAAACATGACCAGTAACATGCGAAATTACAAATAAGTCAATGGACACGAAGCAGCTGGGTGCCACCGGAGAGCCAGTACCGAACTCCCGCGCAAGCTGCTCTGTCCTGCGGGAAACCTCAACAGTCCGTCCCATTCGCTATTGGAATCGATTGAATTTATGGCTATTGGAATCTCTCGCCTTTCGTTGCAGGCAGAAAAAGAACATAAAACAAAGAAAACAGGAAACACACGCCAACTCCATTCGGGCACGCATCTCGCATCCACTCTGCCGGGAACAAGGACCACTTGGGGCGAGCTTTATTTGTGAACATGTCGCCAATGAAATGTTTCTGGTCTTTGTTTTCCATCGTCCACCAGTCCTTCCCCAAGTCCCGATCCTGCTGATCGAATCGATGCTAAGGTTCGATACAGAGCATGCCCTTCTTCCTGGTGGACGATATCCGATTCGATCGGCTCGATTCTTCTGTACGAGGCGTTGGCGTTTGCGAAAAAATGTCAGCAATGTAACTCGTGACCACAACAAATTGCAGTAGGAGTGCCTCCGGTGTTGCTACCTTCAGGCCGAGCTGATTGTCGTATTAACGTCTGCTATGTGGAAATCTTGTCGTGATAATAAGTGACTGAGCTCATTCAAATTGGTTTGTTTTCAACTAGTTGTTAGGTAAACTATGTAATTATTAGCGCCATTGAAAAAACTATTTTAATTAAAACGTTGAAGCAATTGTTTACACCCTGCACACAGTCATCATTAAAAAGTGTCTAATTATTTTTCTCAATAACTTCAAATATCAATATCATCAATATCAGCTCTACAATCCTACTGATACTAACAGTCCCTCCCGAGCCGAGACTCGAACCTATTCAAGGCACTTTTATAAAACACATTCGAAATTCACATTATGGCACATATTAAGGATAAACTCAAGAGATTCGAACATGTTTGCAATGGTTAAAAGTTTTTTATTCAATTTTCGATGTTCACTGAGTAATCGTATCCTGCATAATATCGAAAAAATAAATTCCTAAAAATTTAAATTTATAGAAGAGTAACATCCGGCGAATGCTTGTGTATTTTTTGTCAATTCACTAAAATTTATTCAGAACCCTTTTTTAAATTTTAAAATTGTGATATGATATATTTCATTTTAAACTTAACAAGAAATATACGTTTATTAACTGTTTTCGTAATACAGTGAACGTAATTATTCGCAAATGAAAAAAAGAAAACAAATACTACAAGGTATACAGCCCTAGGGGTTGTATGAAATGGTGACGTAGGACTAAACTGTTCATAGGCAACACTACTGTTTATTTTTGATGGTCGTTATTGTAAAACTAACGATGCATGAATATGCAAATTTTACACTAGTAGTAATTGCGAAAATTCTCATAACTCTTATCTTCAAGCATCTATAGTTCTGAAAAGAACCGATTCCATAATCTTCAGTTAGAAATTCGGGCTACAGAACGCTAATGATCGCACCATCGATAGCAGTGAATATTTTGCTTGACCGCGCATAATAAAGTTTGCTATCCGCAGTGCCAGCTAAATATTCTGCAGCGTACGATACTGTTGCTGCCGTATGCAAAATAACAATAACATGCTCCGCAGTGCCTGGTAGTTGACTCGTATGCAGCTCTCGTTTCTCAATGTCGCGTACCTCTAACAGCTATACTCCACTCGCTGTTGTGTGAAAAACTAGACTGAAGCTGAATTTTCTACACGCAGTCTTTTGTATCGAGTTCAGCGTAGATTTTTGCCATTGGGGCGTGGCCACGCAGCTTGGAGAAAGACAAACAAACCAAAACACCTTCGATACTACTGAGTGATTTTCATAAGCACCAAAAGTAAGTTTTTGCTTCCCCGATGCTAAAATCACTCTGGTTCTTAGATTAACTAATTTTCGTTTCAATCATTTGACTGATAACGGTGTTCGACTGGGCACAAACATACAATTAAACCGGAAAATCACTCAATTTAGCAGTGAAAATTCTTGAAATAAGGGTTATATATTGTTGTGATAAACTAATCATAGGGAACACTACTATTTATCTTTGGTGCGCCCTGGTCGTTATTGTAAAAATGATTATTGAGAAAAAGATGAACATTTCGCACTAGTAGTATCTGTGAAAATTCTCATAACTCTTATCTTCAAGTATTTATAGTTCTGAAAAGAACCGATTCCATAATCTTCAGCTCGAAATATGTGCTACAGAATGCTGATGATCGCACCACCACCGGTAGCATTGAATGTTTTGTTGGCCGCGCATAAAATTTGCTCTCCGCTGTTCCCCTCAAAATATCATGCAGTGTACGATGGTGCCTGTTGCTGCCGTATGCAAAATAAAACCGAACCGATTCCATAATTTTCACGTGTGCAGAACAACAACAGAACGAACAGAACGCTGATGATCGCACCAACGCTTTGAATATTTTTCATGGCCGCGCATAATAAAGTTTGCTCTCCGCTGTGCCCTCCAGTAGCTGTGCCAGCTAAATATTCTGCAGCGTACGATGCTAACTGTTGCTGCCGTATGCAAAATAAAGGTAACATGCACCGCAGTGCCTGGTAATTGACTCGTATGCAGCTCTCGTTTCTCAATGTCGCGAACCCTCAACAGCTGCACTGCACTCGCCATTGTGTAACATACTAAACTGGAGCTGAATTTTCTACACGCAGTCTTTTCTATCGAGTTCGAAGTAGATTTTTGCCATTAGGGCGTGGCCACACAGCTTAAAGAAAGACAAACGAACCAAAACAACTTTGTTGAGTCAAAATATGTTGGCAGTGGAATTTATTCCGTCTATGTTATTGTTATCCGTGCTCGGAAAGCAAGCCAATAACGAGGGAAATGTATGGGAAAGCTTGACCTTGGAACTTTTCACCTTTTTTCACCATTAAGCAGTAAAGCAACAATGTTGAACATTATACCAAACAATTGTTACACATTTTATCTATCCACCGACATATAAATGACTAAGATGCATTTAGTCGTTCGCTTGCTATAATCGTTTGTAATCTGACGCAACATTTGCCAGTTTCATTTTCAATTTCACAAAGTGTAATCTTGTATAGAAAACAAAGACGTAGTCCTACGTCAAAAAATAATAATAAATCTTTGAACTTTAATTTCGTTGTAATAGTTGATTGATTCGATTTTTTGCTAGAACTTGTTGATAATTTTGTTTGACATATTTTCCAATGTTTCTTCTTCCCTTGTAGGAGCCTATGACCACTGCTACCATTAGTTAGATATATTGTGGTATACTCCAATATTTCTCTATTAGTGAGCAAGACACAAGAGAATTTTATTCTGTATGTAAAAAATATAAATCTCATTTCATGTTGGCAAACAATGGAACTGGACTACTAAATCTCTCAGCTACGTAACAGAATAACTTGTTTAGAAGGAAGAAATTTAAATTCTTTCCGTGTTAAATGGCAGTAGATAGCAAGATTGCAGCACTCTCAGCCACGCAAAAGTATTTCGCGCTCTTTAGTGTAGCGGCTGCCGCTAGGAGATAACAAAATTCAGTTCATGGTTCGAAATGCGGCTGTACAGTAGAATCGTCTTTCTTAAAACGTTTCAATTTTTTGTACGAAGGGTTATTAATTTTCCAAAACGGAAGCATTTTTTACAGTTTGTGACCATCGCTTTTGCAAGCAGTAATTATCATTTTCGCCCACAAAATTAAATAAAACGGACCTCCACAACATATAACTGAAAAGTTTTGTGAATAATAACACTAAACAGCACAGGTTTTTCCCTAGAGTTCAAACTGAAAATAAAATGAAATATTATAGCTTTTTACCCATTTCTGTAAATGTTGGTGTCTTTAACCAGGTCGAAAGTGCGTCGAAAGGCAGCAGAATTGTTCGTCGAGTTCGTCGCATCTACGTTTGCTCATGAGTAACGAGAAAACTTCATAGGTTCCTAGACAGCAGCCAAACAGACTTTAGCAAAGCATTTGATCGTATTGACATACCAATGCTACTTTTCAAACTGCAAAAAAATTGGAATTGAGTCTGGTCTCCTGAAGAATCTTGAATCATATTTAACAAACAGGCAGCAAATAATGAAATTTATTGTAAAGAAGTCAAATCCCATTCAAGTTACTTCAGGTGTTCCCCAAGGTTCCCACTTAGGACCATTTCTTTTTATTTTGTACGTAAACGACATTTCCTTCATCTTTAAAAATATTAAAGTTCTAATATATACCGACGACATGAAGCTGTTTTTGGAAAAAAAAAATAAGAAGACATCAATTTATTTCAGAATGAAATCCACACATTTGACATCTGGTGTAAGAAAAGCCTACTTGAATTAAACGAGAAAAAATGCAATGCAATATCCTTTAGCAGAAAATTAATTAGAAAATATGGTTTGAAAAAATCGATTTTTCCATATAGAATCGTATGGAAACATTAAAAATCGGGCGCAAAAATATAGTTCCACCAATCGATCTGAAAAGTTACTCAGTTGTTATAGGACCCATAAGTAATACAAAAAGTGCATGGGATCAACATTTATTTTTTGTCCCATTCTTATCTACATATGATTGACATATGATAGGTTAATCGATTAAGAATTAATTTATATCCACAAAAAAAAAATTTTTGTTGTCATATTTTTTATTGACTTAAATCATGCTAAAACTATCCCAGAAACAAAATCTACATCGCCCAAGTACTGATCTAAACTAAATATTCGTTTAAAATAATTTTTACCGAGAAACTTTTATGCTCTAAAATAACATTTTTTGTTTATTTTGGCGATGCTAGTTTTTTTTTAAATTTCGAAGCTTTGTAAACTAGCACAAGTTACCTATAATCGATATCGTGTTTCATATTTGGAGTATAGAGGTCGCTACATCAATTTTCGACCGTTACAGCGTCTCTCCAGCATGTGTTTACTCACAATCTCCCTTTGTTTAATCGATCAGCCATTCTCGTTGTGTACGTTCTTTGTTTGAGTTTCTATATACTTTTCAACTGTGGGTTATTTTCCAAAGTACTTAAATATGATATCGCGAAAGATGGTAGGCGCGGCCTTACATCAGATAAAAAAGAAAGAAGAGAAAAATTAAGCCCAGGAAGGACAACTTTACGGCGCAGGGATAGCTGACTGAAGGTAAAAACAATATTTTGGGCTTTATTATTGCTATTGTTAAGATTCATAGCATTTCGAAACGCGTTTTTCTCAAAACCATGTTTTCAAAATCGGCGAGCTGTAAAACTGAAAAAATTTACATCCGATTGACTTGAAATTTCACTGTAGCTTCTTAATTAGATTATCTAGTGAAGTACACACGATTTAAGCGATTGATTAACAACAACAAAAGTTATGAACAATTGAAGTCGATTTTTTGTCGAAAATGTCCGGGTATGCATAACTAGCATAACTTTGTTGAAGCGGGAGAGTTCCCTGAGGGTTGCAACGGATTCCCAGACTAGTCTGGAAACACTTGTGGCAGGCTTTAATGCCAGAAATGTGGCCTGACTGTCTGAAAAGATTCCGATGTTCGCATGTCTATAGTTGCGCTTCAGACATATCGTAGCACACATATATATTGCGTACACCTCTGCTTGAAAGACGGTTAGCCACTTTCCCAAAGAGATAGTGGATTTTATACTAGGTCCGTAGATCCCTGATCCAGTCTGGGACTCGATTTTTGAGCCATCCGTGTAGAATCAGATGATGCCCGATGGAAGATTAGGCCTTCCATTGTTTCACACTGAACCATCTGTGTCAATCACCTTATATCGAACCTCCATGTTGGGTTTTGCTTCCATCCAGTCTGAGACTGTTGTTACTAAAGGTGTTAGCTTGAACTCCTTTCCTTCTCCAGGTCTTGCCTAACAGGTAGTGTTGAGAGCCGTTTGTATTCGACTAGAAAGAGTTGAATCAAATTTTCCCCTAACAATAAGGACTACGTCATCGGCATAACCAATGACTTCGTAGCCCAGCTGCGATAGCTTAGTGAGAAGAGCGTCTACCACCAGTGACCATAGCAGTACACTCCTTTACTGCCTCAACTGTGACAGACTTTTCTCCCAATGCAGCTCAACCCTGCTCGACAGCATTGCTTGAATCCAGCTCATTGTAGTATAATCGACTCCTTTATTGACGTGTTTTCGAAGACTCCCTCAATATCAAGAAAAGCGCAGACCGTTGTTTCTTCGTATTTCAGTGTCTGCTCGATCTTCGTCACTAAGCGATGCAAAGTAGTTTCTGTAGATTTGCCCTATTGACAGATATATTGATGCTTTTGCAAGGGCTAATTCTTTAGAAACTCGCTGCGAATGTAGTTATCCGCAATTTTCTCTATCAACTTGAGAAGCGTTGACGTCAGACTTTTAGGTCTAAAAGCCTTTGGCAATGTTTTATCTTTTTTGCCCGGCTTCGGTATAAACATCACCTTAACGTTCCGCCAGCTGACCGGAATGTGTCCCAGAATAGAGCTGGCTCGAAAAAGGTTGATAAGTTCGGTCATGATGACTGTCCGATTTTTGCAGGAAGATTGGTAGATTGCCATCCGGTCCCGGTGACTTCGTAGGCTCAAAAGATCGTGAACAGTCGACGAGCTGCGGAGTGACGTGACGTAATGTGTCTTAATCCGAGGTTTTGTTGCTCATCAACGTTCGACCCGGTGGTCACTTTCGAGCCAGGAGAATGAGTGTTCATAAGAACATCCAGCGTTTCCTTAGTAGTGACAGTCCTACTCCCGTCTTCTTTTGAAGTAGATAAGAATCTAAAACCGAAAAAAGTGAAAAATATGTCCAATTTCAAATGCTAATAAATCGGTTAGTATTCGATGGATTTGCTTCGTTCTTGCAGCAATAGATTGGAAAATCCTCTAAGATTCTTCCCAAATGCAGATAATTGTAATTTTATTTTTCAAACTATTGTACTATTGAAAATAGTCAAGCCTTGTCAAAACAAAAACTTCGGCCTCTGATTGGTCGTTATATGATTGCTTCCCAAGCACGGTCGACAGAATCATAGACCTTGCCATTTGAAATGTGCTATTTGGCCTACATAAGAGCCTGTTTCACCCGAAGCCGCTCATTATAATTCTAGACTGCAACAACAGCAGTCCTCCCTTAGCAGCAGCAGTGGATATAGCAGTAGTAGCAGTGCAGCGGATAACGACCACAGTTGTGGTATGGCAATGGATAGCGGAGCGCGTCTCAGCATCGATAGCAGGACCAGGTGATGCAGGGCAGCGGATACCAATGGCAACGGAAGCGTACACTACTGTGGCAACGGGGTTAGCGCAGCGGTTGACGTTGGTCTCAGCATCTATATAAGCAGGGCCAGCTGATGCAGTGTTGCATTTTAGTGAAATGCTGTCTCTAAGCGATAGCAGGCACACTAGCAAATGCATCCAATAAAAAGAACGTTCTGGAAAGCTTTTCAGTGTTTGTTTTCCCCCAAGAAATACTTTATTTGCATTGCCAGTGATAACGCAAAGAGGTGATCGGCATCTTATCAGACATTGAATTATACAACAAATTGTCCTTTTCAGAATGAAATAAAAACCTAATTTAAGAGTTAATATTCTCTCTTAAATCAATTTACACTTTCAAGAAATTCGGAACATATATATTTGGCTTCATCTCCGTGTCTCAGAACGTACTGAATTATCTTTTCTTTCAGTCATGAGAACAACATCCGAAAAGCTTTCATTATCAGCATAAAAATTAATTTTTCAAAATTCAAAAATTTAAAATTCAAAAATTATCAATTCCAAATCATGACAAGCAACTATATTATTGAGAATGGTCAATCCTTGTTGAAGCGCAAAATTCGAATGATCTGATTAGTCGTTAATATGATTGCTTCCCAAGCACGGTCGACAGAATCATAGACCTTGCCATTTTAAATTTGCTATTTGCTGTATAAGAGTAAGGAGGGGAATTATCGACTGATATGGCTATCGATAGTTATCGATGTTTTCCTATTACTATCGATAACTATCGATAGGTTTTTCATCCCTATATAAGAGCCTGTTTCAGTCGAAGCCGCTCATAATAGTTCTAGACAGCGACAACAGCAGTCTTCCCGTAGCTGCAGCAGTAGCAATGCAGTGGCGGATAGCGGCCACAGCTGTGGCATGGCAATGGATAGTGCACTAGTTGCAGCGGATCTCAGCATCGATAGCAGCTGGGCTAGCTGATGTAGGGACAGCGGATACCAATAGTAGCGTATAGCGGCCAAAACATTAGCATGGCTACGGATAGCGTAGCAGTTGCAGCGGGTTTAGCATCGATAGCAGCTGATGCAGTGAGGCACTTTAGTGAAATGCAGTCTCTGTGCGATAGCGGGCACTAGTAAATGCATTCAATGAAAAGTTGACTCATTTTGACAACACATGAGCCATCTAGTTTTGAGTGTTAAATCAGCTTTTCACTGTTTGTTATATCTCAAGGAATACTTTATTCGCACTGTCGATATTGAATTGAACAACAAATTAAAAAATGACTGAAACGCAAGCAACCGGGTTTTCTTGTAAAAGTATTCTACTTCAGCTTTGCGGTCGTGGCTTTGCACACAACCCTCCTGTGATTTTTTTTAATCGCTCAAGACCATTGACGCGGTGCAGGAGGTTCCGCGCATACCAAGGCCAGAGGTTTTTTGCAACTTAGCGCTCGTGTTTAGCAACGCTGTATCAGTCGATCGTTGTCGCTTGTTTGCGACTTGACCAGAACTGTCAGTCTGATCGACTGATTGACGAACTAAGCTAGCGGCCTCCTCGCGAGAGTGGACCTGGCTTAGCAGTCTCTTCAGGCACCGCAGTTGCGATTGGGGGAGCCGTTTGACAGGAGCAAGAGATGACACAGGTTACCTTTTGTCATTCGACTGCGACACCGAAGCGGGAAGACAGTCCGTCGGGCTCTCCCCTTTTCCGCTAGGTAAATCGAGGATTGGTGATGAAACCGAGGGTTCTCCGTCCAGCGATTTGCTATCGAGATAAATCACTAATAAGCAAAAACAAAAACCACGTGTACATTCGTGGTGGTGATGCTATTTTTGGCCTTCAAAAAATAAGATTTATTCTAGTGTAAAACAGTATTTTATAACGACTTTTCTGCAAATATCTATACTCAGACTACTAACCAGCAGAAATCATCAAAGATTAGTAATTGTTCAAATGATTTTCTCGATATTTTTAGGTATTTTCAATAATATGTATGTGCGGGTAAAATGAACAGCCCATGGTGATGGTGAAAAAATTGTGATAACTTCCATTAAAAAATCTAGATGCTTCGTGTTTATATCAGAAAAACGCAAAGGTAATCTCGGACCGATGAACAGATGACCGCGGCTGAACGTACTGTTGAATGCGGAGTGTCCGTAAAAAAAAGCTTCTGCCATTTCTCAGTTTCTTGCGGATAAGGTCGCATATTGTTATCAATTCTACAATAAACGGTGAAAATTGTCCTGTTGGTGAATGCATAAGTGTGTCACGTGCTATGGAACAACATTTTACTATCTGTAAAGGAATAATTAATGTTCACGCCCAAGGAGTTCATACTACCACCTCCCTATGTTCATTTTACCCACACGTGTCAATTTTACCCCCAAAAAAACTGCTATCAAAAATGCTCATGAAAACTACGCAAAATACTATATTTGAGTACTTCTTATTTTTTGTATCAATCCTACCAATTGCGGAGTTCAAATCCTTCAATATCGGATTAGAGTCAAATCTACTGCAACTGTTTGCAGCCGAGGTAACCAATTTAGTCGCGTTATCGTCTCCCCATTGTAAAACGGGTTGTGTATGTTGCTGATCAAACTGTCAACATACCAGCACAATCGCATGCTATATGTTTTAACCTCCTCAAATGAAAGCACTTCTTGAGAATAAACACACACAAGCTTACGTACTGTGTGCGGTAATCAAACTGTCAACATACAAATTGGTTTCACTTCGTCATGTGTAAACAATCAGTGTAAATGATATGATTGTTGAGCTAAACTAAGTTCGAAATGCTGCGTTGCGGCAGAATTCCGCACTACACCGTCCGCCAATTACAAGCCCTTGACCTCTTGAGTAACTTTGCTGAAAATCGCAACTCTGTAAATGGTGGGATTATTGAGCTAAACAGCGTTTAAAACTTTCAAAACTTCATGCACACTAGCGTTGCGTTGTGGCTGAATTCCGAACTATACTCTCCTCCAATTACAAGCCCTTGACCTCCTGAGCAACTTTGCTAAAGGCCACAACTCTCTAGGTTTCCAGAATCAAGAGATAGAGTTACATTAATCTGTCCATATCAAGTGATGCTAAACTTTTCGGGGTGTTGCAATATTTAAACTGGATGTTGCAATACTCAGTAAAGCGATTCCAAACTCATAACGGGTAGTGTATATTCATCTCATAGGGTAATCGCTCCATTATTCATCTCAACAGCTTGGTGCACCTATATTCATCTTATTTCTCTTATTTATCCAATTTACCGTCAAATTTCTACAAGTTTTTGAAAGTAGATCCATTTGCTTCTCGATTTTCTTAAATGGCTGAAAGTTTTACGTTGAAAATATGGTAAAATTTGACGAAAAATTGTTCAAAAACGCGTGATGAGATGTATATAGGAGCGGTTACCCTACAACATGAAAACACAATTGAAAATAGGAAAAAACGCATGTTTCCTAACTAAACCAATCTGCTAATCCGTGGAATGGATTTTTCTTAGCTCACTTTAGATTTGTCATGAAGTAGAATCCTCAAAAACTTACTTAAAAGCTTTAAATTTGATATTAGGTTACCAAAGTTTTTTCCATCACTATCGGACCACTTTTTATTTTGATCACTAAACAAAATCACTCACTACACTAAGAATACTTCAGTCTTTAAAATGTTCACCTCAAATTTGCGAAAACAAACTTGAATTAGCAGAAATATATGAGAAGAATTTCCAAAAATTTCATCTGTATGTATTTTCATCTGTTTCCACTGCACTGCTTTGAAGAAAATCAAAAGTTGCCAAATCAGTTTCTGTGAATACGATAAAATCATACTGAAAATGTTGAATTATTGCGACATAATTGACATAAATCTACAGCACTGTAGTGGTTACCTAGGTTACCAATTTTGCACGTAAACAACTACAGCGGATATCTTGGTAACCTACTACGACGGTCTGCGGCTGCGTTCTTTCATGCTAATGTGATTCATTCATGATTAACAGTGTGATGATAATGGGGGCGTCGTGAGATGAATAATTGAGCAGTGATTCAGGTTTTGAGATGGATATGGAAGCGTTGTGAAAAATGGTTTGTTTTACAAAACTCAGGATAAATCTAGCTAACTTTACTAAATGTACAATGCTGGACGGTTCCATAAGAGCACGTAAGCGGTTTTTATTTATTTGTTCAATGACTTCGTGAAACTTTGGTATTTATTCCGAGCATTATTCGCAAATATAGCGGCTTAATGTGATGAATAATGGAACAGTTCCCTATCTCTAAAACTAGAGAAGCTGAAAGAAAACTTGAAGAATTTCACGCTCTCGTACCAATCTGCGGAGGCAGCTACAAAAGACAACCATTCCTATTGCAGTGAAACTTCAGCCTTCCATATAAAAATATGTCCAATCTTGTATCCAAAAATAGTAGATTATTTGTACTAATGAAATAGCAAATATAATTAAATTACCAAATCAAACGGACGAAATCATCAAAGTATAAAGCGGTCAAGGCCAAAAAAGTAAATAGAATTATAAATGAGGTGTCATGGAAAAAGGATAAACTGGCCCAATTCATAGCCTCCCAGAAGAATGAATGAAATTATCCAGATGTACTATTGAGTAACTGAACCACTAAAACGGCAGACCTGATCAGATAACTAATATGTTTAAATATACAAATTGATAGAATGCACAAGTCTTAAATGGCCAAAATTTAAGAACAAACACAAAATGATTATTTTTGAATAGTTATCAATCATTAGAATGATAAGATCAAAAAATGAATCAATAAAACTTGCAAAAAGACATTGAAAAACAGTTACATAGGTATAATCAACTATTCAAAATGATGAACACTGTGAATTGAATAGCAAAATAAATAAAAATATACAAATTTTACACAATGGTGGAGTCATAAAATAATTTGAAAGATTAAATGACCAAAGTAATAAAATGATCTCTTGAATTCTAATGCACTTCACAGTCAAGCCTTGCAAAACACAGAATTAGACAAATATTTTCCACTCACACTCGCACCTTACGCACAGTGGTACCATATAACGGATGGACATTTTTGTTTAAATGCTACATATGTGAACCGATTCCAGCGGATCGCAGCAAGAAAAAGGGCAACCAAACTGCGGGTCGGTTGAAAATTTTGCGAAGCATCTGAATAGTTATAGATACTCACTAGTTCCGGACAAACAGAAGAGCTCACGTGGGCACCGGTGCGTCCGGAGTGCCGGAGGAAAAAGCAGGACGTGCAAGGTAGCCCTCTTCCTTTTATCTTGGCTGCTGTGCTGTTTACCCTTTTGCTGCTATTGCTCCACGTAGGTAGAGTGTGTTGCAAGATGAACGCCACCTTCGCCACTGGACCGCAGTGGAAATTTTGGAAATTCTCTCTAATAGCGTTCTCGTGGCGGCCATTCCTCCAGTCGTATACGTGCGGATGATGGATTGTTTGATAAGAAATCTAAGCCTTGGGGAAGATGCCAACCAACCGGATGGGAGTGGGGCGGACGGAGAGGACGTTCATTTAGCTCACCTTTCATTTTTGGGGGCTTCCAGTGTAGAAATAGAATCCACTTTCTGCTTCAAGCTCGCCCGCAGGAGGGAAAACAAATCTTTGCCACTTCACGTTCCGAAGTCGAGGTGGGGGCAGCTTCCTTTGCCACGAAAACAAGACGGATAATTTGCTAAACCAAAAACCCGTGTGCGTGTCAATGTGGGGAAATGTTCGGATTTAATTACTTCAATTTGTAAGTTTGATTTGTGTTTTCCGCTGAAAACTTCTTACCAATGGGAAGTGTTTACAGAAGCTTTTCGTTCAACTTGTACGAAACTTGTCTTCCCGTTCTGCTGCGATGACGGAGAGGTATTTCCATAGAGTCTGTTAATCGCATTTGACTGAAATCTCCGTTTTCTTTCCATTGTCATAATAAAGCCGTCAGATCAGTGAAGCAACCTTCAAACCGCCCAATAATGAGTAATGAGACGCATAATTGAACCCCGCGGGAAGAGTTCACGCGTTTACTCGGTATGCCTTTGTCCGATCGAGTCAGGTCCAAGATCCAATAAAACCGGAGATGAGACGAACCCGAAAACCCATAAATAAACATTCTCCGAGGATCATTAATCAATACCATCGATGAATGGGCGCTCGTCGGGACTCCGCTTCGCAGGGGCTATTATTGTGAGATCGGTGATCAGGCCGGGGCCGTCAAAAGATGCTACTCGCCTGATGCTGCTGACGGATTGTGATGGACTCCGGAGCTCAAGCGTTTATTCCTGGGTTTATTTAGCTTGGATGGTATTTTTTTTTCTCTCTTTTTATGCCAACAGCAGCTCACAGGCTAAGACCTCTGAGTGATGAAAGGTTTCCGGCCATCAGCGGCTGTCGTCGCCGTCGTCGTCGTCATCGTCGCTCGTACTCGTCAAAGTCGGCCCGAGACGATTGAGAGATTGAAACGTGAATGATTTTATGGCTCACATTAGGATTCATTATTTGATTTCTCATTGTTCGGCTGCCCTGCCGTATCGAGCCCTGCCGGCGTCGCTCTGTTTGATGGTGAAAAATTTGATTGTTTTGTCCGGGTAATTGAGAGGTCGTTTATTTTGGAATTGGTCGAACTGGAAGTTAGTCATTTTGCAATGAAGTTTTCTTTAATTTTTGTTCACTTGAATTGTTGAATTTTCGGTCTTATTATTACAATTTTTATTTAATAATTATTTCATCCGATTTAAGTAAGACTCAAATATGAATATACAAAATATAAGAGTTTATGACTAGAAAAGCCGCCTTTATAGACATAAAGGCAACTTTCAATCTGGCATAAAAAGCCATGGCAATCATACAAATACAAAATAATTTACAAATAAACCACAGACCAAATTGAATCAATTATTTGAATAATGTTAACTTACTTATCTAATATTCGTCAAAAGTCAACCAGTAAGTATCGAGAGATTTATTTATCTGTATTATTTGTTATCTTGAACAAGATGATACTGCTGTGTAAACAAAAAAAAGCAGTCAGTCAAAAGCGCGTTTCTCTTTCACGCACTGACTTCCGCATTATCCACCAGGCACCCAACGGTGAATGCGCGCCTGATCGCGACCGGCATGGAGGAACGCGGCCGGAACAATGACACTATCTTCTATTTGCCCAGTTTGTCTCCGGCTTTTTTCACATACGAGTGCACGAGCAATATGGCAGCAATTAGAGGAACAATAATTATTATGTAACTTGACGACAACAACGACAGCGACGACGACGACGATGATGACGATGACGATTGCACCTTGTGCACCAGGAGAGGTAGCGCTTTTCCACTATTTTCTTCATTGTTGTTGGAAAGAGGGAAAACTCACTGCTGCTGCAAGCACAACGCAAGCAATGGCGCAGTGATGGGGGAATCAAGTTTTTTTTCTTCGCTCTGTGTTTGTGCAGCTTGCATTTATGTCGGAGCTGATTGTCAGTTTGGGACCACTTGATGAGTGCAGCAACGCTCAGTGGCCTTCTCAAAATGTTGCAATCCCTCCTCATCAGTTGAAGGAGAGTAGAAAAAAAAACAAACGAAAACAAACAAAACATTAAAATACATGGTTGTCAAACTGGAGCCATCCAATCACGGCTGGAACGGGGCACGGTTGACAGCTTTTTCGCTTTGTATAACGATTTAGTGTGACTGATGGGTTCATTTTTGCATATTGAAGGTAGAGTATCACACGGTTTTGTTCCGATATTTGGTTGCCCCTGCTGCCAGATTTGACACAAAAAATTATCGAAGTTGCCGAATACTTTAAATAAGTGATAGAACTCGCATTATTGGATGATTTTTAGTTTTTATCCAATAAAATCCGGTGGAACAGCGAAACGATCCTTCAGGTTTGATAACTCTGGTTCGGCAGTTTTTACTTCTGTTTCAATAATTTTAGATATTTTACATTTAAGATGCATGCGTGTCTGGATGGATATTTTTACTTGTAAACCTTAATGCATTCTCCCAATATGATCATCTGCCTGAAAAATTCACAATTCATAGGCTTTACAATTAAAAACTAATATAGGCTGAAAAACTTCACACAATTTTGATCACAGGTCGCGCATTTATATATGATTTGAATTTGTCGTTCTCTTGTTCTTTTTGTACAAAAATGTTAGTAAATTAAACAAGAGCAAGAACTTTTCGGGTTATCAATTTAGAAAGATAAAAATAATTAGAAAAATTTTCTTCTTTTTGAGGACTTTTGATTTTATTTTCTCTTTTTTCCGAATTGCTGAGAATGTTTCATGAATTCATGAAAAAATTTAAAAGATCGTTCGATCCCGGTCCTAATGGTCTGCCAACAGCTGTGGTAAGTCAATCCAATCCCACTCTAGCTCAACCATTGCCCATGAATTTCAATCGCTCTTTTCTACGAATGAAATTTTCTCGCATCTGGAAGCAGTCTTTTAGCCCGTTATCACACATGGTGATTGTTACCAAGTGATCAATGATCGAGGGATCACGAGCCTCTCCGTAATTTCAAAATTGTTGGAAATTGTAGTGCATGAAAATATTTTCAATTGACCAACACGGCTTTATGTCCGAGAGAACGGTTACAACGAATTCGATGAAATTTGCATTATAATGTATTTCTACTGGATTTCTACTCAATTGGTGTCCTGATTGGAATCATACCCAAGCGATCGTGAACTTAGGGTAATTGGTTGTATATCACGGCCATTTTTTAATAAGTCTGGTGAACTCGAAACGGTTCGTTCGGCATTACGGAAGTTTCCCTGGAGACAAGTCACTTCCGTATCCTGGTAAATGTCGCTTTTGCTGCTGTTGTAAACCTCTTTTTAATTTGACGAACCATCCCGTTGTTTCATTATAAGGCTCAAAAAATGCTTTCCGTTCTTCTGGCGATCCTTATCGGAAATTGAACAGAAACTTGTCCAAATAATATGTACTGAGAGCTTAAACAATTTTGAAGCGTAATTCTTCTGGAATTATGTTAAATAAAAGAGGAAAAATTTAGTCATTCCACCGACAAAATTTCTTGACGACGAAAAATCGAATTCTGAAGCTGATACATGTGAACAGTTTGCTAAATTCTTCGCTGTGTTTGCACCTAACATCGCTTCTGATAATGGGGTTGATATTATTAATCTGGACACGTTCAAGATCATGCAATCGATGATTACTGCTGTGACCAATCAGCTCGAAAATTCTTTTTTACCTGGACCTGATGGGATTCCAGCCGTTGCCTTCCAGTGATGTATTATCCTAATAGCTTCCCAACTTAATAGTTCATTCGAACAGCGCATATTTCCGCAAATATGGAAACAATTATTTCTGGTTCCTGCGTTTTAATGTGAAGATTAAAGTAATATCCGTAACTACTGTGGAATTACAAATCACTCGGCTGCTTCGAAATTATTATCAATCGAAGTCTCCTAGCTGGGATGAAGTGTTATATTTTTACAGACCTGCATGGTTTTGTACCTGGACGTTAGGTTACCACGAATTTGTTGGAATTTACGCATACTTGTTTTACACGACTAGAAAAAAAATGCCAAGTGGACGTGGTTTGTACAGATTTGGAGGCCGCATTTGACAGAACTGATCATCGTATACTATTGCGCAAAATTAACCTGCTTGGTGCCTCTGACAGCTTAGTTACTTATCTTAGATCATATCTATCTATTTATTTATTTATTTATTTATTTATTTCGTCAATCATATATGTAGACTGGTTACAATAATTTCTAAACTATACACGAACATACAACAAATTAATTTTGTGTCCTCAGCCTCAAGGACTTGAAATACTGTTTTAGTTTATACCGGGACATCGTAAAGTCAATGACTTCGCAGTGTTGGTTATAAGAATTCATCATACTATTTAAAGGTCCGTTTTTTGCGTATTCCGTACGATAATGGTTAAGAGCAAATAAACTACGGTGTCGAAGTTGTCGAATGGGTGCATAAAAGTTCAATTTAGAAAGTAGTACTGCTGAGTCAACGTTCTGCGAAACGATATCGTTTACAAATGAAGCCATCGCGTACTCTCGCCGTTCTTTTATTGTTTGAATGTCAATCAACATGCAGCGTGCTTCATATGACGGGAGACGATGTGCGGTCCAACCTAGCTAACGAAGAGCATATAGTAGAAATTGCCTTTGTACTGATTCTATTCTTTCTTCATGTACGCCAGGACGAGGAGACCACACAATGCTACAGTATTCCAGTATTGACCTCACATAGGCAATATACAAAGTTTTGATAGTGTACGGGTCTTGAAAATTGTAGCAGAAGCGTTTGATAAACCCTAACATGTTGTTTGCCTTGTGTATGATAGTGTTATAGTGGTCGATGAAATTAAGCTTAGAATCTAAGATTATTCCTAAATCCCTAACTTTATCACATTTCTTCACATTCTGATCCCCTAATGCAATTACAATTTTGGGCGTTGTTAGTTTTCTGCTAAAGGATATTACATTGCATTTTTTTACATTTGATTCAAGTAGGCTTTTCTTACACCAGATGTAAAATGTGTGGATTTCATTCTGAAATACATTGATGTCTTCTTGATTTTTTATTTCCAAAAACAGCTTCATGTCGTCGGCATATATTAGAACTTTAATATTTTTGAGGATGAAGGAAATGTCGTTTACGTACAAAATAAAAAGAAGTGGTTCTAAGTGGGAGCCTTGGGGAACACCTGAAATAACTTGAATGGGATTTGACTTTTTTCCATTAAATTTTATTATTTGTTTCCTGTTTGTTAAATATGATTCAAGCCACTTCAGGAGACCAGACTCAATTCCAATTTTTTGCAGTTTAAAAAGTAGCATTGGTATGTCAATACGATCAAATGCTTTGCTAAAGTCGGTATAAAGAGCTTCAACATGGTTCCCATTATCCATTGCATTTAATGAGTAATCTACGAATTCAAGTAAATTTGTGGATGTAGATCGGCCTTTGAAGAAGCCGTGTTGTTTGTCAGGTATTCGATTTTTGACTTGGGCAAATATCTTTTCATTGACAATTGCCTCAAAGAGTTTAGGTATGCAAGAGATAATAGCGATTCCACGATAATTACGTATGTCAGATTTACGCCCAGATTTGAAAATAGGCACTAAAAATGAGCTTTTCCATATATTTGGGAAGACTCCAGTTTCCAACGACATATTGAACAGCCAGAACAAAGGAGATGTAAGTTCCTTCGAAAGATTTTTCATGAGTGCTGGAGGTATTCCGTCAGGTCCAGGTCCTTTGGAAGGGTCTAAATTTCTCAGACCCTGCAAAACATCCTGTACCTGAAGTTGGTTGACGCCAATGTTTCTTGGATATTCTGGATAAAATGCAAAATAATCGCGGTCGCGATTTTCTTCGGAAAATGTGGTATAGATTTCCTGGAAAAATTTTGCAAAGAGATTGCAATTTTTCTCCGAGTTATCACCAACATGTTTATCGAGTTGCATTATTGATGGAAAATTGTCTGATTTTAGTTTTGTTTTGACGTAATTGAAGAAGTTCTTTGGACAAAACTTAATTTCTAGTTCAGTTTTTGCATTGAATTCTTCAAATGCATCACTGATTGCAAAGTTCAGTTGATCACATATTTCCAAGTAAATTGCTAGATTTTCACTGCTATTGTGTTTTTTGAAAATTTTGTGGGCTTTTTGTTTGCGGTTTTTTAAATTTTTTATTTGTTTGTTAAACCAGACTGGATGTTTAGTGTTAGCGTGGCGTCGTTTTTTCTTCAATGGAATCTCTTGAGAGATGATGTTGTACAGAATTTTGTAAAAGACGTTAACAGATGATTCGACATTTCCTTCATCTCTCAAAATTTGTTGCCAATTGACACAGTTTAATTTGTTTTTAATATTTGCATAGTTCGCGAGTTTGAAATCAAGGACTTCCTCATACTCACAGTCGTTGGGTCTTTGATATTCATGTAGAAATCAAGAATATTCAATTGCTGTGTGAAACTTTTCGTTTTTCCACAGTGGGTTAACTGATTCGGTCACACAGAAATCTTCATGGATATTCGTTAAGAGTAGGTCCAAATAGCAATTTTCACGGTTTCTTACATGGTTAATCTGGTTCAAACCTAGTTTAGCAATTTCGTCTAACATGAAGTGCAAAGTGATGTTATCTCCAACGACTGGGAGTAGGATGCTTTCGTTATCAGGATCCAAGATGAAGTCAGCGGTGTTTTGATTGAAGTCCCCATAGATGTGAACTTTCACTTCTGGAGGTAGTTCAGATAAAATTTTTTCTGCGCAATTAAAAAACTTTTCATACGTAATTTTATTAGCGTTATGTGGAGGAAAGTACACAGAGGCGAATACGTGTGTTTCACCTGTTATGTGCGATTTTATCCAAATGTGCTCGAATTCTTTGAATTTAGGTGCAGCAACAGTTTCTGAATTAAAATTCACAGAGACCGCTATGAGGACTCCTCCGCCTGACTACTTTTCGGATTCTTGAAGATTCCTGTCATTCCTGAATACATTAAACATATTTCCAAAAATTTCTTAACTTTTGACACTTTCATCCCAGTTTGTTTCAGTCGCCAATATGACTGAAAAGGATGAGCCTAAAAGATTGTTGTAAATTTGTTTCATTTTGGCTTTCATGCGATTGAAATTTTGACAATAAACCAAAATTTCAGTCGCATTTTGTGTTGGTGAAGAAATTTTTGGGGATATGGTGGTTGACGATGTTTGGGGTTGGTGAGTGTTGCCTGTAAGTCTTCTTCTTTCTCATCGAAAGGGGTCGTTATTTCCGAAAACTCGGTTTGTAAAATTTTGTCGGTGCCTTCCCTTAGTTGTTGTAGGCGGTGTGTTCGTTCACTGGATAACGATGTCCGATGAGACTGCAGGTCTGCTAAAGCGTCATCGCGTGATATTCCCAGTTCTTCATGTACGTCCAGTAAAATTTCACGTAGCAGATTTAAGTCAGTTGGTAATCTGTGTGATCGTCAACGTTTGCAACAGTTACTGAATATTTCTGTAGAATGATATTATCGTAATAAGCTTTGTAAAGACATTTCAACGGAACTCGCAGCCTAAAGTGTTCAAGTACCACATCGATGGAGTCGTGCTCAACAGTGTTGAAGAGATGAATGACTTGCTGTGATAATGGATGAAAATCGATCCGCCGTCATTGCTAAGGCCAATCGTCAGTTGAGGTTGATAACCAAAATAGCCAATGATTTCTATGATACTCCTTATTGCTTGAAAGCTCTGTATTGCTCTTTAGTGCGACCCATTTTTTTTGACGTAGGAGTACGTCTAACCGCACTACATTGAGATGCATTCTGCGGAAACTAAAACCAAGGTGTAACGTTGGAATTAGTCCTGTGCGCCGCCACGCCGCGCCGCCGCCACCGACACTTTTACGCACGCCGCCGCCGCCGATGATTTGGACTCGGCGCGCCGCCGAAGAAATTTTTGGTGCGCCGCCGAGAAAATCTTTACCGCGCCGATAGTGATTGTGTATGCTGGATTTTTTCCTGGTTATAGAAATACCGCAAATCACAGCCGATAAGGGAACACTCGTATAGGTATTAGGTAATGCGGAAATTGGAAATTCTCAATACCCCTTCACCCCTATGTAATGCAATTTTGCATGGTGGCCTCACGCAGTGTAACACTTCGTTAAGTATTTTCCCTCTCCTGAGCGTGTACGAATGTACCTAAGTGTAAATTATTTTAATTTGTGGAAGTTTGATACAATATTTGACAATAAATATTCAGACTTTTTTATCGAATGAAATCAAAAATATCAATGTCATTATCAGTGATTTGCTTCGTCAGTTTGCTTCGAGAAAATTGTTTCAGTTATCATAACATTTATTTTTTATTTTTATGCAAATGTATTTTTATTTTTATGCAAACGTATGAGCAGTCTTAAAATGTTCAAAAAATTTATGAAAAATGACTAGTGTTTTTTCATGAATTACTTGGTAATTTTCTTTAGAATACAAAGTTTTTTTTGGAGATCAGAATGCGGGAATTCACTAAAAATTTTGCGCAAATTAAATAGTTGATAATATTGCGCTGAAACAGACATTTTGGTAGATAGTTTTTTCGTCAACATTTTCAAGCACGACTATATATTTTGCTGATTTCTCGTTAATTTTTTTTTTTTTTCCTCTGTGCGGACTCATCACTGCGACCAGAGACATTTGATCTATTGTGAAATTGGCCAGATGTTTCTGTACTCCGCACTTCATATTATTGGCAGTAAATGTACGATTTTCATTTATATCCGTGCTTGTGTGAGAGAGTTTACCCTTTCGTTTCAAGCTTACTGCTCTACTGTAACGAGCCTCTTACTATTCTACCAATATTGCCAAATTACAATTCCCAGGAGTGAGACACCACCTAACGTTCCCCTCTGGCCATTATGTCAAGATGAAGGAACCTTATCGAAACCTCGTTCCTCGTGCCCATACCGCCAATTACAATTCCCTGGAGAGGATTAATATTCCTCAGAACAGTTTTATTATAAAAAAGACTTATTTTGTCAAGAGGGAGGAGTCTTAACGAAACCTCGTTGCTCCTACCAACACCGCGTCACAATCACAATTACCCGAGGAGGACTTAATGCTTCACCTCTGGTCAGTTTTATCCCAAAAGTCGCAATAGAAAATGAAGAAACTGTGGTGTTTACCGAAGAACTCTATTCGATTCAAAAGAGTTTCCCATTTTTTCAGTTATTCCATGGGTAACCTAACAAAATATATGAAAGTTAAAAACGACTCTCTTACGTAAGATTTATCGAATTTTCCCAAAGGTCTACGGTTAATCGGAATCAACATATCAAAAAACTATCTATCTTTTTTCCTAAATTGAACGTCTCTGGGAACAGTATTCCATGTAATTTTTTGTTGTGGGCGCGTTGATGATTTTTTTTTTTGGGATTTACACTTGTTTGTACTTTCTCTGCTTGGTTTATTATTTTATGGTTATTCAATTGTTTGTTTACTTGATATCTTACCAATTTTATTTCTATTTTTGACATTCTTACAACTCTGACGCATACATTTTTATTTATGAACGTTCAATTAAAAAAAATCGAACATGAGAGTACAAAAGCACACATTATGCGCAATATTTAATAAGTGGTAATTAGTGTCACGCTGATACACGCCGCCGCCGCTGATAAAAGCCAACGGCGTCACGCCGGCGCGCCGATCGCCACCGAGGTAAAATGTTTTCTACGCCGCCGTCGCCGGTGATATGGTCGGCGCACAGGTCTAGTTGGAATGAAGGATTTCAAACGGTAATACTGATGTTACCACATGATGAATCCCAATAATCAATATGTCGTTGGATTGATAAAACGATGGACAATTTTGTGATTCTTCAGTTATCATTAACTTTTTATTGTTAAACAGTGAAAATTGAATGAAAGTTTCAAGGTAGAATTTTCACCACCAACATGTGATTGGTACACATGCGAGCACTCCTGGCACAGACTTCATGAGTAGACACCAACTGTCTGCTGTGATATCCTGTATAGCAGTGGCAAAAAAAATTGACAGAATCTCCCCGTCCCAATAGGTCAAATAACGTCTGCTTCTATGAGCCTAGACTATTTTGATGTCTTGAAAGTAAAGCTTTTTTCGGAAAGTTCGTAACCACCTCCACTACCAGACAGTTATACGCTCTGCTGTCAGAATGTTATTAAAACTGATGTCTTGAAGGAAAACTTGCTGTCAAAGGCAACAGTACTGCACCGAGCAATGTATGAATAGAGCGCTGGTCACTTGGTATCTGTCAGTTCAGAAGAACTCGTTATTCATTTGTGTGCAGCCAAGCCAAAAGACTACATTGCTGCTGTCGATGCACAATGAGGCGTATTGGGTTAACGCGTAGGTGTCGTCTTGCGATCTGGAACACAATCGAATTGCTGTTTGAATTGTCTTCTTCTTCTTGTAGTAGCAAATATCAGTATTCGATATGATTATTCGGGTGCCGCAAAATACGCTGCGCAACCGGGGACAAAAAAATCTGTACGTGTCGGTAGAGGCAGAAAGCAGAGTATAAAAATTCGGTACATTGTACAGATAAAATTATACGGATACAGATTGTAGAGATAAAAGTGATATTAGAGTTCCCACATTTTTTCATATTTTTCAATTAAAAATTTTTTATATTAACATTTTCAAGATAATATTACTTTTCATAACCTTACTTGTAAATGAACAACACAATGCGAACATTAATTGCTGAGGCTCATGTTGTTCATCATTCTAGCCCGGTTCATTTTTGAAGATAACAGACATATGACTTTCAAATGTGGCATCTTCGTTGTTTTTTGGTATCTTGAAACTAATTCATTTTTTTCTGATTCTGTTTACTGATGAACTGTTTAAATTGACCTGAATTGAATGTTAACATGTTTATAAAATTCTATATGTATTATAACGAAAGGTATTCTTCAATAATAAAGAGATTATTTATTTTTTCCAAAATATTGCAAATTAATAATAAAAATACAGATCCTGTTCGATTTTGGAAACACGTCAGATTTTTTTTCTGTTGCCAAAACCGAACCATTCCAAAAATGAAGGGTCCTCTTCTCATGACTTTTTTTACTTTTTAAACGGCCAAAGACGACATTGACAGTACACGCAAAAAATGGAGTGTGCGTAACCAGATCATTTATGAGCGAAATTAGCGCATTTACTGAATAAAATTGGAACCAGTACAGCGCATGTGCGTTGGGCATAACGCATTTGATGCTTTAGCGTATTTTGAATGTATTGCGCAGTTCCAGACCACTACACTTATAAAGCATCAGCCGATGTTCAGAAGGTTGTCATCGTTAAAACAGTGCAACCAGCAATCAATACTGATAAGTTGGGTA